>NC_092777.1:22997120-23311620 GCF_047496795.1 Chiloscyllium punctatum
ATAGAATGGAATTCTCTAATTTCTCTGGCAACCTTGGAGGTGAGAAGGTCATTCAGGGAGGCGATGTAGCTGAATCCTGCTGCCTTGCAGCCTCCATCAGAGTTAATGGCTCCTTAAGGGCAACACTGCTGGTATTAACCCAGCTGTAGCAGGGCATATTAGCATGCAATGTGAATGACATCTACAATCACGTGGCCTGTCTGTTGTATCTGGGACAGGGAGCGAGAGAATCCTGTGATCCAAGGCACTCCGTGCCTAAAAGAGGAACTGGGCTTTGGGAAATGACTAAATTCAGCTGCTAGCTAATCACCATGCCTTTGCTGCCCCAGACCTCCCTTTCTCTCTCTGCAACCTCAGATTCCCCCTCCCCTAACCTCCCAAAATCCTGTCCCTGAACTGTAGCCTCCATTACTTACCTGTGGTCTCAATTGCCCTGTGATCCTGGGACTTGAGTGAGTGTTCATTTTGAGGCCATCACGTCCTTCCCACCTCCCCCACAGTGCTGCTCTCCATATATATGATTCCTGATCCAGGATCTTGATTCTGGGAAAGGCATTCCATTGCGTTATAGACAACTGGGGACCTTCCCGATAAAGGTCTTTCCCAGCCAGCCGGTGAAGTTCTGATGCCTGAACAATATTGTGCTGTTAGAACAATTGCAATGCAGAGAGAGGCTATTTGGCCTTTCGTATCCTTGCTGGCTTACTGGAAGAGGAACTGAGCTAGTCCCAGTTCCCTGAACTCTTGCAGATTTTTCTCTTCAAATAATTATCCAACATCTTTTTCAAAACCATGTTTGAGTTTGTCACCCACACACACTAGAGCAGTGCTTTCCAAATCTTAAGTTCAAGGTATAACAATATTTCTCCTCGAACTGCTTTGGATTCTTTTGTCAATTACCTCAAATTGGTAGCTTCTGGCTCTTGACCCTTTCACCAGTGGAAACAGTTTTCTCTCTCTCTAATTTGTTGACACCTTTTATGACTTTGAGCACTCCAGTCAAATCACCTTCAAACTTGTCGTTTTTAAGTAAAGTAGCCCCAGCTTCTCGAATCTACGCTTGGAGTTGAAGTCCTTTACCCCTTGAGTCAGTCTTGAAAGGTCTTTCTGTTTCTTCTCTAACGCCTTCACTTTCTTTCTAAAGTCTGGTGCTCAGTGCAAGATGCCATAATTCAGTTAAAGCTAAATCAGTGTTTGCCATGTAAGAGTCTATGCATCTATCTATGTATTACATTCAGAATCCAGTTTACCTGATTAACCATGCTCACAACCCACTCTGCCACTTCCAACAAATTGTTGACACCTGAATTGTATACCCATATCCCAGGTTCCTCTTTCATCCCCTCCTCATTCTTCTTCCCAAAATATATCATTTCATGTTTTTCAGCATTACATTTCATCTGTCCAACCATTCCATCATCTGATGTGTTTTGGAAGTCTACCTTTGACTTCATCAGAAGTTACTGTACTGCCAAAGTTTGTGCAGACTGCAAAGTTTGAAGTAATGCTGTGCTTGCTGTTACAATTTCCAGAGTCTGACAACTTTCAACTGAGCATTCACATTCCCAGTCAATAGCTGAAAGAATGACATGACATCATTTCATCATGAAAACTGTATGAAAACACAAGAAATACTATTGACTAAACAGTATCTTTGCAGCAACTTATAGTTTAAACCATGAAACTGAACATTCTCCTCTTAACATAACTAAAAACAGACTTCACAGATACACTTTCCGAAAATCAATCCAAGGCGATTCTTAGCTCGTGGGGGTTTAATTCTGTTCTTTTCTTAGCCTGGCAACATTTAATCTCTAAGTTTAATCTCTTTCACAATGAGTTTTTGTTTTCCACAGTAGATTCTTCCTCTAGCTGAATTAAACTGCTCTGAATCCCCAACCTCCATACCCTGGGACTTTCCATGGAGAAGAACTGAACTGTACCAGTCATATAATTACAATTGAATGATGAAAAGAAGTTTAAACCTTTCTTGGGACGACCATCGAGGTAGAAAAAAAGAGAGCCAAGTCACCCCCTGAACCTGGTCCTAACACTGTCCAGAACAAATCATCCCATCTGATTGGCACTCCATTCATTATCTGAAACTTCTACTCTCTCTACCCATGATGCAATAGTGTGTCAACAAAGTGTAATGCCACAACTTACCCACACTCCTCCAACAGGACTTCTGAAACCAACACCCTTTACTATGTCGAAGGACAAGGGCAACAGTTGCATCAGAACACTGCCATCTGCAAATTCCCCTTCAAGCTACACACCATCTTGGCTTGGACTTGCAGCACTTGTTTCTTCAGTGTTGAGTCAAAATCTGAGACTCCTTCCTGTCAGCACTATGGATGTACTACACTACAGGGACTGCAACCAGTTCAAGATGCTGGTTCACCAGTACCCATCTCAAGGATTGTAGGCCAAACCTGCTGGCCTTGCTCCCAATTCCCACATCCAGTTCAAGGTTAGGTATTCAAAAAAAGTTTGGGAAATGCTTTACAGAGGCAACGATGAAAGCCTTCACCAGTCACTCTTGAATAAAATGTCTCACGTTCAAGTGCTATACATTGTTTGCTTTAATTTCAGTAGTACTCTATCTGCTGAATCCTTGTGGATTTTGGTTCTAATCCCACTCGAGAACTTGAACACACAATATTACAGCACCTTACTACTCAACTGTTGCATTATTTGAAGTGTTTTAGGACAAGTCTTTAAATTGGGACACGACCCTCCAGTTCCAGCAGTGCAAGTGGATGGTCAAGATCCCATGGTGCCATTTAGATGGGGAGTGTGATGTTTTCCTGGGAAGCATTCATCTCCAAGTTACTATCACCACAAAATATAACTGGACATTCATCTGATTTGCTGATTGTGGGTCATTGCATTCATAGCCCTTTAGCCCATAGAAACAGTATGTAGTCCAGAAAATATATAATTTGTTGAGAAGTGCCATCAGACATTCTGTGAAGATGACAAGGTATTTCTTGTATGCTAGTTTGTGTTTACTGAAATTCAACTGATTGCTCGTGTGCATCTCTTGTGATGCAAGTCACACAGCTCTTTATAGAAACTCAACTAGTATGAAAGATTTCTGGTATTGATTTTAAACTTTCTGGCGATAATGTGCTTGATTTACACTTATCTTTGAATTGATGTGCACAAAATGGCATTTTTCATTCAGGCAGAAGTGCCAGTATGGCTACATTTTAAATTATGGTCAGCTGCTTCTGTATTTCACATTGGGTTCTTGCCTTCATGATTAGTTTAAAATAATCAGTCAGATGTGAATAAAAGCATACACTCATACCAGATATCTGGCCAGCTACACAAACTCAGAATAAGGGACCATTCATTCTCATGCCCTGTTGGGGTCTTCCTATGAGTCAATTGACTGCTGCTGTCTAACAGAAGTGACAGGACTGTAAAACTAATCAGGATGTGATTATTCATTATATAAGTGCAAGATTTGGAATGTAATATGGAAATTGTAAGGTTATCCACTTTGCTTGGAGAAATAAATGTGCAGAATATTTTTAAATAATAAGAGATTGGAAAGTGTCGATGTACAAAGGGACTTTGGTGTCCTTGTTGCAGGTGCAGCAAAGGGAATGAACTGTTAGCCCTTATTGAATGAGGGTTTGAGTACAAGTCTATTGAAGTCCTTTTTTATTTGTATGATTGGTTAGACCCCACCTGGAGTACTGTGTGCACTTTTAGTTTCCTAATCTCAGGAAAAGTATTATTGCCATAGAGGGAGGGCAACAAAAGTTTATCAGACTTATTCCCCGGATGGTAGGAGCACCCTGTGAAGAGAAATTGGGCAAACTGGGCCTGTAAGCTCCAGAAGTTTGAAGAATGACAGGTGCTTGTACCTGCAAAGCTCTTAAAGGGATAGACAGCGTTTATACAGGTCAGATGTTTCCCCTTGTGGAGAATCTGGAATCAAGGAACACAATTTATAAGTAAGAGGTTGCTAGTTAGGTTCAAGATGAGAAATTATTGTACTCAGAACATTGTGAAGCTTTGAAATTCTCTACCACAGAGTACTATGGAGGCTCAGTCTTTGAGTATGCTTAAGGTAAAGAGCGATAGATTTCTCACTACCAATGGCCTACAGAGTTATGTGGATGGGATGAGTAAAAGGCATTGAAGTGTTCAATCAGCCACGATCATACTGAATTGCAGAATGGGTTTGATGGGCTGACTGGACTATTACTGTTGTTCTGTTTTTCAATTTGGCTCTGAATTGCTTTTCCTATTATTACAGGTTGTCCAGTTAGAAGAGATGCTCGAAGTGAGACACTCTGTCTTTGTTGTGGGCAATGCTGGAACAGGCAAGTCACAGGTCATGAAATCCTTATATAAGACTTACCAGAATATGAAACGCCGACCAGTCTGGGCTGATCTTAATCCTAAGGCTGTTACTAATGATGAACTCTTTGGAATCATCAACCCAGCAACCAGAGAGTGGAAGGATGGTATGTAATGATTACAGAAAACAGATTGCGGAGTGGGATAAGTTAGAATTAATTCACTGCCAGTTTGATTTGTTGAGTGACTATACAGCAAGCCTTTGGACAGCTCAATATTTAAAGTTCTTGTATTCTAGGCAAGACTCTATTTGACAGGTTGATTGTGTTGCTCATGACTTTAATTGATCCACTTGCATACCTTAAGTGTTATATCTGGTCATGGCATGTAACAGAATACACAGTTACTTAGACAAGTTATTTGGAGAGCTGCTGTCATTTGTAGCCATAATCCACAACATTGCTTATTACTATTTTCATTTGAAGAGAAGAACATGAATATTAATATTGCTGAATGGAGCAAGAGGATTCAAGTTCAGAGGTTCTTGATGTTATCTAAGACCTCGCTCTGCATTCTGTGTGTCAAACAAGGACAGCCTGTTTGTGTGTTCATTCCTTAGGGCTCTTCTCATGTATCATGCGTGATCTGGCAAACGTAACTCATGATGGTCCGAAATGGATTGTGCTCGATGGTGACATTGATCCTATGTGGATTGAATCTCTTAACACTGTCATGGATGATAATAAGGTAAATGGACAGAACCAGTGCTAACTAAAGATGAGAAGAAGGAACAATGCACTTCTCCTATCCTGCTAAGATTCTGCTTTATTAAAATAGCTGTCATGTCATGAATCTAATCTTCAACCTTATTTCAGAGGATTCCTATAATAACATACATGCTAAGTCATAAAAATCTTTCCCCAGGATGTTATTTTCATGTAATAACATCAACAAATGTTGAGCGCTATGGATCAAGGAAACTTTAATAAAAAACGATTCACATCCCTAATCAGAGTCACCATTATGCAAAGAATTGCACAGTTCTGGGAATGTCAAGATACCAAAAGTTAGTACCTTGATGTTTGGCCGAATGCTTCCAGTACCTGAGTTGCCATGTTAAAAATTGTAATCGATAAGGCATCTGTCAGAATCACTTTCAAGTACATCTTTCCATTTCAGTGTGAATATGTTGTTCTACAGATTTCAGCGTTGAAACAAGCTTGGTTTCAACCATATCCTCGACTCTTCTTCGGGAAGAAACTTGCAAAAATGTATCACCCCATTAACAATCCACATATTTTAATTTATTAACCCATACATTTTCCAAATGACTATTAATTATGCTTTCATTTTACCAACCACTACTATTGCTCTTGGGCTGATGAGACTGAAGTTCTATCTTTTTCTCTCTGTCTATTTTTCAACAGGGATGTAAAATTTGGAATCCTGCAGTCCTCTGTCATTTCCTCTGTAGGGAAGATTGGAAAATTAAAACATGTTATCTCTACCCTTAAGTGCCTCAACAAGTTAGGATTCAGATGGAGTGACTTTTCTGTTTTGGACCTTTTAAGTATACATTTTGAAGTACCACTTCTTTATCTGTTTTTAGCCTGTTCACTCTTACTATTACCTCCTCTTCTGTTGCATTGGCATTGAAAACAGATGCAAAATACTAATTTAGTGTCTTGACAATGCGAACTGCAACCATAAGAATCTTTCCTTTTGGTTCCTCATAAGCCCTATTCTTCTTATAATTTCTGTTATACCATAGACAAAATAACTTTGGGTTGCCCTTTGTATTACCTGCTAGTCTATTCTCTTTGCCCTTCCATATCTCCTATCTCAGCTGTCAAAATGTCAAGGAAACATAACTACCCTGTTTAATTCCCACCAGCAGCATACAGATGTCTCTATTTGTAATTCTATTAACTCATTTGGCTGTCACTTCATGTCATGGTGTACAATGGGATCATTTGATCTTGGGATCAGTTTCTTTTTGAGCACGTTGGTTTGGCCACTTTTGGAATACTGCGTTCAGTTCTGGTCCCCTGCCAAAGGAAAGATATTGTGAAACTTGAAACACTTCAGAAAAGATTCATAAGGATGTTACCAGGATTGGAGGGTTTGAGTGATAGAGAGAAGCTGAATAGGCTGGGGCTGTTTTCTCTGGCACGTCGGGGCTGAGGGGTGACCTTATAGAAGTTTATAAAATCATGAGGAGCATGGATAGGGTGAATAGTCAAGGTGTTTTCCCTATTGTAGAGTAGTCCAAAACTAGACGGCATAGGTTTAGGGTGAGAGGGGAAAGATATAAAAGCATCCTAAGGGGTAACTTTTTCACACAGAGGGAGGTGCTTGTATGGAATGAGCTGTCAGAGAAAGTGATGGAATTAGAACATTTAAAAGGCATCTGGATGGGTACATGAATAAGAAGAGTCGGGAGGGATCTGGGCTAAGTGCTGGCAAATGGGATTAGATTAATTTAGTGTACCTGGTCAGCATGTATGAGTTGGACCGAATGGTCCATTTCCATGCTGTACATGTTTATAGCTGTCTGACCGGTTTGATTACCAAGGTTGAGTAATTCCATCTCCTAAAGATATCCTGCTACTGCCCACGTGCCCTCTAAAAGCTGCAAAATTTGCAATCAGGATTTTAACACCTCCAGCTTTGATCTCCAAAACCCAAGACTTCCCTACACTTATGGTCTGCAAATGGGTGTTCATTGAGAAGGATATATCCTGTTGTCATCTGAAAGTCCTAAAATCTTACCAAACCCGTGCTTGGCACGTGCTACAGGATGATTGCACACCCTGGAAATGGTGTCAGGAACCTTACTCTTAGCTTCTGATCCCTTCACATCTTGCTCCAGGCTAAAATCCCATCTGATTCACTCTTGTCTTGCAGGGAAGGAAATCTGCCATCCTTACCCACTCTGCTCAACATGTGACTCCAAACCCACAGCAATATAGTTGACTCTTAACTGCATGCTGAGCTGATCTAGTAAGCCACTCAGTTCAAGTGCAATTAGAGATAGCAAGCAAGTGTTGGATTTGTCAGCAACAACACCAGCAATAAGCAAAAATAATCAGTGTGCATGATCCTGCTTTTTTTTCCTCACACTAGCTTAATTCTTATATCATCCATAAGTGGCCACCTTTGTGCTTTAGAAGTACTTCTCTGAGTACCTCTTTTGGCCATATCCCACTTTACATTCTTCTGCACCGTTTATTCACATTTGAGTTGGTTCTCAGTCCATTAAAGAAAAGCTTGTCCTTAGATAGGAGTCTTTCAGTCGACACAGACTGGAGAAATAAAACACCATCTTTCTTACCGGTTTGGCTATCTTTTTATTCTAGGTTTTGACATTGGCCAGTAATGAACGGATCCCTCTCAATCCAACCATGAGACTTCTGTTTGAAATTAGTCACCTACGAACTGCAACCCCAGCCACTGTTTCGAGAGCAGGTTTGTATATAACTAGAACTTAATTAAGGTAAAAATCCAATCTGTGAGAATTGGGTTCAGTCTTGCAGAATTTATTTGTCTGTAAATGCTCCTCTCAGGGAGGGCGTGAATTAGTTCAGTTGCTGCTTGATAACTACATCCTGTTCAGATGCAGGTCGGGCCATTACTTGCTCCTTATTATGGTGCAATCTGATCAAGTTCTATCTTTCACCAACTTGAGAAACAATCATTAAAAATAGTTGCTATTGCTCTTGGAAGGTGTAACTCATGGTATCAACTTGTTTCTTTATTAAGAAAACAAATGTCCATGTGATGTGGCCTTCAACACTAATGTCAGTATTTGTGGCTCATCCCAGACAGCCTTTGAGGGCAGTTCTGAGTCAGCCACATTGCTGGGTCAGACGTGGGCCAGACCGGGTAAATATGACAGAAATTCTTCCATAAGGGATATGATATTTATGAGAAGGTTGAGTTATATTATTGAGGTTAGGTTTCAATTCCAGATTTTTAAATTAATCTAATTCCATCAGCTGCTGTGATGGGTTTTCAATTCATGGGTTTAGAACATTAACGTGGACCTCTACATTGAGTCCAATTACATTACCACTTCAGCTGCCATTGTTCCCAGTAGTTTAAAGGTTGAGGAAAAAAGTATACACATACATGTTCAAACCCAAGGACTCCAAGTCAAACAGTGATCGTTCTTACTCATGGGCTTTGAAGAGGGAAATAACAGTAACACCAAGTGTTAGATATGTGGTTAAATATGCTTGCTATTTTAATTGTGCTCCTTTGGCCTGTGTTGTGTTTAAGTGATCCTAAATTACAGCTTTTCTAATACTGATTCTCTAAAACTGAAAGGATTTACATTCCTTGTGTTTGAATTCATAATGTTAAGTCTTGGAGATAAGTAGATAATGTGAATTAGAATATGTGTTTTGGAAAAAGTTGATCATTGCTCCCAATGAGTGCTATGCAAGCCTCACAATGAAGCAAGATTTCTTAGGAGCGTAACAGCAAGAAATAGTGTGGTATCTTTGTTAGTTGTGCTTGTTCTATCTTTTCTTTTGCCCCCGGTTCTCTGCCTTTTCTCAATTGAACTTAGTATTCCTTCTTTGCCACAAAGAGACAGACAGAAACCTTCCAGAAATGCAAAATACGATTGGTATGCGAAGTCTGAAATAAAAGCAGAAAATTCTGCAACTACTCAGCACGTGAGGTAGCACCTTAGTAGAGAGAGATTTAAGAACAGGAGTAGGCCATTGAGCCCCTTGAGCCTTTCTATCATTCAATGAGATCATGGCAGATCTGTGGGAGCGAATTAATTTTTCAGGTTAATGAGCTCTCATCTAATGGTAAAGATCAGGGACCTGACCTCTGCTCCCTTTCTCCAGAAACATTTGGTCTGTACATTGTGTAGTTATCCATAAAAACTTGCCCATCCATCAAGCAATGAGATTGCAAATTGTTGTCTGAGCAGCTTAATGGCTTAAACCGATTTGGATAGCACATCCTGTTTTTTGTAGGAAGAAGGAATTGTATCAGAATGAACGTTTAAAATAGCCATTTGGCTTGTTCGAAAGAAGTGATGTAATGACCAACCTAACCCACTAGAGGGTAATCATAAACTCCTCTGTGCAAGTAAGTGTTGGTATGATACCCAAAGGACTCAAACAGGATCAAAACATCACAAAGATGGTGCATAGCTTGTTTGAAATCACCATGTACAAAGGATTTGGTTGCATGTGGCTGGAAAGATAGCTGTTAGACAGACACTTAGTGTCTCATGTTTCTCCTCTATCACTTTTCCCAGTTCCACTCATGTTGTATTACCATAGCAACAATTTTCAGAAAAGTGGCAGGTGACACTGTATGCTATCGGAGTGGATAATTTAAAACTAAGGCATTGCAATATATATGAACAGATGCGGATACCAGATACCATGCCCTGTGCTAGCTGGTTTTGCCCATTTTATGGTCTACTTTCCCAACTGTCAAATTGTACATCAGAAAATAAGGAATAAGCAAGTTCTTATATCTTATTTCAGGGATCTTGTACATTAATCCTGCTGATCTCGGCTGGAACCCCCCAGTTAGCAGTTGGATTGACAAACGAGAGGTCCAGTCCGAGAAAGCGAACCTGACTATCTTATTTGAGAAATACCTGCCTTTGTGCCTGGATACTCTTCGGACAAGGTAAGGGAGAATAAAGGTCGAGAGGTGAAGTAGGAGCTGTACTGAACTGAGAAACGGGAAAGCTGAAACTGAACATTTTACAACATGAGCATCAGAAGAGTATTTGACTTAGCTGTGCAATTGTTGCACTGTTTAAAGTGGTATGGCATGTTTGAATGCTTTCCATAGTAATTAATATTCCCATGCTTTTTGCAAAAAAGCATTACAGAATGGAGAGCGAACAAGAGATTGGTTGATGCACTACCTGAAGTCACAAACAACTGAACTAAAATTTGGAATGGTTTGAACAGAGTGAAAACCATTCTGAACATGCTACTTCAAATGTAGCAGTCACATAGTGATCTTAGTACCTAAAATGGTGCTGTAAGTTGGTGACTTATAAATTTTTCACTGTACCCACTTGAGTACATGTGACAATAAAGCTTGTTCATTCATTCATTCAATTCAAGTTAATTCAAGATTCTAACAATATTCTCATATTAAGAGAAATGGTTAAGTTTATTTGGTGCAGTGTTGAACTGACCTCAATGTCCTTCAAGCTCACAGCACTTAAGTATTTGCCCTTTCAAAACAACAGTTCAACAGGAGAACAGAAATCTTATGTTACTTTTTAGTTAGTTCTCTGGGGCTTAGTTATCTCTCACACAGGAAAGGATTTCTCTTCTTATTCTCTTGATCTGGTTTCCACAGATTTAAGAAGATCATCCCAGTCCCAGAGCAGAGTATGGTTCAGATGCTTTGCTACTTATTAGAGTGCTTGTTGACAAAGGAAAACACTCCACCAGACTGCCATAAGGATCTGTATGAGCTCTATTTCATTTTTGCCGCTATCTGGGCCTTTGGTGGTGCAATGTTTCAGGACCAGGTGAGAACATGATTCTGATTTGGAAAGTCAGATTATTTATGGTACCTAATGAATGTTTGTGCCATGAAGATAATGGAAGCAGTAATGAAATGGCAGCTGTCTGAAATATCTCTGCTGGTTTACAAGCGATTTTCTGGTCCTTTATTTTGTATCCTTAGTTTATCTTTAAGTCACTTTCCCCTGTTTTGAAAAGATAAAGGAATAGTCCGTGACAAAAAAAAAGGTAGAAATGAATTAACTCCAGAATGGATTTGTAGCCTTTTACCAAATCTAATGGAACTGTACCTCAGTCCATGAGCTTGCCTTTCCTTTGAATGTGGATTTTATGATTGTGTTGATGAAAAGTGAAACGGTAGGAGATATCGTTTATGGAGTTCAGTGAAAGCACTTTGAGGCTTTGTGGAAGGTCTGCTTAAAATAAGTCCAGGGACTAGTATCAAATAACAGCTCCAATAGCCCAGCTCTATAAGCTGGGTACTCTTCAGCAGTGATATCAGGACCAGTTGGTTTTTTTTTACAAAATTCTTTATGGACATACTTTCTTGTCGCTTTTCAAATCCAAATGGAGCTAACTATATGCAAGGAAGGATTTTGTCTCCATCTCCCTCTCGTGCTAAAGTTTACCCAGAAGCTGATGAGGTTTGTGCCCCTCAAAGATAAATAACAATTCATAGAACATAGAACAGTACAGCCCAATACAGGCCCTTCAGCCCACAAAGTTGTGCCGAGGATTATTCCTAATCTAAAATCAAATAAGCTAACCTACACACACCCCAATTCACTACTATCCATGTGCATGTCCAGCAGTTGCTTATATGTCCCTAATGACTCTGCTTCCACCACCACCGCTGGCAACGAATTCCATGCATTCACAACTCTGCGTAAAGAACCTTCCTCTGACATCTCCTCCATACCTTCCTCCGACATCTCCTCTATACCTTCCTCCCAATATCTTAAAACTATACCCCTCATGCCAGTCAATCGTGCCCTGGGGAAAAGTCTCTGGCTATTGACTCTATCCATTCCTCCCATTATCATGTATACCTCGATCAGGTCACCTCTCTTCCTCCTTCTCTCCAGAGAGAAAAGTCCGAGCTTAGTCAACCTCTCTTTGTAAGACAAGCCCTCCAGTCCAGGCAGCATCCTGGTAAACCTTCTTTGCACCCTCTCCAAAGCCTCCGTATCTTTCTTATCGTAAGGCGACCGGAACTGGATACAATATTCCAAGTGTAGTCTCACCAGGGACTTGTACAGCTGCAGCAAAACCTTGCAGCTCTTAAACTTGATCCCCCTGTTAATGAAAGCCAAAATACCATGTTTTCTTAACAACTCTATCCACAGGGCTGGCAACTTTGTGGGATCTATGCACTTGAACACCAAGATCCCTCTGTTCCTCCACACTGCCAAGAAACATGTCTTTAATCCTATATTCAGCATGTAAGTTCGACCTTCCAAAATGCATCACTTCACATTTATCCAGTTTGAACTCCATCTGCCATTTATCAGCCCAGCTCTGCATCCTGTCTATGTCGCACTGCAGCCTGCAGTAGCCCTCGATACTATTAACGGCATCTCCAACCTTTGTGTTGTCGGCACATTTACTAACCCACCCCTCAACCTCCTTATCCAAGTAATTTATAAAAACTACAAAGCACAGAGGTCCAAGAACAGAGCCCTGCAGGACCCCACTCACCACTGACCTCCAGGCAGAATACTTTCCATCTACAACCACTCTCTGCCTTCTGTCAGCCAACCAATTCTGAATCCAGAGAGCCAAATCTCTCTGTATCCCATACTTTCTGACTTTATGAATGAGCCTACCATGGGGAACCTTATCAAGTGCCTTGCTGAAGTCCATAAACACCACATCCACTGCTCAACCTTCATCAGCCTGTCTTGTCACCTCCTCAAAGAACTCAAAAACATTTGTGAGGCATGACCTGCCCCTCACAAAGCCATGCTGACTGCCTTTAATCGCTCAATGCTTTTCCAAATAGTCATAAATCCTATCCCTCAGAATCTTTCCAAAACCTTGCTGACCACAGATGTAAGACTGACTGGTCTGTAATTGCCGGGGATTTCCCTATTCCCCTTCTTGAAAAGCGGAACAACATTTGCCTCCTTCCAATCCTCCGCTACGACTCTCATGGAGAGTGAAGAAGCAAAGATCTTCGCCAGCAGCTTAGCAACCTCCTTTCTCGCTTCCTGGAGCAATTTAGGATAAATCTGGTCTGACCCTGGGGATTTATCAATCTTAATGTTTGCCAAAATTTCTAACACATCAACTTCATCAATCTTGATCTGTTTCCCAGCTCCTCAGAGTTCTCATTCACAACAAGTTCCCTTTCCTTAGTGAAAACTGAAGCAAAAAACTCATTTAGGACTTCCCCTATCTGCTCAGATTCCATGCACAAGTTCCCTATGTTATCCCTGATCTGGCCCTACCTTATCCCTGATCATTCTGTTATTCCTCACGGATGGGTAAAATGCCTTTGGGTTCTCCCTAATTCTTCCTGTCGAGCCTTTATCATGCCCCCTCCTGGCTCTCCTCAGTCCATTTCTGAGCTCCTTTCTAGTAAACCTGTCATCCTCTATATAAGTACAGGAGTACGCCATTCAGCCCCTCATTCCTGTTCCACCATTCAGTGAGGTCATGGTTGATTTGTGGCCTAACACCATACCTTTGGCCTATATCCTTTAATACTTTTGCCTAACAAAAATGAATCTGTTTCAGATTTAAAATTAACAACTGATTTAGCATTAACTGTCAAATTTGGATGAGAGTTCCAAACATCTCCCACCTTTTGGGTGCAGAAGTGTTTCCTAAGAACTCTCTAGAACAGTCTGGTTTCAGACTACACTGCACAGTTCTAGAATTTCCATACAGTAGAATTAGTTTATCTATCTATCCTGTCTTTACCTGTTAATGTCTTGAAGACTTTGATCAGATCATCCCTCAACTTCCTCAATTCTGGTGAAAACAGGCCTATTTTGCCTCATCAATCCTCATAGCTTAACCTCTGAAGTCCAGCTATCATTTTTATACCTTGCTGAACTGTCTCTAAGTATACTGGCATTACTGAGTAATAATGGCTGAGAGACCATGCCTTTGCCCAACAAGCTGGTGCCAGTGTAAGTACTCCACAAGGACAACCTCAGACTGGGCTGGCATGCTTATGGTATTGTGGCCTCCTCAGCTGGTGCTGGGCATAGAACATCCCATTTCTGTACCGTGTCTTCAAAGCAGGTGCCAGTTTTATGTTCTGTGTGATATCTGTATGTCCCTGCAAAGGATAGAACCTCTGCTGGCCAGTTCCGGCCCAACAGTGATGGTCTGTGCACAGCAGCCTTCCAAAGTTTGCACTGGTGCCCGGCATGTCGATAAATTCTGGGATATCCTGGCTGTGCCAGGTTGTTCTGTATATGGTGAGTTAGAATGGGGCAAGAACCAAGTGAGAAGGGCACTGTATGGGTAATTGATGAGGTTTGGTAAGATGCAACAAGAAACCTTGCTGGGCCTTGTGAAGAGAGAAACCCTCCATGAAACGCGATGAAACTGACACTTAGCCAAATACATATAATGTTCAGCCTCCTGTGGCTGCAACAACCAAAAGATTGGAATTTGGAAGTAATTTGCTCCCTGTCTCCCCAACCAATGCCTATGTACCATCTGCAAGGCACAAATCTGGATTAGTGTAGTTCCAACACCCAAGAAGCTTGATACTAGCCAGGGCAAAGCAGCCTCTTTAATTAGCAGCTCCATCCACCACTTTAAACTTTCACTGCCTTCACCCCCAACGCACAGTGGCAGCGGTGAGCTCTATCTACAAGACTCATTGCAGTGACTCACTAACGTTTCTCCAGTAACACTTTCCAAACCTGCTGTCTCTGCTGCTTAGAAAGACAAGGGCAGCAAATACATGGGAACGCCAGAATGTACAAGTTCCCCTATAAGCCTCTCACTATCCTGACATACACTATTCATTCACTGTTGCTGGATCAAAATTCCAAAGCCTTTTCCTAACACAGGGTGTATATACAGCAGAAGGAGTGAAGCAGCTCATCACCGCCTTTTCCAGTACAATTAAGAATGGGCAATAAATGCTGACATAGCCAGTGAGACATGTCCCATGAACAAATAAATGTTTATCTATATTTAACAAGGCCTATAATAACAAAATTACACCCAGGCTGCAAGCCCTGGAAGTGGGATATTCTATTCATTGTGAATTTTGAAGTCATGGAGCCACTGGTTTGAACCTATTATATGTTGAAGCGAAGTAGGTTCCCTTTCTTGTAAGTAGAGAGTATGTCACAATGCCAGAACCTTCTGAAAGCTCTGTTGGTGATAGAGTGGGTATTTACCCAATTCCAATATGTTGGACAATATCATTTCAACCTCTGACTTGTCAGCATTCATCATATTGAAACAACTGTTGAAACAGACTGTCTGCCAAATGAAAAAGTGTAGTCAGGTTTTCACACAATCAGCATCTGACTGTGAGGTACCCAGGGGCCAGCACATATATTCCCCACCACCCTCAATGTTCAGATCAAACTTTATTGAGTACGTGACTTCTGTATTAAACCGTTCAATGAAAAATACCCAACTCCAGGTATTCTTTGGAAAGGTGACCCTTACTAACATATACAAATTGGCTATTGTTTGATCCTTTGAAGTGTTAATGTCATGTCTTGTTGTATAATCTGACTGACCATGCTGTAACTAACAAAGCTTATCAGAATTTCTACTTCCCACCAATATAAAAGCAGAGATGTACTACTAAGACTTTATAAAGCTCTGGTTAGGCCCCATTTGGAGTACTGTGTCCAGTTTTGGTCCCCACACCTCAGGAAGGACATACTGGCACTGGAACGTGTCCAGCGGAGATTCACAAGGATGATCCCTGGAATGACAGGTCTAGCATATGAGGAACGGCTGAGGATACTGGGATTGTATTCGTTGGAGTTTAGAAGATTAAAGGGAGACTTAATAGAGACGTACAAAATAATACATGGCTTGGAAAAGGTGGATGCTAGGAAATTATTTCCGTTAGGTGAGGAGACTAGGACCCGTGGACACAGCCTTAGAATTAGAGGGGGTCATTTCAGAACAGAAATGCGGAGACATTTCTTCAGCCAGAGAGTGGTGGGCCTGTGGAATTCATTGCCATGGAGTGCAGTGGAAGCCGGGATGCTAAATGTCTTCAAGGCTGAGATTGATAGATTCTTGTTGTCTAGAGGAATTAAGGGCTACGGGGAGAACGCTGGTAAGTGGAGCTGAAATGCACATCAGCCATGATTGAATGGCGGAGTGGACTCGATGGGCCGAATGGCCTTACTTCCACTCCTATGTCTTATGGTCTTATGGTCTTAAATGCCTATGGACGAATAGTGCCTGTCGTTCCTCTTTCTCACCTCCTCTCTTTCCCCTCTCAGGCAATAATCCTTTGCCACTTCTTTGAGAAATCAGGGATTGTCTAATACATCTGGCAAGGACTGGGTGACCTGCTAGAGCAAAGAAAGAGTTGTTATTCATTCTTAGAGGAAGACAGAATAACCAACTACGCAGAATCAACATTTTTTACGACATCAACAAAGCATATTATTGCTACAGTGAGGAAAAAATACTAGGCTTGCAGTAAAAACTTAGCATGAAAACAATGACAAACAAAAGCTGTAGAAATATGTTGTGACATCTTCCAAGTGAAAACATCAGTAATTTTTCACCCTGCAGCACAAAGTGTATCATGTTACAAGTAGAAATGTAGCTTCTCTTGTGGAAATGTTGATTCAGAGCACATATCTCACATTGATTTGTTTTGATCATAGTTAGAGTAAAACGATTGATACTAAACAGTGAGGTAAAGTCTGTACAAAAATGAACACAATGTGAAAATGATTTGGAAAATGTTCTTATCCACCCCTGTCTCTGTCAATGTCAAGGCCTCCAGAATTAGAAGCATTACTGTGTTGAACTTAAAGAACCAACCACTATACTAACAGGGAATACTTTTGCTATGTGAACTACATTTCCATTGAGGAAACCTTTTGATTTCATTGGGCTATTCTTCCAACACCCCCAAGCCACCAATCCCCCATTGCCACCTGACATTACTTTAGTCATTGGCTTAGAAATACTAGTTGGTGCATCAAATTGGTGCGAAGAATGGTTTGTGAGCTCAAAGACAGAGACTTCAGATAATTGGCCTCATTTAAGCTTTCGCTGCTGGTGTCTATTGTACATCCCCAGGTTACTGAACAGGAGCACATCGCTATGACCAAAAACCTCACTGACAGTGACTCTCCTTAAAAACAGACCACTTATCCTTTGGGTGAACGCTTGCTCTGGTCAGGGCAGTCTAATATCTGAAAAGTTTCCAAATCATGTGCTAGGCTGTCATTGGTGTATGAAAGAGGCCAATATCTATTTTAAGTAGGCATCTTAAAAATGACCCAATATAAATTTATGTGGATTTTTTTAAAGCATTCATGAAGTGTATGGTGTTGCATCTTGAAACTTGGTGCTTTGTGAACCTGCTTGAAAATAACTGCAACAGAAATCAACCTTTTTCCTCCTAATGTTTCTAGTTTTCTTTTGCTGATTGCTGAGGAGGTAAGACTATAAGAGACAGGAGCAGAATGAGACCATTTGGCCCATTGAGTCAGCTCCACCATTCACTCTCCAGCATGGCTGATAAGTTTCTCAACCCTATTCTCCTGTCTTCTCCCCATAACCCTTGATTCACTTACCAATCAAGAACCTATCTATCTCTGCCTTGAAGACACTTAATGACTTGGCCTCCACAGCCTTCTGTGGCAATGAGTTCCACAGATTAATCACACACAGCTGAAAAAATTCCTCCTCATCTCTGTTCTAAAGGGTCATCTCTTCACTCTGAGATTGTGCCCTTGAGTCCATGTCTGTCATGTTAGTTGAAGCATCTTCTCCATGTAGATTCTACTCAGACCTTTCAGTATTCTGCAAGTTTCAATAAGATCCCCCTCATCCTTTTAAACTCCCATCAGGTAACTGTTCATATTGTTTGGTAACAAGTAACAAGGAATTCAAAAGAAAGAGAAGACTATCTACCTGCCTGTGGAAAGATGCCAGATGCTCAAGAGTAGCCTTAGCTCAATGAGTATTGGTTAAAAACAATTATTGCTACTAGATCTTGTGAAAACCTAATAATCCAGAATCCCAGACTAATGTTCTAGACATTGGTTTGAATCCCACTAGGGCAGATGGGGAAATTTGAATTCAATAAAAACCTAGAATAAGGGATTAACTTAATATTGGCCATATGACCACTGTCAATTGTGTTAAAATCTGACTCGCTAATGCCCTTAAGAGAAGCGAAACTGACCTAAATGTGACTCCAGACTTCAAGTGATAATTTCTGTGCAATGAGGGATGGGGAATAAATGCTAGATCAGCCGGGAATGCCCAAATCCCATTGAATGAATAGAAGGAGAGACTTAAGAATGTCAAGCTTTAGTTCTGAGATGAGAAAAAGGCCAGATTTGAAATAAGTTGTGAATATATACATCTTCAGCATCTTTAAAGGAAGGTTATAGGTTTTTGATCCAATTCCTTCTTTAGAATGAGGAGACTGAAGGAAGATTCCAGTTTAGTTTTTCCTTCATATTATCAGCTGTGATGATCGTTGACAATCGTAAAATGCCTGCTGATGGATTTCTGTTTGGAGCGTGCCTAATAATTCTGATGGTTTGTCACTTATCATTATTGTCAAGACTCAGATGGTTTTCAATGGGGAGGTTTTGGAAAAGAGAAAGGTACGTTAGGTGATCTTTTGCAATTGAGCTTGGTAAATTTGACTGAAAACATTTGGAAGGGAGCACTGTCTTGTCCACAGTGCAGATTACTGTCTGAAAGGAGTTAAAAGCAAAATCAAAGAAGATAATTCTAAACAAAAAATAAACCCATCAACATCACAAAAATAAATCTTTCTGGTGCACATCTTTCAATCTCTTCAATGTTACCCACTCTTTATAATGACAGATGCTTGGCATTTTCAGCATTTTGTTTCCATTTTAGGATTGCAACATTTGCAGCTATGTTCTTTTTAGCTGAATTAAATTACTTCTCCTTTAAAACCCTTTTCTCTCAATATGTAAGGTGATTGTTAGTAATCCTGAATGCATTCAATAAAACCTTTTCTAACCCCACCTGACCTGGCTACAATGCTTTCAGTGCTTGCATTTGATATTTGTAGAGAATATCTTAAAGCACATATATTAAAAAAAAGCTTTTTCAAAGCTGAGTAGGTTGTCCTTTTCAATTTAGGTTGTTTGAAAATGTGTAAAGAGATTAATAGTGCATTTAAATATCATCCGTATGAGAAAATGTATTTGAAAGATGCTTAATTCTGACTCACTACTTGTCAAACCTCCTTTGACAGCACGTTCCAAATCTTTGACCTCTACTATCTAGAAGGGCAAGGGCAGCAGATGCAGGATAACATGCAATTGCCCCTCCAAGCAGCACCCCACCCTGGCTTAGAAACAAATTCCCATTCCTTCTCTATTGATTAGGCTGGACTCCCTTACAGTGTGGAAACAGGCCCTTCAGTCCACACTGACCCTCCGAAGAGTAACCCACCAAGACCTGTTTCCCTCTGACTAATGCACCTAACACTATGGACAATTTACCATGGCCCAATTCACGTGACCTGCGCATCTTTGGACTGTGGGAAGAAACCGGAGCACCCAGAGGAAACCCATGCAGACACGGGGAGAATGTGCAAACTCCACACAGACAGTCACCCAATGTTGGGATCAACCTGGGACCTTGGTGCTGTGAGGCAGCAGTGCTAACCACTGAGCCACCGTGTCACCCCAAGTTAAAACCTTGGAATTACCTTCCCAAGTCAAAACCTTGAAATTACCTTCCCAATAGCAATGTCAGAGTGGACCTTAACAATACAATGTCACTATTGCCTTCTCGAGTGCAATAAGGAAGGACACAAAAAGTTTACAAGGCTCACATCTGATGAACACAAAATTTTCAAATGACCTCTCAACCTTGACAATGTCAATTGCACCTCTTCATGCTAATTATCCTTCGATTTTGAAGCCTGCAGAATGCAAAAACATAGTCAAACCCTTCTTTGTAGCCAAGTGTTGAGCAGCTCAAAGTAGTTTCTCCAGTTGTTCATTTTTCTTGCTCCTTGTGATTGAAATGTTTCTCACTGATATCACTGCAGAGATTGATAACTCACTAATCACTGGCACAGAATTGGCTTCTTGTCCCTCCATGGCCCTCTGTGGCTGAATTTATTTGCCTGCAGCTGGTTTGTTGAGGAGGAAACAATTTTTTACAAAATTAAATTTTGTCATCCCCCATCCATTTTCTAGTACAGTTTATAACTGAACACTTTATTTCACAAGTGGCGGATGGAATCTCATGGAGGGGAGTGTGAGCAGGTGATATAGTTTGGCAGAAGGGATAGGGAAAGGCAATGCAGACTGAATGCCACAGTTGGAAAGAGTGCAGGGACAGGAGACCTTGAGATACATGGGTTTCAATTCCAGAAGGTGGCAGGATATATTGAAAGAATAATTAGCAAGAGATTTTGTGCTTTACAAATTGAGGTATCAAGTTTGAAAGCAAGCAACTATATTAAACCTTTGTAAGACTCAAATTAGACCATTTTTAGATTACTGCATTTGTTTTTGGTCACTGCATTTTAAGAAGAAAGCCAGAGTTTTTCTGAGGTTGCAGAAGCTTTCTTTTACCAGAATTCTCCCAAGGATGGGGAATTTTAGCTACAGTGTTAGAATGGAGAGGTTGTGTATGTTCTCCTTGGAGCAAAGGATGTTGCATGGAAATTTAATGGACTATGTAAGAATATAAAGTTTCTTTAAGGTGGACATAGCAAAGTTGTTTTCTTTAATTGTGTAATCACTAGTTGGGGGGTGGGCAACTGATGGTTGAGAAATGGAACCTCTAGCAGCAAGTGGTGTTGGAGGACTCTGAGCAAAGGACATGATCAGCTCTTTGGGACTTCCACCAGCAGGTGGCAGTGGTGAGGCAGGCAGCTGGAGAGGTTGAATAGATTCACTGGAAAAAAGGAAATGTCTTTGGTGGAGAGAGGTCTGATTGGAAAGAAGGGAGGCAGACAAAAGAATCCCTCTGCCCACTGTAACCCACATGGTTCTTCCATGTACAGAGCATATATAATTCTGTCTTATCTTTGATTTCCCTTCCTGTTTTATTAATTTGATGCCAGTGGAAGGAAAAAAAAACCCTGTTTCATAATTAAAAATCACACAACACCGGGTTATAGTCCAACCAGTTTAATTGGAAGCACATTAGCTTTTGGAGCGTCGCTCCTTCAGCAGGTGATAGTGGAGTCCACCACCACCTGATGAAGGAGCGATGCTCCGAAAGCTAGTGTGCTTCCAATTAAACCTGTTGGACTATAACCCGGTGTTGTGTGATTTTTAACTTTGTATACCCCAGTCCAACATTGGCACCTCCAAATCATGACTGTTTCATAATGTTTGGGTCGTACATATTTTCAAACTGTCGTGTGAGGATTTGGGTAAAGATTGCAGGGAGAGATGGGGTGAAGAACTGGAACTCATTGCCTGTTTAACTTGTATCCAGCATGAACTTCACACCCACGCATATGTGCATCTTACTGCACCATTCCATATCTGTCTTCCATCCCAAGCCTTTTGTAGCCACTTGCTTCGTTATAGAATTGCTACCTACGCTGTTGTCACAAGGTGACCGCTGGTTGGATGTTGTTCCCCCAATGTGCTCTGATACTTGAGAGGAACATACCTGCTAGTAGACATATGATGCAGATTTAAACTCTGTTATCAGAGTTTGCTTCAGAATGGGACTGTACCATCATTACTCAGAGATGAGCGCCACCTTGTATAATGAATGGGCAGTTTGTAGTTTGATTAATGGTATAGGCAATACATAACATTGAAATTATTTGAAATTATTTTTCTTCAATTAGTTCAAATTATTCCATTGCCACTTGATTCATATCTGAATCAGTTGGAGTTCCTTCTAACATATGTATTTTAATATTAGACTTGCTCCCATCACAATATCATACTCTTGTCTGTGAAGACAAAACACTGGCTGCACTAAATCTTGCAGTGGCAGTATTCAGTTTGGTTGCTGCTGAATAAATAGCAGCAATGAAGATGTAAATGATGAGATCAACAATCGTTTCCCCATAAAACCGAGAATATCAACTTGTTGATACTGTGTATTATATGTAGTGTCTGTGTGATTAGATTCAGTAATACCTCTGAGTTGACAATGTAATATCCTTAGTGATTCTACCATGAATTGCAATGGGTATCGAGAGTGAAAGCATTATTGCGGACAATTAATGTTTGTTGGACTTAATGTAGACAGGCGGAACAGTGTTGCCATACTGGAGCTGCACATCTAGCACACACTCGTCCTTGCTTTACTAAATTCAGTATTAAAGAAAACCACCCTCCTCGCTTTACCATTGCTGTTTAAAGTCAGAAGTCACATGACACCAGGTTATAGTCCAACAGGTTTTTTTGAGTCACAAGCTTTCTGAGTGCTGTTCCTTCATCAGGTGAAGTGGATTTATGATTTCAAATAAACCTGTTAGACTATAACTTGGTGACTTCTGACGTTGCCCATCCCAGTCCAACACCAGCACCTCCACGTACTTATTATTTCAAGGCAGCCCTCTTATGATTGTACAAATGTTTGGGACTTGACATCTTTGTTCAAGTTGCAGAAGTCTACAGGGAAGACAGCATTCCATCTCACTCCTGACTTCTGTCATGTAGATAATGGACAGACTTTGAGGAGCCAGGATGTGAGTTAGTATTGCAAGTCTCTGATCTGCTGTTGGAGCCATTGTGTTTATGTAGGTAGTCCAGTATTTGGCCGATGGTAACCTCAGGATATTGATTCCATTGGCTTCAACAACGGAAATACTGTTAAATGTCAATTGGAACGGTTAGATTCTCCCTTGATGAAGATGGTTATTGTCTGGTACTTGTGTGGCATGAACTTCACTTGCCACTGCCAGCTCAAACCTGGTATTGTTCAGATCTTGTTGCATTTAGATGTAGATGCTTCAGTATCTTGAAGGTTCAGGAATGGTGCAGAACACTATGCAATCATTAGTAAATATTCTCATGTCTGACCTTATGAAAGGAAGGTCGCTCATGGAGAAATTGAGATGGTTGAGCCGAGAACACTAGCTGAGGAAATTCTGGAACTGAAATGACTAACCCCCAACAACCACAACCATCTTGGTAAAAACAATGACTGCAGATGCTGGAAATCAGATTCTGGATTAGTGGTGCTGGAAGAGCACAGCAATTCAGGCAGCATCCAAGTGGCTTCGAAATCGACGTTTCGGGCAAAAGCCCTTCATCAGGAATAAAATTTATTCTCTTCCAGCACCACTAATCCAGAACCACAACCATCTTCTTATGTGCCAGGGATGACCCCAATCAAGGAATATTTTCCCACAATTGCCACCGACTCCAGTTTTTCTAGGGCTCTTTGACGTCTCAGGAAGTGGCATTGTGGTAACGCCATTGAATTAGCAATCCCAAAGTCCAGGCCTAATGCTTGGATGATATGGTTTCAAATCCTCCTGAGGAAGATGGTGAAGTGTGTGCTCAATAAAAATCTGAAATTTAAAAAATACTAGCTTAATAATGACCATGTAACCATTGTTTGTATAACCAATTGCCCATTTTTCTTTCGGGAAGAAAATCTGCAGTCCTTGTCTGACCTAGTCTACTTGTGACTGCAGACCTGCAAAGACTGACTCTTAACTACCCTCTGAAATGTTCCTGGAAGCCAGTCAGATCAAGGGGCAATTAAGGATGACAATTAAGCTGACCCAGCTAGCATTGTCCAAATCCCATGAACTCTCACCTCACACACGGAAATATATTGCCATTCCTTCTCTGTCACTGTGTCAAAATCCTGGAATTCCCTCTCTAATGACATTCTGGGTCAATCCACAGCATGTGGACTGCAGAAGTTGAAGAAGGCATCTCATTACCACTTCTCAAGGGCACCTCGGCAATAAAGGCTGGCCCAGCCAACGATGCTCACATTCCACAAAATGAATAAATAAAAAAAAAACACATGGAGTACTTTCACGGTTACTGCACATCTGTGCATGGATACAATATAACCTGCCTCCCTCTGGTGAGATACTGTTGCCTCCAATGTGTGCTAACTTCTCCTGCAAGAAAAAAAAAGTGAGCATCAATCTGCTTGCATGATGTGACTTCCAGGACTGAATAACCGGAAGTGTGCAAAAGCATTTGTGTGAGGCTTGCAATAACGGTAAGTGTGGAGGGTATGGTTAAGCACATGCATGTTAGTTATTTGTTCTTGACAGATGAGTCATGTAGGTGAGGTGATTCGAGTGGTGGCTGAGTCTAGTGAGTTGGTAAGGTATGGCATTTGAAGATCCATTCCTTGATCATTTGTGATTGAGTCCATGGAATTCACTGCGCCCAAAACCTGGAAGCATTGGCTCCCACAGCTGTCTGCTCCCCTGGCCATGTGTCTGAAGATGGCTGTCCTTACATCCTTACACAGTGCTGTTCAGTGCAGCATTGGAAGCCTTTGATCCCAAGCTCTCTCATGTTGGGCCATTCTTCTCTATTTTCCAAAATAGACTCACCCTATATACAACTGTTTTCAGCCATTAAGCATCTTTCATCTATGAGATGGAGGCAGGCTTTAAGATGTTTCAGGAAGTTATGTATGACTCTAGGCCTCCTGCTGATGCACTCAGCCAATGAACAATGTGGCGAACTCTGACTGCAGGCAGGGATTTTGCTGATGAGAGGGCAACCCAAAGATGGCATGTTGTTTGAATTTCTGTCAGTGAGTGTAGGTTAATGATGCAACACAAATCCTGCATGTGTTTTCAGGGGCTAGCTAATTTAGCTCCAATCGGTTTGACTGCAAGTACAGCTCGAGAAATCCAATAATCTTTTGATCCCTAATTGTAAAATTGATCCACGTCCAGTTGCATGTCATTTTCTATCTCTAGGGCCATATGAGAGCAACTGGAGAAGGATAGCAAAAGAAAAGCTAACAAACGTGCAGAAGATTCAAAACATTTTTTGACCGTAACAGACCATTCATAAGGTAGACTGGACTGGAGTGTGGATTAAACTAGAAACTACTTTATGCGAACCTCGGCTATTTACATATTTGCCTCCTGGTAATCTCATATTGTTTTATTGAGCTTTTTAATGTGAGTTGTGCTCACCTCAGTCCTGTACAGTTGTGAAGCTAAAGAAGATAGAGTCGAAGGAAGACCATGTTATGATAGGTAGATGGATACATGATTAGCCACAGACTACCAGGGGCCAAGGCATCCCGCTGTTAGAAATTAGGAACAAATTACTATAGATGTTGGAATCTGTACTGAAAACATTAAATGCGCCGGCATTTACTTGTTATTTTCAGTCTCTATTAGAGAGAGAGAAAAACAAAGAATGACTTAATAAAGCTTGTAAGAATCCCACTCCAGATCAAGAAACATAGCTCATGGCGAGGAAGTAGCTCTGAAGTGTATTGCATCTGGAACAGGAATTAAACCCATATTGTTGGCATTAATTTAAATGACTCATCTACCCAACTGAGTCAACCATTCTCCTTGTTGGAAAGTAGAAAAGAGAACATCATGATAAAGAGAATGTGCACTGATCAGAAGGATGATATTCCCAGCAACGTGAACTAGAATGTCAACTTTTCTCACTATATATTAATGACGTAGACAAAGGAATATAGATTCAATCTGCAGATCAGTCTAAATTAGCGAATGCACTGAGACATGAGCCAAAGGTGAAAGGGAGCAGACACAATTGGGCTGGATTTTATACCACCTCTTGGGCTTCTTTTTGAACAGAGTATGATGTGTAAAATAGCCCATTGTTTTTGCACTCACCTCTGATCCACTCTCCATAAAATGGTTGGGAGGGGTGTGTGTGTGTGGTCAAATGGACTGCCCACCGACAACTTGAAACCAAATATTTATGAGAGAATTGGACTTGCTGATTGACCCAAACATGATGCTGCCAATAATATCGTTGGCATAGATAGAAGGGTGGGAGTGAGAAGGCTTTTTTTTTAAAACAACATTGTTGAATGGGGATGGATTGGGTGAAAAATATGCATTTCCCCTCCCTCCCATGATGTGGCGCTTGATCATTCTTGTCAAAACGAAAAGTCAATCACTTGGGATCCAAGGAAGACAAGTCAGAAAAGTTAATTAAATGATGAGACTGTTTGCACGTCTTCGATCCTTTATGTTCTGCTGTTCTTCTGCTCCATATGAAATGCAATGCACCTTTATTTATATCTTTACAATAAGTCCTCAAATGCCGCTGCCTAGTACAGGGTCTAAAATATCTCACTTCATCCATTCTTTTTATACTGGTGTCTCTGTTGCTGATGCCAGAGTCCTGTGATCAGTTATACCGTCACGATTTATATGAATCATCTACATACAACAGTTTGTGCGGAAATGATTGTTCCCTTTGGTGAGATAATCCTGAACAAGAGGGCACCATCTTGGAGCAAGGCCATTCGAGTGTGCAGCCTGGAAGCACAGCCTTATGGAGAGGGAAATTCAAATTCATTCCCCTAGAAGTCTGTGGGCACAGGTTAACATGTATTGTACTCAGCTTAAATTGGTCGATTTTTGTAAGAGAGGAGTAGGAGGAATACAAAGTTGAAACACAAAACTGCCATAACATGATGTATTAGTTGAACAGTCTTGAGGAGTTGAATAGCCTATTTCTGTTCCTCATTTCCTGGATTGAGAGCTTATGGAATCCACGTTTGAACATGAAGAGAGAAAACACACTAATTTCACATTCTGTTTCCTACCAGCTTATTGACTACAGAGTGGAATTCAGTAAGTGGTGGACATCAGAGTTCAAGACCGTCAAATTCCCATCGCATGGCACCGTTTTTGATTATTACATTGACTCAGAGACAAAGAAATTTGAGCCCTGGTCCAAGCTGATTCCAAAATTCAATCTTGATCCTGACATTCCTTTGCAGGTACGCAATTAGTTTAGGCTTAATACTTCTGAATTTTAAAAGTACATGATGTGCTGTTTGCAGAGACTTCTCACTTCCATGTTAATTTGTAATTGGAAGTCTATTTTGCCTTCTGTTGTGACACGTTTGTTAATGTGAATCTTTACGAATTAGAGCCAGATGATTGGTGCCAGGATGGCACATTGCATTGGAATTCTAACATGCCGTGTTTTGATATGGGTTGTGTCCAACATTTCCCTGAATCTGGGCAGTTTCACAACAGCTAAAAAGTTCTCACACAAGCCAAGCATAAGTTGACCTCATTAGTTTAATACATGTGAATGGCTAAAATATTTAAAGGAGCTGCACATTCAAATTGTTTAGCATATTTAAAAGTTATGGCTTCTTAATTTACGCCTCTCTTATTAAAGCTACTTCATACTTCTCATCTGCGTGAATGAGAATGAGGTCTGATGGGGTCTTGATGTAACTTGGCAACAAGCAACAGCAGCTCAGTCCCTGCTTTGTGCTTACGTGAGAGATGGATATGCCCCAATGATGAATTTGTAAATGATAAACTTCACTTTTGTACCATACACTTCAGAGAAGTGCGGAAACATTTGCAGCTTGCTGCTTGTTGATGCTGGCACAATTTTTATTGTTTTCAGGCATGTTTGGTGCACACCATCGAGACAATTCGTATCCGTTACTTCATGGAGAAGCTGTTGGATAGACGCCGACCTGTCATGCTTGTGGGCAATGCTGGGACAGGGAAATCCGTGCTGGTGGGTGAGAAACTTGGATCGCTGGATCCTGATGAGCACATGGTGAAGAATGTACCATTTAATTACTACACTACCTCTGCCATGCTACAAGGTAAGAGAATCTCAGCTAATCAGGATGTGGAAATGTATGAATTCTCAGAAATTAATATCAAAGGCTTTTTTTGAAGGCATTACATTTCCTGGTGGTCATTTGTTGAATACATTGTTTTACTCATAGCACATGAAGGTATTGAGGAGGCATTTAGGAAGAGTGTTCCTCAAACTTTTTGTGTGAGAGGATTGAAAGTTATGAAAGTGATCTAGACAAGATGAGTGTGTGGTTAAAGAAATGCCAGATGATATTCACGATGAAGGGCTTATGCCTGAAACATTGATTTTCCTGCTCCTCGGATGCTGCCTGAACTGCTGTGTTCTTCCAGTGCCACATTCTTTGACTGATGTCCAGCATCTGCAGTCCTCACTTCCCCCACATGTCATATACAGTGTAACATGGACAAATGTTAAATTATACATTACATAGTAAGTGTGAAAAACAGAAAGGCAGGGTATTAGTTAAGTGGAAATATACAGATGAACAGGGGGGTCAAGGGGTCATTGTACACCAGTCAATGAAAATAGACAGGCACTGCGGAAAGCAATTGGGAAAGCAAATCATATGTTGACCTCTGTTGCAAGAGAATTTGAGTCCAGAACTCAGGATGCTCTATGGCAATTGTACAGAGTCTTGATGAGATCACACCTGGAGTTCATGGTACAGTTTTGGTCTCGTCATCTAAGAGAGGATTTTCTTGCCAGAGAGGGAATGCAGCAAAGGTTCACCAGGACAGCGACACTGTCTAACTGGGCCTCAAATTAAGAAGAATAGGAAGGAATCTGATTGCATCATATAAAGTTCTAACAGGCCTGGACAAATTGGTTGCAGGGAGGGTGTTTCTCCTGACCGAAGAGCCTCGAACCAGGAGTCACAGATTCAGGATCTGAGACGTGTCATGGATGGCTTGAGATGAGAAAATCTTTCTTCGCTCAGAGGGTACCCAACATGTGGAAAGTCTGAGTCACTGAGTATACTCAAGAAAAAGGTTGATACATTTTTAGAGATTAAAGGCAACGTGGAGAAAGTGCAGGAATATGACAATGAGATGGAGTAACAGCCATGATCCTAGTGAATGGTGGACCAGGCTCAAAGGGCCAAATGATGGCCTCCTGCTCCTAGTTTGCACGTCTGTTTTTTTCCCCACTGTGACCTCATTTCAAGACTTGAAAATTAAATCAATGGCCATCACAGTGAGAACTGTGGGACGTGGGGGGAGGGTGGTTTTGACTCTGAGACTGTGGGAGGGCCAAAGTATGTAATCTTCAGGGCTTTATAGAACCTACCTTTTACACTGGCTTCTATGGAGCAGGAACTGGGCTGTAAAGATCAGCCAGTTAGACCAGGCCCACCTTTTTAAAAATAGAGGATTTAAAGGGGCCACGTAGCTGTTGACATGGCCAACACTCTGCAGCCTTATTTCTTCAGAGCTCGTGACCCCAACCCACAGTTTGTGATGCCATGTTATTAAAAAAATGCTTTATAAAATGCCCGGAAGCCATGGGAACAACCATGTAGCTGTCTGCACAAAATAATGCTTCAGAGTACTTTACAGTGCGAAAGATCGATGCACGTGTATAACGAGAAATCTAAACAAAGGGTAACAAGATTGCTGGTAATAAATACTCTATTGCACTAAATCTAATGCAGTCAAATCTTCATGATTGTCATTGGGATGATGAGGTCACTGTGCAAGATAATGACTTGATTATGGTCTCTTTAATAGATCGCAGCTATTGACACCAGCTCTGTTTACCCATTTATAACAAACACTGGCCTCCAAGTTCCTGATTGAAAATATTCATGGAAATTTTCACTGTATGCTGAGCACAGATTGTTCTTTTCCTGATGTCACAAGAAATGTGTACTGAGGGCAATTTTCAAATTGCAGAAAAGACAGTAGTTTGAGCAGCAATTATGTTTGATCAGCCCTCATCTCTCACTGTTGCAGAGATTTGCAAAGAATAACAAAAATCAGTTGTGAGAGTACATCTTCAAAAATAACAGTAATTGATCACCAAACACCTTATTCCCTTTACCATCAAATGCATATTATCATCATGGAATCCCTGCATTCAGCCTAACATGTCTGCACCAACGTTCTGAAGAGTATCCTACCCAGACCCACTCCCCTATCCCCGTGACCCCGCATCCACCATAGCCAATTCACCTAACCTTCATATCCTTGGACACTAGAGGTAATTTTGAATGGCCAATCCACTGAAACTGCACATTTTTGGACTGTGGGAGGAAACCGGAGCACCGGGAGGAAACCCATGCAGGCATGCATATCTTGACACTTTCTTTCCCCATTGACTCATCTCGCCTGGTCACCTGGCCCTTTGCAGCAAATAGGAGAGTTTACAAATGAGCGGTATCCATGTTTTCTGTTATTCATGAGAAGTCTTTGCCCCATTCCCTGTGGCAAATGAGGATTTCTAGCCAACGATATTTCCTGAGTAAACATAGTAAATTCAAATCAACTGTATCAATAAATTTTAAGCTATTGTGAAATGATTAAGTTTGTAGTTAAGAACCCATGAAATTTCCTGAATAAACAAACAGACTTCCAAAATGCTAACTCAACAGATGTCTAGACTGAGTACATAAGAATCGGAAAAGATGAAACTTATATATCTGGTTATCATAAGAGGATACCAATTCAATGGTGTGAAATATATTCTACCTTCTGTCAACGTTTTAAAACTTTTAAAAACAAGTTTGGCTCTCCACCTTACAAAGTTGATCTTTTATCGGCAATTTGTAAGTTGATATGAATAACAATCTTGCAAATAGATTGTTTAATAGGTAGTTCTACCTTCCAGTCAAAGCACTGTCATAACTCATTGCCTGAACAGAAATTACAACCTGGAACTTTAATATACGATGAGACAAAAATATAATAGTGGATCCTCCTCACCCATCTTCCCCCGGTCCCCATCCTTGATCCCTGCCTCTAACAAAGAATATTGTCTAAATCTCAGATTCCCCCCTCCCCCACCCCCCCCTTGCCCCCCAACAGAAGAGGAGGAAAAGCTGAAATGAAAGATGTGAGCAGCTTTGTCTCCTAACTCCTTGTGGTGAGCTGGACTAACTTTCGTGTACATCAGATGGATTTTCATCTTGGCTAGAGGTGGTATTTGATTGGCCACTGTTAGATTTTGATCATCTGGTGTAAAGATTGAATATCTGATTCTAAGAATTGAAAATGATGAATCATTCAAATGTGGGATCAAAACCATCCAGAGATTTGAAGACTGAAAGTCAAGGCAGCTCTTGCCGAACCAGCTTTCCATCATTTGACTCTGTCTCAAGTTTTGAAGGGAGGGTGATTTGAGTATTGCAATAGACTCCTGTGTCAGTATTAGCACTATACTTGTACACCATTTCATAGATGTCTAACTGTCAGAAGGTTCCTTATTTTACTGGCAGTCTTCAGTAAATTTCTTGGGCCTCACAGTAAATGTGTCACCCTCCATTTCCTTTAAGATTGTGACAATGTTAAACTTTCAACTTTATTCCTCAATTTAAGCAACCTGCTAATTGATAGCCATGATTCTGAGTACGGAAGCCCCATTCTGTAATGGTCTTATTATTAACAGCAATAACAACAGCACTAATTTGGCAAATTTGCATGTGTCAATGATTTTATGACGTGGAGGTGCCAGTGTTGGACTGGGGTGGGCAATGTCAGAAGTCTCACGACACCAGGTTATAGTCCAACAGGTTTATCTGAAATCACAAGCTTTCGAAGCGCTGCCCCTTTGTCTGGTGAAGTCACTTCAGTAGTGGCATCAGTCGCTCGTTGTCATTTCCTGGAATTTATGTACAAATCAATAATGTACATTGACATTACTGAGGTAAACCTTATGGAAAATCTGGACTGTTATTGCAGGCAATATAAACTGTTTCACCCTTGTTCGTATCCTTGTGCACCAGAATTGTCTTTTTCATTTAGGATTAAACAAGTTGTGTAGCTAAAAGGCGACATATGTAAGAAAACAGATCATCAGTTGCTATCTCAGGCTAAATCTTTTATATGTAAAGATAAACTCCTGTCAAGTGAATTTGTTCAGCTTCACTCTAAGCTGGACTTTTTCATTTCCATTCCCTAAGTGCATCTGAAATGCACTGTTATTTATTAATGCAATTCATTTGTACTGTTGGGACATAATTTATTCAATATTCAGTGGTTCAAAAATTCTCTTTACAGTTCCTCACTGTCACTGAATCTCATTAAGCAGTGACTCATACTGTTGGTATATCTATAAATGATCTTTTAATTTTAGACAAGCTGAAGCATAGTTTGAATATCTGTATTTTTAAAGTTTCACTGCGACATCACTGACAAACACGTCTGGATATACAAAATGCAAGGAGTGTACCCTAGATGTTATAATGGAAGGCAAGGCAAAAACAAAATTGTGGTTGTCTTGGAATGCCATCACTGGACAGGAAATTGTCATTTTTCTGCATTGCCAAGTTGTGAACAGGGACTGGAGAAAGTGAATACTACAGATGCTGGAGATCAGAGTCGAGAGTGTGGTGCTGGAAAAGTACAGCAGGTCAGGCAGCATCCAAAGAATAGGAGAATCAATGTTTCAGGATGAAGGGCTTAGGGCCGAAATGTTGATTCTCCTGCTCCTCGGCTGCTGCCTGACTTGCTGTGCTTTTCCAGCACTACACTCTCAACTGTTAATAGGGATCTCTGAATATTTAGGTCCTTGTTAGAGTGGTTACATTTATGCAATCGATTTTGATTTAGGCAGGAACAAACCACCATAGACCATGAAGTATATTCAAGCTAACTTGGTTTGAAAGACATGTCAGACATCACTCTTCTCTGTTACCCTGTCTGTACCCTCAACAGGGGTATCTGTCTTCCCAGTCGTTCTCAGTATCAGTTTACTCAGTGTGTGCAGTAGAATGGCCATGGAAGTCATGTTTCCCTGAAAAAGAGGGAAATTTCAGATAGAGATAGCTGAATGGAGCAGAAGATTCCAACTGGCTGCTCTTGTATTTGTTTATTTACTTAGGCATGTCAGTTCCAGCAAGAATTCAATATTGATTTTGGTGCCAGTAATAATAGAAGAGAGTACAGAGACAGCAGATTGCAGAGCTGTCTCAGTCAGTGATCCAGCTCCTGAACATAGCGTCAGCTTTCCTTCCATCTGTGATGCTTCTTTGTTTCAGAGTATAGCACATTCTCCCTGCAGTATCTTTATCACACAGCCCTCCTGAGTTGTGAACTTTTTCTTGTCTCTCACTTCTGTCTAACAATGACCAAATGTCCAGATAACATACAATGAAATGGTGTGCAAAATGCCAAATAGATAGCTGTTGAAAAGATTGAAATAAAGAAAGAGGTTTTAAAGAAAGGACAGAGGTTTCATAAAGGTTGCAGTGGAGGAAATATAGATACAGAAATGTAGAATGAGCCAAAGGGGTGCATAAGATGGAAATGTTCAACCATGTTGTGATTTTTGAGAAGGACTAATCTTGAGTTTTTGTTGATGGGAACAGAGTTATTTTTCATTCTCCACAAGCAGCTGCATGAGTCCAAGCCCCCAAAATCTGAAGCTATTTCTTGGGAAACCTGTCAGAGAAAGAAATAGTTTAACACCAACTAATTAGGGCCTCTTTACTTCTCCAAATAGTCTTGACAATATCATTTTCAAGGTTTGTGGAATTCCAAACTTATGCAGTTTGTTTAATGTAGCATTATTGTGTATTGTTTGCCCATGGGGCACATTGATAGAAAAGTCAGGACCTTTTAAGCCCGTACTAAATGTGGGCATCTGTACAGTATATTCACAAAAGTTACTTTTAAGCAATTTGTCAGCCAGGCTATTGCTTAGTTGCTAGAATTATCCTTGCTCCCACTCCCATTCCCTCAGACAATGGAGAGAAACTCAGAAAGGGTACACGCACCCACAATGTAGTGACGTTTGCTGAGATTGTGGATGAGGAGGCTGTGATGCCTCTTGTGTTGGAATAGAATTAGAATTTTTAAAAAAATCCTTACAGTATGGAAACAGGCCCTTCGGCCCAACAAGTCCACACTGACCCTCAGAAGGGTAACCCACCTAGACCCTACATATCCCTATGGGCAATTTAGCATGGCCAATTGGCCTAACCTGCACATCTTTGGACTGTGGGAGGAAACCGGAGCACCCAGAGGAAACCCACACTAACACGGGGAGAACTCCACACAGATAGTCACCTGAGGCTGGGATCGAACCTGGGTCCCTGGCACTGTGAAGCAGCAGTGCTAACCACTGAGCCACCATGCCATTCAATAGCTTGCTGACAATTGTGTACACTTGTTGGTGAATCAATGGCCACTGTTGTAATGACAAAGGGCAATGTTTCCTGTAGTCTATGTGCATAGATGGAAGCATAACAATTGAGAGTGTGTTGAGTAGTCAACAAACAGGCCACACAAAAACAGCAATTCATTTTAAGATAATATGAGAACATGACCATGTGTCAATCTTAAAGTTGTTTTGTAGGTTACCTCTCATTCTAAAATTATGCCTTCTGGTCCTAGACTCTCCCACAAGATGACACAATCTTTCTGCATCTGCCCTCTCAGGTCCCTGAGGTATCTTATGTGGTTCAATGAGGTCAGAGCTGAAAAAAGCACGGCAGGTCAAACAGATTCAGAGAAGGGGATTCGGCGTTTTAGGTTGGAATCTTTCATCGGGGTGGGGGAGGGGAAAGGGGCTGCAAGATAAATAGAGGGAGGAGGGTGGGGCTGGGGAAAAGATGAGTGGGATGGCGATAGGTGGAGCAGGTAGGAGGTGGCTGTGATTGGTCAGTAGAACGGGTGGAGTTGATAGGTGGGAAGGAAGATGGACAAGTCGGGTCAGGTTAAAGGGGTGAGGTGGAGAGGGAGGGCTGAGCCTGGGATGGGCTGGGGTGATTTGAAAGCTGGTGCATTCTATGTTAAGGCTGTATGGTTGTAAGCAGATGAGGCAGAAGGTGAGACATTTGTCCTCCAGTTTGCTTGTGGCATTATGTTGAAGGTAGAGGAGGCACAGAATGGGCATGTTGTCAGGGGTCTCGGACAGGGAGTTAAAATGGCTGGCAACAGGAAGGTGGGGTTGATTAGAGTGTATAAACCATATGTGTTCCCTGAACTGATTCCCAAGTTTGTACTTGGTTTCTCTGACGTAGAGGAGACCACATCAGGAGCAATGGATGCAGTAAATCAGGTTAGAGGAAGTACACATGAACCTCTGCTGGGCTTGGACAGAGGGTGAAGGGGGAGGTGGAACGGCAGGTTTTGTATCTCCTGCATCTACAGGGGAAGGTTCCGGATGTGGTGGAGGGGTAGGTGAGGAATGTGAACCTAACGAGGGAGTCATGGAGGGAATGGTCTCTACGAAAAGTGGATGGTGTGGGATGGGAAATATCATTTTGGTGGTTGGGTCAGACTGCAGGTGGAAGAAGTGGTGCAAACTCAGGAGCCGGTTCAGAGATCATTTATGGTCCATACGCTCCAAAATGTCCCACCTTTCCGGTTACCATCTATTTCAACTTCCCGTCCCACTCTCTCCCGATGACATGTCCATCCTGGGCCTTCTCCACCATCAATACAAGGCCACATGCAAACTGGAAGAACACCTTATCTTCTGTCTCGGGAGCTTACAACCATACGGCCTTAACATAGAATTCATCAGCTTCTAAATCTCCCCACCCCCACCTCATCCCAGGCCTGGCCCTCCCTCTCCACTCTGCCCCACCTAACCTGACTCTACCTGCCCATCTTCCTTCCCATGTGTCTGCTCCACCCTTCCCACTGACCAATCACAACCATGTCCTACCTGCATCCACCTCTCACCATCCCATCACCTTTCCCCAGCACCAGCCCTTCCCTTTATTAATGTCTCAGCCCCTTTCTCCTCCCCCAGTCCTGATGAAAGGTTCCCACCTGAAATGTCAGTTCCCCTTCTCTGCTGATGCTGATTGACCTGCTGTGCTTTCTCCAACTCCACTCTACACTGACTTTTCAGCATCTTCAGTTATCACGATCTCGATGTTTCAATAAGGTCGCCTCTCATTCTTCTAACCACCAGTGAGTACGTGCCCGACCTGCTCAACATCTCCTTATAACACAGTACCTCTATACCTGGGACCAGTTTTGCATAAAGTGGGTGGGGAAAAATAGGTGGTGGTGTTGGATGGGTTGGGGGGATGCACAGGTACTTGCGCACAACGTGCTGCTGCGTAGTCTCATGAACGGGGAGCAGACTTAGCAAGTGCTTGCTGTGTCAATCCATTGAACTTATTGTTGGGGGGCAGGGGGGGTGTAAAGGTGGAGGGGAGACTTCAGCTATGCTGCAGCACCCTTACATACAAGTGTGTGTCTGCTCAGAAACAAACCCTGAGACAGAGAGAGGGAGCAAGGCAGGCAGACCGAGGTAAAAGGAAACTTCAGAAACCTCCGAGTCCCAGAGAGGCATTGAATCGATTAACCGAATAATCAATTATCCGAATGAAATAGTGCCAGCCCATCTCGTTCAAATAATCATGGTTCCTCTGTATATTACATCCACTGCTTCCCCTTTATTTATCTCACTTCTTATCTCTTGAAAGAATTTGAGTCAATTTGTCAGGCATGATTTCCCTTAAAGTTATGCTGACTCTGCTTGGTCAAATTTTGTATATCCCTCCAAACCCTTCCTATTCATATACCCATCCAGATGCCTTTTAAATGTTGCAATTGTACTAACTTTATGAGTGAATAAAAATGTGTAAATTCCCTTTTTAGTTCCAAGTTGGCTCCACTTCTCCTTTACCTGCCATTTTATTAATGATGTGCTTACAGAAGACTTTGGGATTTCTTTTTCTGTTGGCTATAAGACCTATCTTTTTAACCAAAATCCCTCTTTGCTTCTTGTATTAATTTTTTCACCTCCCTTTGAAGCCGTCTGTGTTTAGCTTGCTTCCCAATTATGATACCTGTCATAAGGCATAAGTCTGTCTTTCTTTAACTTAATTTCTATCTCCTGTGTAATCCAGGGAGCTCTGGACTTTTAAAAATTCATTCAGGGGATGTGGACGTTTCTGGCTGGTCCAACGTTCATTATTTGTCCCGAGTTGCCCTTGAGAAGGTGGTGATGAACCGCCTTCACAAATCGCCGCAATTCATGTGTAAGTCCACAATATTGTTAAAGAAGGGAGTTTTACCCAGTGACACAGAACAAGCGTCGATATATTTCCAAGTCAGAATAGGGAATGGCTTGGAGGAGAGCTTGAAGTGGTATTTGCATGTATATGCTGCCCTTGATCTTTTACATGGAGGTGGGCATGGTTTTGGAAGGTACTTTTTAAATGAGTCTTGGTGAACTTCTGCAGAGCATCTTGTACGTGGTATACACTGCTGCTGAGTGTTGATAATGGAGGGAGTGCCACCATTCTGTGACATCCTTCAATTTATACCAGGGAGACAGCGCACTCACTCATCCAAGGGTTCATTGCCCTCATCAATATTCAGGTCGGACCTCTGGGAATTCTTGCACTCCCTGATTGTTTGGCTTGGACAATCTGTCAGTCACTTTCTCTGTCTGTCTGCTTGCCCTTAACCTCTCTGAATGTGTTACAAACGTAGTTCTGTCTCATGGACATGCCTGTAATCCCAGATCACAAGTTTGCGCAACTGGTAATGCCTCCTGCAGTTGGGCTTATCTTGGTTACAAGAAGTATCCAGGAGCACAGGAGAGGAATAACACTTGGCTGAGTTGCCCTTCCATAACTTTGCTTATATTTTGAAGTTACTGGCTTACTTTAACCTTACTCTTGTGACATTATATTAAACTTCAGTTTTTAACTAAAGTAGAAATCCTTCACCCTCATTCACAAACCAGTTCCCTTTTATAAATGCATGTTGACTTGATCTCATCCTATCGATATATTTTGAAGTGTCCTGTTCTCACATGCTTTATAGTAGATGCTAGCATTTTACCCACCAGTTAGACTAACTGGTCTATAATTCTTAGGTTTTCTCACTCCTTCCTTTCTCAGGAGCGGACTTACATTTTCTATCCTCCATTCTGCCGGGACAGTTCCAGAAAGCTTTTGAAGATGGGAACCAATGCAGCACCATCTCCTTGATCACCTTCATTCAATATCCTGGGATGTAGGTTATCAGGCACTGGGGATTCATCAGCTTTCTGTCCTATTAATTTGGCCAACACTTTTTTTTTTACTAATACTAATTAATGGGAGATATCAGCAGTAGCATACTTGCAGAGAGTGAGAGGTCTGAAAGCCAGTGCCAGATCAAGAAGCCTAAAAGAAATCACTATTAATTCCTGGGAGCTATGACACGCATTGATTTAATTTGAGACCTGTTGCACGACCACTCTTGAAACTACGGTGTGGAAAGACGTTCTGCATTGCAATTAAAAATATATAGAATGGGGCAAGTTCCATTAAGAATTTTAGTGGTTTAAAAGTTAAAGATATAGTCGCCATAGTCTTACCAGATCATAGGGCTTCTCTGTCATTAGAGAGAGACAACTGGTGGTGATTTAACCTGAAGGTCACCGCACCTCAGGCGAGGGGAGTGATTGAGAAGGAGAGTCCTTCATGGGAACCTCAGCCAGTGTGAGAATTTGAACCCATGCTGTGAGCATCACACTGCGTTGCAACTGAGCTAACTATGCCGATTAAATATAGTGTTGTTAGTTGTACCTTTTCTTGTTGTGTGTTTTCTTAAAAGTGCAAAATATGCGAGATCTTTTCTGTAATCTGGTATCGCTCTCAAAGGATATTGTGACAGTACTTTTTAAAATTACATATTATTTAAAGAAATAAGTGAGGTGAAGATTGAACCAAAGTGAGTAGGGGATGGTACTCACAACTTTATTTATAGGGGTGGGCATGTTGCTTCTCCTCAAGTGCAGTGCTAACTATTTATCATTGATAGCTCTGCTGAAGAGTCTTCCCTGTGCCCTCTGGATTTCAAAGCACATGGATTTTTATGGTTACATTTGCTGTTTATCTTTTGCAGCCATACTGGAAAAGCCCCTTGAGAAGAAAGCTGGCAGAAATTATGGGCCACCAGGCACGAAAAGATTGATATACTTTATTGATGACATGAACATGCCTGAAGTCGACACTTATGGCACTGTTCAGCCGCATACACTTATCAGGCAACATTTGGATTATAATCACTGGTAGGTGCACCTTAGACACTAAGGAATATGTACTTCTTAATGCAAAATAACTCTGGAAAGCAACAAACATTTGTACTGAGTGGATGTGACATATATTTGACTTAAGGTGGTGATGCAAATTCAGCTATGGTGAATTATTGGCCTGTTTTATCCTCTGCCAGATCTTCAGTTGAAATGCAAATTGACCATTTCTGCCCAACCAAAATAAATAGTTTAATATCATTTATATTGTTCAACGTGAGGATATCTGGTGTTCATTAAGTTAAAGTTTCCTTTTTTAGTACATTCAGTTCAACAGTAACTGGTGAGATATGTCTGTATACATGGTGCTCTCTGTGGGCAGTTTGTATCCACCATTTGTGAACTTGTAGATTATAATGGATTTGCTCATTCTGAGTGCCAGCTTGGATTATCTGACAACATTCTTGGCACAAATCAAATTTGCATTCAGGCCATACCTCATGACTTGCGCACATTGCTATTTAGAGGCAATATTGATAAACTGCTGCATTGTTGAAGAAGCAGTCTCTGCAGAAAGATGTTACTCTGAAGCCTGTTTTGCCTGTTCAGAAGATCATAAAAATACCCATGGTCTCATTTGAAGAAGAGAAGGTTGTTTACTTACCTAACAACCACAAAACATTGTATAAAAAGCTTCATTCATTGTTTACCAAACAATTTAGACTTTAACTCTATGCCCTGGAGCACTTGACACGCTCACCCTGAACTATCCATTCTGACTATGCCTGTCATAAATTTTATCCATCCAACAGGTCGTCCCTCAGCCTCCGATGCTCTAGTGAAAACAAATTTATTCAACCTCTCCTTATAGCTCATACACTCCAATTCAGGCAACATCCTGGTAAATTACTTTTGCACACTATTCAAGGTCTTGGCTATCAGAATTGTATGTAATACTCTAAATGTATCCTAACTAAAGTCTTATACAACTATAACATGACTTGTCAACTTTAATATTTAACTCTCTGACCAATGAAGGCAATCATGCCGTATGTCTTCTTTACCACTTTATCTGCTTGTGTTGCTGTGTTTAGTGAGCGTTGGACTTGCGCCCCAAGATCTTCTGTATCTTCATGCTCCTAAGAGTCCTGCCATTGCATGTATACTTTACTCTTCCATTTGACCCCCCCAAAATGCATCACCTCACTCTTAGTTGGATTAAATTCCATCTGCCATTTCTCCACCCAACTTTCCAACTGATCTATATGATTAGATTACTTTAGATTAGATTACTTACAGTGTGGAAACAGGCCCTTCGGCCCAACAAGTCCACACCGCCCCGCCGAAGCGCAACCCACCCATACCTCTACATCTACATCTACCCCTTACCTAACACTACGGGCAATTTAGCATGGCCAATTCACCTAACCTGCACATCTTTGGACTGTGGGAGGAAACCGGAGCACCCGGAGGAAACCCACGCAGACACGGGGAGAACGTGCAAACTCCACACAGTCAGTCGCCTGAGGCGGGAATTGAACCCGGGTCTCTGGCGCTGTGAGGCAGCAGTGCTAACCACTGTGCCACCGTGCCGCCCATATCCTGCTGTGTCCTTCCTCAATATCCACAATTTGATCAATTTTCGTGTCATCTGCAAATTTTCTAATCAGACTACCTATGTTTTCATCAAAATCATATGTACGCATCAACTGAGGTCCCAGCACTGATCCTTGCACAACACCACTGCTCACAGATGTCCAGTCAGAAAAACACCCCTTCCTAACTACCCTTTGTAGTCTGTGACCAAGCCAATTTTGTATCCAACTTACCAACTCACCACAAATCCAATATGACTTAATCTCCTGGACCAGTCCACCATAAGTACCTTGTCAAATGCTTTAGAAAAGTCCACTGCCCTACCCTGCTCTCGTCAATCACCTTCGTCACTTCCTCAAAAGACTCAGTCAAATTTGCAAGACAAGACCTTTCTGGCTATACCTAATAAGTCCATTGTTTTCCAATGTGCCCTAGAATATCAACATATCCTCCCTGATCTTACTATCATCTACATCCTTCTCTTTAGCGAATACAGTACTGATGCGAAGTACTCTTTAAGAACCTCACCCACTTTCTCTTCCTCCATACATCAATTCCCCCTTTTGTCCTTCAGTGAACCTACCCTTTCCCTAGCTACCATCTTGCTGCTAATATAACTATAAAATGCCTTGGGATTCTCCTTAATCGTACTTGCTAAGAACTTTTCATAGCCCTTTTTGCCCTCCTAATTCCTTGTTTAAGATCTTTTCTGCTCCCTTTATTTTCCTCAAGGGCCTTGACTTATGTCAGTTTCCTAAATCTCACATAATCTTACTTTTTCTTTTGGATTAAGCCTTCAATATCTTTATCATCCAGGGTTCTGGAATCCTGCCATCCATGTCTTTCATCCTCACAAGGACATGCTGGTCCTGAAATCTGATCAACTAGCCTTTAAAAGACTGTTGCATGTCAGACATGAATTTACCCTCAAACAGTTGTCCCTAATAAAATTTCTCCAGTTCCTGCCTAATAATATTGGAAATGGTCTTTCCCCAATTGCCACTTTTAGCCGAGAACCAGTCTTATCCTTATCTATAACTATCTTAATACTTAGGGAATTATGAGCATTGCTTCCAAAATGCTCCCACACCGAAGCTTTGGTCACTTGGCCAGACTCATTCCCCAGTACAAGGTCCAGTACTGCCCCATCCCCAATTGGACAATCTACATATTGTTTCAAGAAACCTTCCTGGATGCATCTATCAAATTCTGCCCCATTCAAGCCCCAGGACTGACAGAGTGCCAGTCGATACTGGAAAGTTACAATCATCCACAACAACCCTGTTGTTTTTACACTTGTCAGTGATCTGCTTACACTTACATTCCTTGATCTCCTGCTAGCTATGGAAGAGAGAGAGATTAGTGCTTTCTATTTTTCCGCTTGAATGTTTCTGCTGTAATTTCCATGCTCAAGGCTGTAGGCACCTGCCTAGGAACCAATCAAGTGGTTGCTACTTGCCCCAACTGAAAAGCCAATCAAAATGGCATTTCAAGGCAAAAATTGCCTTGAACTCACCCAGGTGGTGCAATTGGGTCTGGAATACTCCATCACTATTTGAATAAGGCAATATTAATGCATAACTCTCAATGTTCCTGTACTTGGAGGTGCCGGTGTTGGACTGGGGTGGACAAAGTTAAAAATCACATAACACCAGGTAATAGTCCAACAGGTTTATTTAGAAGTACTAGCTTTCAGAGCACCACTCCTTTATCAAGTGGTAGAGCAGTGCTCCAAAAACTAGTGCTTCCAAATAAACCTGTTGGACTATAACCTGATGTTGTGTGATTTTTAACAATGTTCCAGTAACTTGCTTTTAAAAACTGCAAACCTTTTACACCAATTCCTTAGTTAAATATATTTTCCCATTTTTAGTTCACAGTCCAAGAAAAGAAGTGGTTCTTACAGTTATCTACAGTAATCTGTAGCTACATCAAATAATGTCTTCACACAGTTTAATAAACTCCATCTTGCCCCCAAATTTACTATTAGAATTGAGTAATCAAATTAGCTCCCTTTTCTAATGTACTGGTCGATAATCTGCCAATGGTTTCTTTACTGCTATGTACTAAAGGCCTGTGTTCACTGGTCAATATACACATTGAGATTCCGAGAGTTGCATATGCTACAAGATTAATCTTATTGCCAGTGTCACGGATAGTGCCCCAGCCATCTGTTCACCTAGGAAGCTCGGTGTTCAGATAGGATGCTTCCAGACTATTTTCTATGATAATATGATGCCCTTGATCGAACCATCATTCCCTGTGTGTTGCACAAACCCATGAAAGAGCCTATGGACACCACTATTGGCCCTGAATATTGCCTAGTTAATCACTGTAAGGGGAAGATATTTCAAATATGTATCTGTGGAGAGAAATCAGAGTTAGCATTTCAAGTCCAGTGACCGGTCTTCAGTATTCAAAGGTAAAGTAAGCTGTCTCGTGCTGCTGCTTTGTATTGAACATGACTTGTTTTGCATTTATTGTACTGACAAGATGTTGTCATCAAGTCAAAAAGACATTTTCCCTGTGACACAAATGAGCACTCTGCCATGGATTTCAGTTCTAGTGTGTGCCCCGCTCAATGAACAATGTATCCCAATTGCTAATGGACTATACTAAACAAAGCATCTCATTGACCAGTGCCCGGTAGTATGCTGGTTATGTGCTTGCTCAAAAAGCTTCAGAACATTATGTCCACTATTAAACATGATGCTGCTATTGGATAACATTTACTAAACAATCTAGACTGAGCCATTGTTACACTAGAATTCAGTTTTAGGTGATGAGTTGAGATGCATTTACACATGCTAGAAGCAACATGTATTGATATGTGGGATCCTTCTTTGTTGGAGAAATGGAATTTGTACATATTGCATGTTTTGCATTGCAAAAGAGGTCATAAGGATTGCCAATGTCCTCTGTATTCTAAAAGCAACATCACAACCAATCAGAGTCTACCTGTCTGGCCTGAGAACTCTAAAGTTTGACAGTTAACTCCAGCTGCATCTCCTATCAACAATGGTCCAACCTAGTCTGTATCGCTTTTTCATGCCAAATAATTGGCATTAGTTTTTCTTGTCTCCTCGTCTTGACAAGCGTAAGACAGAAAGCTTCATGTTTAAGTTCTGTTCCAGGATGCAGGTTTATACATGTTTCACTTCAGTATTAGGTTTTCTGTTGGATTCATTATGGGAAAGAACTAAACTGTGAAATGAATTCATTCAATTTTATTTGCAGCTTTACAAAATGCATATTGAATAAAGTGAATGTCAAAACAAGGTCACTTTTTTGTGAGCATTTGGCTTTGCAGGAATACAGGGAAGGCAGTAAGTACATGGAAAACCAAGAATTACTCTCAGCACCGGGGCCCTCAGGGCAAGTTGTTTTTACACTCATGTGAAAGGGGCTGAAGCAGAAGGCTGTAGCTGCTGAAAACCTGAAATGAAAACACAAAGTAACACCCTTCAATTAAAAAAAACATGATTTTTGGAACATCTTGAATGAGCAGACATCATTAAAAATCTCGTCCCTTCTTTCCACATAAACATGTCATTTTAGATTAGATTCTCTACAGTATGGAAACAGGCCCAACAAGTCCACACCAACCCTCCAAAGAGTAACCCACCCAGACCCATTTCCCTACCCTACATTTATCCCTGACTAATGCACCAAACACTCTAGGCAACTTATCATGACCAATTCACCTGGCCTGCACATTTTGGATTGCGGGAGGAAACCGGAGCACCCTGGGGAAACCCACACAGACACAGGGAGAGTGTGTAAACTCCACACAGACAGTCGCCCAAGGCGGGAATTGAACCCGAGTTCCTGGTGCTGTGAGGCAGCAGTGCTAACCACTGAGCCACCCATTGTCTTTTTAAAAATTTTATTCAGTTTGTGGTTACCATTCAGGCAAGTAGTTTATCGATACTAGCCCCTCTTTAAAAAAAATCTTTTCCCAGGTATGATCGAAACAAACTTTCACTGAAAGAGATCCACAATGTGCAATATGTGTCCTGTATGAATCCCACAGCCGGCAGCTTCACCATCAACCCTCGTCTGCAGGTATGTTGAGAAATTTTATTTCCTCCACTGTTTATAACCGCTGGAAACTTGGAGCTTCCCTCGACTTGGCTGCTGGTTTTAATTGCTGTTGAGAAAGAGGCCTACTCCATAGCATTTGTGAGATGTTTGTGAGCATTTTTCCTTGAGGCTAGGGGAAAGATATTGCCTACAAAATCCAGCCTGATGATTTGGGGCACCTATCAATTATGGTACCTCAAGTCCAAGAAGGAAGGGGAATAAAGATCAACTGGACAGCATTTGGTCAATTTTCTTTCTTGGCCACCAAATTTATAAGGTGCAGAGGTGGTGGTTATGGACTTCCCTTGGGCATCTAGCTTGGGGAGGGTGAACAAACTGCAAATAACAAGATGTATTCTGGGGGGAAGAAATTCAAAGTAATCTATAAAATGGGACACACACCTTCTGACATGATGTGGCTCTGCAATTTATTTTGTTGTCTGTTCAGTTGTCCAGACTGACAGAGCTGCTGCTTCCAGATTTACTACCATATCAGAGCTCAGAATGAGCTTTATTTACACATGCTAGCAGCGGAATGCATTAAAGTACAAAAACCCAGTCTCCGGAATTAAAAGGAATGTATTCAATTCTTGCACCTTTTTTTTGAATTACTCAGGAGCATGCAGAGCCAATAATCCCCTGTTGTTTCCTCCATGGTTATGTCTTGGTCAACCAGCACCTGTTTATTTGTCTAGTATAAATTGTTGTGATCATTTAAAATTTAGCATTCTTGCATTTGTACTGTGGAGTGCAAGGCAAAAAGTATGAATGGCTCTTTCCAGCGAATTTCTCACTGTCTGACATCTATAATGATGTAATCAAGTTGTATATCTTTATGGATGGGCACAGAATTCATTATTGCTTGGCATTTGAAGAAGTAACAAAGAGGATTGATGAGGGCAGAGCGGTAGATGTGATCACGATGGACTTCAATAAGGTGTTCGACAAGTTTCCCCATGGGAGACTGATTAGCAAGGTTAGATCTCATGGAATAAAGGGAGAACCAGCCATTTGGATACAGAACTGGCTCAAAGGCAGAAGATACAGGGTGGTGGTGGAGGGTTGTTTTTCAGACTGGAGGCCTGTGACCAGTGGAGTGCCATAGGATTGGTGCTGGGTTCACTACTTTTCATCATTTATATAAATGATGAAAGGATGTGAGCATAAGAGGTATAGTTAGTATGTTTGCAGATTACACCAAAATTGGAGTTGCAATGGAGAGCGAAGAAGGTTACCTCCAATTACAACGGGATCTTGATCAGATGAGCCAATGGGCTGAGAAGTGGCAGATGGAGTTTAATTCAGATAAATGCAAGGTGCTGCATTTTGGGAAAGCAAATCTTAGCAGGACTTATACACTTAATGGTAAGGTCCTAGGGAATGTTGCTGAGCAAAGAGACCTTGGAGTGCAGGTTTATAGCTCCTTGAAAGTGAAGTCATAGGTAGATAGGATAGTGAAGAAGGCGTTTGGTATGCTTTCCTTTGTTGGTCAGAGTATTGAGTACAGGAGTTGGGAGGTCATGTTGCGGCTGTACAGGGCATTGGTTAAGCCACTGTTGGAATATTGCGTGCAATTCTGGTCTCCTTCCTATCGGAAAGATGTTGTGAAACTTGAAAGGGTTCAGAAAAGATTTCCAAGGATGTTGCCAGGGTTGGAGGATTTGAGCTAATGGGAGAGGCTGAATAGGCTGGGGCTGTTTTCTCTGGAGACTCAGAGGCTGAGGGGTGACCTTATAGAGGTTTACAAAATTATGAGGGGCTTGGATGGGATAAATAGACAATGTCTTTTCCCTGGGGTGGGGGAAGTCCAGAGCTAGAGGGCATTGATTTAGGGTGAGAGAGGCAAGATATAAAAGAGACCTAAGGGGCAACTCTTTCATGCAGATGGTGGTACGCCTATGGAATGAGCTGCCAGAAGAAGTGGTAGAGGCTAGTACAATTGCAACATTTAAGAGGCATTTGGATGGGTATATGGATAGGAAGGTTTTGGAGGGATATGGGTTGGGTGCTGGCAGGTGGGACTAGATTGGGTTGGGTTATCTAGTTGGCATGGACAGGTTGGACTGAAGGGTCTGTTTCCGTGCTTACATCTCTATGACTCTATGTGCTGAGTGCAGCGATAAATCTCACAACTGCACCCACATATCAAGATGGTGTCAGGTCTGTAATCGTTGCTTTTGCAACCTCCTTCATCCTTGCTTCTCAAGAAATTGGCCTGATGGCTGATTCTATTGTAAAACACAATATCCAGCAGGAATTGTGGTGTGACATGCCCTCTCTGGAGAAAAGTTGAGGATTTAGTTTCATGTGGTCAAAATAAAGTGCATTGGGAAAGATTGGTCTTCTGTATAATACCTGATGCCTAGCAAATCAATGGAAAGTGCTGCATCATCTCAGTTGGTATCGGACCAGATTTTGTAAGCTTCTTTGTTATGAATACAGCTCTTCAGCTATTATCAACCTGAACAATGTAATTGGGAGAATCTAAATGGAAGAGAGCTATATTTATGATAGATGTGGGTGGGTTACAATAATAAGACCTGTGTGATGTTGGAACATTGGTTCCTCAAAAAAGGCTAAATGCCCTACCTGTTAATAGTCTATGGGCCAAAAGACCACTTTAGATTAGGTTACCTACAGTATGGAAACAGGCCCCTTCGGCCCAACAAGTCCACACTGACCCTCCAAAGAGTAACCCACCCACACCTATTCCCCGACCCTACATTTATCCCTGACTAATGCACGTAACACTATGGGCAATTTAGCATGGCAAATTCACCTAACCTGCACATCATTGGAGTGTGGGAGGAAACCGGAACACCCGGAGGAAACCCACGCAGACACGGGGAGAAAGTGCAAACTCCACACAGACTGTCGCCCGAGGCTGGAATCCAACGCGGTCCATGGCGTTGTGAGGCAGCAGTGCTAACCACTGAGCCACCATGCCACCCCAAAAAGTGGCTCACACCCCTTCGAGCTGGAATTGAACCGGCGACCTAAGGATCCACAGTACATTTATTGTATATTTTGTATATTTTTTCTGAAGTAAATATATTATTCATTTATTATGCCACATGGCACTCCGTCAAGAGATTCCCTGCAGGGCTCAGTAGCAGTGAATACTTATTCTGACCAGTTCCTACATTTCTTCTCTTTTGCCTGAATGGTTCAGAAATACAAGCAATGAGCCAAGTAAAATCAAGTGTGAAAACCCAGCTTATTTCTTTTTTAATTAAAAAAAGACTGCATTGTACATGGTGCTTGGTTGGAAAGAGTATTAGGCTGTAACTGTTGGGTGGGTAGTAGCTACTTTTGCAACATGTCAGAACATTGCGGAATCTCAAAATAAACATCACTGCATGAGCAGCTTCACTATAAAAATAATGGTATGAAACAATTTGAGATGATAATGCTTACTAATGAGCTTTGGAGTATTAGAATCCTGGTATCAATGTTAAACATGTCAAACTCTGACTGGTGCACGAAACTGAAGCTTATCCATTTTTCTCAGTGATAGTTTTCTAATATCACAGGATTTTTTTCTCTATAGAGCTTATATACATAACTTACGTTACTTGTAAAATTCCCTGTTTTCCATATATTGTCATGGTTCTCATGTTATCTGCAATTGATCAATTTTGTTTTCTTATCTAATCAGTCTCATAGATGTGATGATCTGTCATTGACAAGGCCAAAACACATTAAATGCCATTCTTATTATTAAATATTTTTCAGGATTCTTGCTGTTATCGTGGGGGTCACTTTCTTGGTTTTACTGATATTCTCAAAGTGAATGGTTATCTTTTCAAATGTGTATTTGTGGGCGGCACACTGGCTCAGTGGTAGCACTGCTGCCTCAGTCTCAGGGACCCGGGTTCAGTTCCAGCCTCGGGCAGCTGTCTGTGTGGAGTTTGCACATTCTCCCCGTGTTTGTGTGGGTTTCCTCTGAGTGCTCCGGTTTCCTCCCACAGTCCAAAGATGTGCAGGTTAGGGTGAATTGGCCATGGGAAATTGCCCGTAATGTTAGGTGAAGGGGTAAATGTAGGGGAACGGGTCTGGGTGGGTTGCTGTTCGGAGGGTCGGTGTGGACTTGTTGGGCCGAAGGGGCCTGTTTCCACACTGTAAGTAATCTAATCTAATCTAAGTATATGGAATGAGCTGCCAGAGGAAGTGGTGGAGGCTGGTGCAATTGCAACATTTAAGAGGCATTTGGATGGGTATATGAATAGGAAGGGTTTGGGATAGAATGGTGCTGGAAAAGCACAGCAGTTCAGGCAGCATCCAAGGAGCAGGAAAATCGAAGTTTCGGGCAAAAGCCCTTCATCAGGAATACGTTCTGATTTTCCTACTCCTCAGATGCTTCCTGAACTGCTGTGCTTTTCCAGCACCATTCTAATCCAGAATCTGGTTTCCAGCATCTGCAGTTGATTTTAACCCTACTGCGAATCCTCTTGCAAGGATGCCTGCCTTGAAGAAGTTTTCCTCCTCTCTCTACAAGAATCTCAGGGAGTCCCCTGTATTCCTGATGAAGGGCTCTTGCCTGAAATGTCGATTTTCCTGCTCCTCTGATGCTGCCTGAACTGCTGTGCTTTTCAAGCACCACTCTAATCCAGAATCTGGTTTCCAGCATCTGTCGTCATTGTTTTTACCTAGGAAGGGTTTGGACAGACATGGGCTGGGTGTTGGCACTAGATTGGGTTGGGATGGTCAGCATGGATGGGTTGGACCGAAGGGTCTGTTTCCATGCTGTACATCTCTATGACTCTAGGTACACCACTGACTGGTCTGAACAGGGACTTCATCAATACATGGCTTCAATAAAGTCGGCAGAGCTTATTGACATGATAGTTATGCCACTAATAGTTAAAATAAAGGTTCAATTTAGACATTGTCAATGTGATGCATTTTAAAAAAAGCCTTATTTTATTGAGAAGTGGCATTGAAACAATTTTAGTTTATTGTTTGCTAGATTTCTGTCTACAAGCAGAAAAGGGTGACTGAAAGCTGCACTGAAAGCAGTGATCCTGACAGTATGGAAGGAAAACCTACCCAAGGCCAGTATCTGTTGCAGGCATTGAAATGCAAAGCTGGCATAGATGAAAGAAACTTTGATGGTTTGCTCAAATGATACCAAATGAGAATCCAAACCCAGAAATCCTGTTCAGATTGCAGGCTTTATAAGGATAACCATGAAACTGAACTGAAAGATTTCCTGAAGGCAGTTTATTTTGGATTTATCATCCATAAATAGGTTTTCTCCCACTATTTATTTTATTTTACTTTATTCCCAAGGGAAGTTTCCTCCCCTGGATATTCAGATATTGAGGACCAGTGACAGAGGGAGGGGGAAAAAGGAGATTTTTATTTACTTAAGTTGGTGGCAATACAATCACTGCAAGTGAGATTTCTTTTGACCTGGTGCTATTCACCTTGTCTATTTCCATAAGAATTTTCAGCCTGGTGAATTACATTCTGGAGTTCCATTCTTCATAAGCCTTGGCCTTGTCTAAAGTATTTCACACCAAAAATTTCTCAAGAACAAAAGCTGCTTGCTAACACTAGTTGTGCTTGTGTCACTTGGCCACCGTGATGTAAAGATCAGTACACTCTGAGTGAGGTATAGCACACCCTGATGCAGATTGGAAACTAACTCTGCTCTTCCCCAATAATGTATTACAGCTCCAACCCCAGGACATTACTCTGTATTGCACCAGTGTGACATTTCATTTGTCTCCTTATTTCCTCACCAGCCTGCAGCCAGTTTGAGGGACACAGATTTGTGCTGCAGCCCATGTTGAGTTCAAAACTATGTTTGAGATTGTGCAGGTTATTTGCATATCGGACTTCTACAGCCGTAGTCGCGGAATGTTACTTGGTTTGGTGCCAAAGGCAAGGCAACTCTTGGGAGCGGAATAAAGATTAGCCTTGTCACCAATTAAATGGGTGACACATTAACTGGAAGAAAGCAATCAATAATTAGTTTGGCATCTCCCAGGGAATCTGCAGTGCTTGGAAATGGGTTTATTATTAAAAGCAATATCCAGTCACTGATAGCTTCAATCATTGCTATTACTGTGCATCAACACTGACACTTCTAATTTTCCTAACTACTTCTCTCCTTAATAAGCTTATTTTCTGAAAGTGAAATGGTCGCTGCAACAGGTAGATTTATTTTTGCTTTGCCTCATTAATTACAAATATTTTCATGCAAGTTTCCAGTTTTCTGTGCCGTTCTCCCTGAGGTCTGGTCTGATGGAAGAAAACATTCACCAAGATGTAGTTTATTGCACGATGGCAAATCGGTTCAAGTTACATTGATTCGATGGGTGTTGTTACTGAGACTATGAAGCAGACTTCAATGTTGAGTCTTACCCTTTTGAGATCCAAAGGTGTTCCCTCCCCCCACCCTTGAGTCCATATAACGTAATATTATCAGCTAGTACTTAATGTATTAGCAAATTACAGCAGATGCTGGAGTCTGTATTGAAAATAGCAAATGCTGGAGGTGGCAGCAGGTCAGACAGCATCCATGGAGAGACAGCAAGCTAGCATTTCGAGTCTAGATGTCTCTGATGAAGAGTCATCTAGACTGAAAACATTATCTTGCTGTCTCTCCATGGATGGTGTCTAACCTGCTGTGATCACCAGCATTTATTGTTTTCAGTACTTAATGTATTCCTTGGCATGAACACTTAACCTGCAGACAACAAGCCAGGGCCGAAATTGCTCTCAGCTTCTGTCTACACAATCAACGCTAATAACCCTTAGTTTGCTAACCACAATTGAAATAATTACCCTTCACTTGAACTGCATCCCAGGGTGTCAAACATCTGTAAATTGGAATTAAATTCCACTTTTTTTTTATCCGTTGACAGATTATACTTTTGAAGATGCCTGCATTCTCCACTGTTCTTAATTGTTCCATCTAAATTAAAATCTGCAGATGCCAATGTTTCGTGTGTAAACATACATAATGACCAGCACATCTAAATGTTTTCATTTTCCTAATCCAGCGCCACTTCTGCGTGTTTGCTCTGTCGTTTCCCGGCGTGGATGCTCTTGCAACAATCTACAGTACCATTCTGTCCCAGCATCTCAAGCTCGGTAACTTTGCTGGGCCACTGCAGAAGTCTACACAGCAGCTAATCAACCTGGCCCTAGCACTGCATCAGAAAGTGGCTTCTACCTTTCTGCCAACAGCCATTAAATTCCATTACATCTTCAACCTGCGGGATCTGTCCAACATCTTTCAGGTGAGTACACAACCGTTTAATATAGTCTCGTATGATGTTTTTCATTAGACAGCTGAACACTCAGTTTTTAATTATTTTGCACTAAAGTGATACCTTTATGAAGGAGATTACCCAGAAGGTTGGTTGAAAACTCATAAACAACCTCTGTGATTTTACGAGGGAGTGGAATAGGTATTTTGTTTGATTAATTTAGAAATAAAATAGCTAAAAGTGAACTATTTTTTAAATTCTTGATTTTAACAAGGTGGAGCTTATTCTAGGTAAATTTACTTTCTGACAAATTCAGAATATATAGAGGTATTACTTTATATAAAGATGAATATCCAGTTGTAATTTTTTTAAAAATTGATTATTTGGTACTTGAACACACGAAAGAAGAGAATGTATTGTCTGTGATTTTGAGCTCCGTGGTACTGATTTACTGAAACTATGGAAATCTGGGCAATAACGTGAATGAGTTGAGCTGTCTGTTTTCTCTCTCGGTCTCTGAAGCGGTGAGGGGAGGTTTCTGTGAGGCTTTCATCATTGGAAGATGTGGGTGGGGGGGTGGGGGGTGGGGAGGCAGCAAATGGTTTATCTGGATGTTAGGTGTGAGTCATGTGTGATTGGTGTGTGGTATATTGAGCACCATGAGAGACTGGTGAAGTGTTGGGGAGAAAGCCTCTTGTCCAGGTGCACTGACCATGAGCACTTGTGTGTAGTCAATGAACGTTTTCGAGCACTGCTGCCAGGTCTTCAACATCAAACTCTTTGCCTTGATCTTATTGACCATCTACTTACACTCCTTCCGAAGGACGTTCTTCAAGTTCACCTGGCCTATTGTAGAAACTTGTTTTCTCTCCTCCAGTCAGACTCTGTGACTAGACTACAGAGTTTTCTCTTTGTCTCTGTCCTGGTGTTGCGTTTGCCACATCTCCAAATTGTTCACTGGAATCCGAGACCTTTGATTCGGTGTAGCTTCCCTGTAAGTGAGAGAGGTACTGCCTTCAAAAGTAGGAGGCTAGCTACAACATATGCTACCTTGCATTGCTGTTAGGTTCCCGTTTGGATATACACTCAGCCAACAGTGTGGATCATATTGGGCTGTCCACACACATCATTAGGATGACAAGGCTGCATGAAGTCTGAGTGCTAGTTGCCACAACAGGGGTAGACTCAAGCAGCCTGTGAATCATAATTGCTGTGCCTATAAACTTGTAAAAACCATTTCATAGATAATTCTCTCCTCAACAGATTATTTAAGTCAGTAAATACATGCCCACATCCCACAAAAGAATTAAAACACTGGTACCTACTATTCTTTTCTTTAGAGTTTCCATGGTTTTTGCTCATCCCTCACTCTAGATTTTATAGTGTGTGATTAGCCACCGACACAGCTTAAACTGTTTGAGCTAGTGAATCAAAAAAACCTTTCATTATTCTTCTATAAAATTTACAACTTCCAACAGCCCAGTATAATCCAAAACCCATATCGTAGAGGGTCATGCAAGCTCCTATCAGTCTCAATTTACCTTTACTTGAATTGCTGCAGTATTATGAACCCTACATTTACAATGGCACACCAGGCCTATAAAGCTCAGTTTAAGCATCCAATGCTTGGCTTCAGATGCAATAGCCCTATAACGTGTTGAGTTTGAAGGACCTGAATGAACTTCGGAGAGAGTTCTCAGTCCATCAGGCTGGATGATCCATTGTTCCATTTCTATATCCTGGCACCCCATTTACATTGAGCAAAAATAAAATGCTGTAGATGCTGGAAATATGAAATAAAAATGGAAATCCTCAGCAGGTCTGGCAGCAACTGTGAAGGGAGAAACAGTTAATTGTTGTTGGACAGTTCAACTCAGAGAGATTATCAGGTCTTTGATAGATTTCAACAAAAGCCTGCTTTTTTTTTTACATATGAAGGAACTATATACTCTTAACTATAACTCAAATCATCCAGACCAGGTAGCACAAGGAAAAAAAAATTGTTTGAGTTGTAAGAAAAGGGTGTATCAGCTGGAAGTTTTTTTTCCCTTGGAGACTAAGGTCTCTAAGATAATGAGAGGTATTGAGAAGGTATATAGCCAACAGCTTTTCCCCATGGTAGGAAACTAGAGGACAGAGGTTTAAGGTGAGAGGAAAGAGATAGGAAGGGTCCGGGGCATTTTTTTCCCCACAGAGGGTGGTGCATACCTGGAACAGGCTGCCAGAGGTGGTGGTGGAGGCAAATACAATTTTGTCATTTGAGAAACATTTGGACAGGTACATAGATGGGATATGTATGGAGGGGCGTGGACCACATATAGGTAAATGGGACTAGATTAATTGTGAAAACTGGATGGCATGGACAAGTTGGGCTGGAGCGCCTGTTTTCATGCTATAAACCTCTATGACTCTAAATACAACTTTACAGAAGCATAACTAACTTGAAATTATGATGCCTGTCACTCATGCGCTCTCTTAGATCATCACTGTGTGAAGTGTTGCTCACTCTTGCAGACATTAACCCTTTCAAATCCTTATACTACATTAAATACTACAGATTGGTGACCGTCAATGTGATTGGCACATATGGTGCTACCCAATTTGCTGAGTATTTCCAACACTTATCTACTTTGTTTTGAACTGTTGCAATGTAAAAAAGAAGTTTAAGTAAACAGTAAAGGTACAGATGTCATCAGAAGCATTGAGGCTGTCCCCGTATGAACAGACACTGGTTGGATGGGCTATCTTCTGATACTGGTTCCAAGATTGCAGGCAGCTTGGTCTGCTAATAATGATCAGCAATGCTTTTGAGCCCTGCCAATCTGTACTGCCAGTGATTGGCACTACCAAATTATATACTGCCTTATCACATATCAAAGTAGTTTATGACCATTGGATTACTTTTGAAATGTGGTCATGTCATTTGGGACTTTTAGCAATTGTCAATTGAGATCACCATTAGTGCATGACAAGATCCTACAAACATACCCAAATGAGTAAATGGCAAGTTATTGTTACTGGAACTGTTGGTTAAGGGAAGATTGTAAGCCAGCACATCGGGAGAACTTGTTGCTATTCTCTTAATTTGGTCTGTGGTCCCTTACTTTCCTGTCTAATTCAAAGGATGTGATAATTTAATTCAAGTACCATCTTAGATTATGCACTCAGATGCATATGATACTTTAAAAATCACTTCCATGGCATAAGTGTCGATTGTGTTTAATTATGAGCAAGTGGTGGGGAATAGTTGAGAATTAACATGTGTCCTAGAACTAGTCATGTGCTTTGGAGGACAAGTTGGATCGCTGGGGCTTGCTTGTAATCTGTGACTTTGTGAATTAATACTTATTAGAGTATATAGCAGTAAACTTCAATTCTAACCTTCGCCAACTTGAGAAACCTTTGAGAAGATGGTGGTGTGCCTTTACTGTTTACTTCTTGAATTGCTACAGCTCATGTTCAAAAGACACACCCACAGTGCTGGCTGAGTGTTTCAAGATTTTGACCTAGTAGCCATGAAGGAATGAATATATGTGTAAAGCAGAACGGTGTGGGACTTGGTGAGACCCAAATTGGAATTGATCCTATTCTCATGAACCCACTGCCCTTTGCCCTTCCATGTAGTGGAAATCATGGGTTTGGGATTTGTGAATTCTTTATAGCCACCTATTTACATTCCACAATACTGTCAGTTGGACTGAGGTGACCCCAACAATACATTACTGAGCAAAGGTGTTTTCCTTTAGGGTGATCTGAATCAAACCTAATATGTACATAGTTGAAATTTGCACTTAAGAATACTGCTCACCCATAGCTAATTCCACATTGAAGGGGCAAACATTCTTGTCCATTATTTGTAACAAAGCCATTAAACACCACTAAGTCTAAAATACTTACAATTCCACAATACACCATCAATATCAGAAATTTTCCCCAATACCAAGCCCTAAGTATCTGATACTAGTTAATGACAAGTCTGCAAAAAGGGTCAGGGATAATAAACTCTATTGGGTTACTTGTTTAGATAGATTGCAAATTCAGTGGGTGGTTTGTGCGACTGTCTTGCCTGGGGACAGTCCATTAGAGAATCCTCTCATTAGAAGTTTTATTTAGTGGTGAATCAGAAGCACTTTAAAATGAATTATAAATCTATTCCAGTCTCCTGTTCTGGAACAGACCCAAATCACTTCCAATTATTATTTCCACTCGTTATCTGTGAAGGTTCTCTGTCTGTAATTATGAAGGGTCCTCATACTTCCATAACTTGGATAATAGTGCTTTGTCTGGAACAAAATGACTAAAATTGCTCTTAATATAATTTCTATTTCATTTAACAGCAAATCAGAAGCAGCTTGGAGTTGTAATGACGAAGCATAATTTTGGCACTTAAAAGTGAAAAAAGTTAATTGGCCTCCACTTATCGTGCTCTTTTTTTTGGAAAGTGGTCACTGAGTTGTCATGCGTGTGAATTGATAAATTATAGACATTAGTCCAAGTGGCTGGCTTACTCACTAATAGGCAGTATGTGCGCACTGAGACTGAGTTGCACTGTGATTTGAAACAGTAAGTCACTGCTATGAAACTTGTACCAATCATTCATTTTAGAGCATAGAATCAAAGTTGAACAAAAACAAACTGATCGGTTGAGTAAATAAGACTGCAGATTTTTGTTGTTTGACTAATCAGGTCTCATCAGGTTTGTCAAAAGCAGAAATCAGAATTGGGAAATAACTTTGCATTCCAGTTGATATGCAGTCACCTTTGTGTTGACCCTAAGTTGAAATTAAAATATAAAATTGTAAGTGAGAGAAAGAAAACAAGTATGTCAATGAAGAGTAGACATGTGTGAGCAGTGAAAGGCTGAAGATAGGTTGTCATGAAGGGGAAGCAAGAAAAAAATGGTATAACTGTAGCTTTATGGGTGCAGGCCACCTCGCTTACACAGTGATCCAAGTGGGGCGAGGTGGAGATCCTCACTGCAAACATCAACCAGCACTTTCTGCTTTGCATCCCGAGAAATTACATTACCAGCACTTCAGCTGGGGAGAAAGTGTAAGCTGCAAATTAAATCATTGAGGGCCAGAGGATTACAAATAGGCTGGTACAAAGGGAAGGGGCCACTTCTCAAGGTTGCATTGAAGTTCATGGAATGGCATTGAACTGTGTCACATTATGACCTCAAAGTAGCACCGTAGTAAAATTCAGCAGTGACAATAGAGGCCAGTGCATAAGTCAACCTTGAAAATCTCTCAAACGAAAACAAGGTTCGATTTATACATTGAGTAGGAAAGTGAACTGCTGCTGTGATCTTGGAGGTTGCCATCTTTATCATTCTGCGAGAGGGTGTGCTTTAAACCTCTGTGCATCTTTGCACCACTGCCCATACTGCCTTGATGATCCCTTGCTGTAGTAACAGGGTTACTATAAAGTAAAATATCATTTGTTGAGTGAAAAACCGAGCACGTTATTAGCTTGTATATTGCATGCCCTGGCTGAAAAGGATGTTGACTTTTTTTCTGAGTATAGACAAATGCAGGATTATTGCCACAAAACAAATAGAATTGTCTAACATGCTAGGTTGACTTGTACTCCACAGCCTGCTCTATAATATACCCTGCAAACTAGCAACAGACACACTGACACTAAAGCCTTTAACATGTCAGCCTAATTATTGTACATTTGAAGCTTTGATAAAAGTTGTGCAGTCATTGGTTAACTCTACTGTTGAAACTTCTGTTTTAACCTGTAGTGACTTGTTTACACAGCAATCAATTAATTCAGGCTACCATTTCAGAAAGCTTGATCAAATGAAGATGTGCCAAACAACCAATAGCAGTGCACACAGGTTGATAGATTCCTCACTATCATCTCTTTTGACCATCCCCAGTAGACTTCAAACTGTTAGAGTGAGAGGTATCCAGGACTGAATGAAGAGAAATTTGCTCTGGCGGAGTATTAGGAATACTGAAGCTATTGTCCCAAGCCACAGTCTCTGTTACCAAGTCACTGACTTTATCCTATCCTTAATAACTATCTAAGACTGATGTAGATTGTTTGCAATTTTGGGGTCATAGTTGACCTAGGGGTGAACCTTTGACTGCATGTCTGTGATTTCACTAAAGGCTTCCAATTTCCAGCTCCATAGCACTGCCTTGACAATGCTCATCTGTTGCTGAAACCCCCCATGCCCCCTCCCCTCTTTAAATTCACCTGACCCCACAGCACTCTGTGATATCTGTCATTCTAATTCTGGTGTCTTGAGAGTCCTGATTTAATCTTCTTCCGGAAGCATATACATTATTCATGAAGTTTGTAAGAAAGAATGTATTTGAAAACATCAGGGGAGGCAATGGCTTTGTGAAATTACCGCTAGACTGTTAATCCAGAAACCCAGGTAATGTTCTGGGGACCCGGGTACGAATCCAGCCATGGCAGATGGTGTAATTTGATCTCGGTAAAATCTGGAAGTCAGAGTTTAATGATGTCTGTGAATCTGTTGTCGATTGTTGGAAAAACCCATCTGGCTGACTAAGGTCCTTTAGGAAGGAATCTGCCATCCTTACCTGGTCTGGCCTACACATGACTCCAGACCCACAGCAATGTGATTGACTCTTAAACTGCCCTTTGGAAAATTAGGGATGGGCAATAAATGCTGGCATGTGCAGTGATGCCCTCACCCCGTGAATGGATGAATAAAATTTTGACTTGAATATGAGAAAATTTGCAATAACTTCCAATTTGCTCCCGTATAGCATATTCCACTTAATATTTAAAATGTACAATCCAAGTCAGGTACACAACCTGAAAGCAAAATGTCTCAAATTGGAAACTACAGATGTTGCAATAGATAACGGATGGAGAGACAATGGTAGTCTCGATTCATTTTCAGTAATCTCAATTCACAATGGGCATTCTTTGTAGGGCACACAGCTCCAAGGAGTTTGAAAGTTTCAAATTGTTCTCTGGCCTGAAAATCCCTGATTTTTCATCACTCCACCGTTGGTGGTTTCAGTTGTATTTTTGCTTGAACTCTCAGCTTTGAGATTCCCTCCTCCAAAGCCGGTCCTCCCTCATTTCAGATACTCCTCAAAGCTGTAATGTTTCTTTGAGAGTCAGGATAAATTTTGATAATAGTTGTGAAATGCCTCAGAGCATTGTATTATGTTAAAAGAAATATACGAATCCAAGTTGTTGTTGAGTGCTAGTTTACAGTTTTAGATCCAATTTATCTCTGTACTCTTTTCGAAAACATTACTCTGTAGGCAGAAATTGTATCATTTATTTCTCTTAAAAATCAACTGCCTGATGATTAGAGCTTAGATGGAGGCCCGTCAGCCCTTCATGTCTGTTCTAGCACTTTGTAAGCGATACTCAGCCAGTAACATACCCCTCTGCTTGCCACATGGCCTTGTAAATCTTTGCATGCCTGATAATTATGTAATACCCTTCTAAAGGCTATAAGTGAAATTGTTTTCAACACATACTCAGACAGGCCAATTCAGCTCAACACACACTACATAAGGTTTTCCTCAAGTAGCTGCTGCTTACTTTGACAATCACCCCAAACCAGTGTCCTCTGCATCTCAACCCTTCCACCAATGGAAATCTGATCTGCAATGTTCAGCTTGCTTACAATTGCCTATCAGTTCTCTTCTTAATCTTCTTTTCTTCTGGAAGAACAATTTCTTCTCTAATCTATCCCCCTGAAGCCCTTTATTCCTGGAACCCTGCTGGTAAATCTTTGAAGTCAAGTGATTCTGCTCCTCTACATAAAACTGGCTAGCAATTACGATGTAACCATGATTTAAAATGGCAGCTACGAAGATTGGTCATGCAACAAGAAGGTGCAGTTTACTTTCATTGACCTGACTTTCAATCCAGTTCAGACTTCTGCATCTATTAGCTACAAGCATGCTTCATGAAGCAAGTTTAACTCGCATTAATTCAATTCCTAGATGGTATAGGCTCACAGCACAAAACAGTATCGACTTTAAACTTACAGTAATTGGCATTGATTGGAAATTGTCACAACAAAAAGACATATTGTTTAGCCCTTGCAAATAGTGGCAACACTTAAACTAGTGCATTATAATTGCTGCTCTGAATTTCAGATTCAGGGGTAAATATATTTAATCGATCTGTTTACATATGTTATGGCACATGTCTAGAGCAGCATGGATTTGAAGCCAAACCTTTGAGATCAGACATTACCACTCTGCCCTAAATAGATGGCACCCAAGGTTGGAATTGGACTCCAACAGACAAGCTACTCTCAAACACGCAGCATTGCAAACACATTTTCATCACCATGCCATCACCTCCAAGATTAAGAAGCATTCTCAAAATAAAGATGCTTGCTCAAATTTGGGTGGTGTTTTATCACAGAAGAAAGATTCGCACTCGGGGATTTCCAACCACTCAGAAGTCTGTGGTGCAGGGTATTGGGCAAGAAGAGGTTAAACCTTTCCAACAAAGTCTGTAGTTTGGATGATGGATAGTAATGAATCAGCTACTAAGGCATGTTATTGCACATCTCTGGAACAGGTGAGACTTGTAGCTCAGATGTAGGGACACTACCTCAGCACCCCAGGAACCATTCATTTGGGCAATATACCTGTGTGCTGCCACCACGAGTGGCTCTGCACTTCAGCACGAGTCCGTAAAAGAAGCAGTGAGCGGGTAACATGGGAAGGAAAATAGGATGAAAGGAAGAAATAGGCAGATGAAGAATCCTTATTTCATTTAAATTCAAGTTGATGAAGAATTGCTGCCATTTCAAGGGGAACTGAATGTTAGTAGCTTTGTGTTTGTTCAACTCGAGGAAGTCTAAAACTAGAGGGCATATGTTTAAGTTGAGAGGGGGGAGATACAAAAGGGTCCAGAGGGCATTTTGTTTCACACAGAGGGTGCTGACTGTCTGGTGCAGGCCGCCAGAGGTAGTGGTGGAAGCGCATCCAATTTTGTCATTTAAGAAACATTTCGACAGCCATATGGATGGGATAAGTTTGGAGAGGTATGGACCAAATGAAGGCAAATGGGACTAGTTTAAACTGTGAAAACGTGATGGCATGGACAAGTAGGGCCAAAGGGCTTGTTTCCATGCTGTAAACCTCCATACTCTATAACTCAACTGATATCATTGCTTTGTATGTTGTTAAAATATATTTTCAAAGCTACATTAATAACATCTCAGCTGAGTGTCCCAATTTAAAAGAGAGATTATAGCCAATTTATAGGCAGTAATTTTAAATTTATATACTGGTTATGTTCACTTCTTATCCATTCCCTCTCAGAGCCATATACCTGTCTGTAGAGTGGTTTGAGAGTGTATGCATCACACATGATGGAGGAATCACAGAAAATAACCATTTTCAGAGATCAAGACCAGAACTGTGAATAATATTAAGTACATCCCCAAATATGGTACAAATAAGGGGACATGGAGAATGGAAGAGAGGCCTCTAATAGTAAAATTAGATGACAATAGATGGAGAGAGGCTTGCATGGGGCATAAACATGATTGAACCAAGTAGTCTGTGTTTGTGATATAATGATTAAGAGATATGATATCCAGCCTTGAAAATGACCATAGTGTTCCTCCAATTTAGTGGCACGCTGGCTCAGTGGTTAGCACTGCTGCCTTTCAGCGCCAGGGACCTGGGTTCAATTCCAGCCTCTGGCAACTGTCTGTATGGAGTTTGCACATTCTCCCTATGTCTGTGTGGGTTTCCTCTGGGTGCTCTGGTTTCCTCCCACAGTCCAAAGATGTGCAGGTCAGGTGAATTGGAAGTGCTAAATTGTCGATAGTGTTGGGTGCATTAATCAGAGGGAAATGGGTCTGGGTGTGATACTCTTCAGAGGGTCAGTGTGGACTTGTTGGGCTGAAGGGCCTGTTTCCACACTGTAGGGAATCTAACCTATATGTGCCTTATGTAATTCAAGGTGGAATCTGGGTCGCATAGCAAAAAAGACTGCCAATTCGAGCTGATTTTATTTTTAACATTGAGATGTAACTTTGTTGTCCATCCAATCTTTATATTTTCTTCAATGACTAGCAATTAAACCCTGACTGATCTCAATTAGCAGTTTTACTCTGACTGACGTCAAATGACGTTTAATGAAGATGAGACCACGTTAGGCCAGGTAAAACACAGCTTCCCTCAAAAGCAGAATAATAGTGATATGTTTCTAATATAAAGTAACCTTTCTTTGACATTTTGACCTTTATCACAGCTGATACTTCAATAAAAATTATGCAAACAAATTCTGGCAGAATTAGCTTTGTGATAATTTCTAAAGAAAATGCCGAGTAGCTTAGACCGTTTTCCAGGCTGAATCATCCCTGCTCATGAGGTGCAGCGGAACTCTGGACAAGGCATTAAAAAGAAATTGTGAAGTTGCCTACTATGAAGGGCAGATGGGAGGTTGTAGGCATTGAACACTGAATTGGGTTCACTCTTATTTGCTGAAAGAATTCTGACAATTGATCATTAGTAGGTTGTTTTAGTTATCAGACAATTGAAACAAAAGGTAAAGAAGTAGATGGTCTGCCGAGGTTTTGTCAATTACGTTTTATGATCTATTTTAATAACTTATTTATGTTGTACTCCCATCACAATGCTGCTTCTAATTAATTCACACACTGGTAAATTACTTTTTTTAATCATTAGTAATTATTTTACTAGGCAGACTAAGTGTTGACTGATTTATATGATGTCCCTTGTTTACAATTATTCACCATTACCGCTTGTTGGCATACAGAAAGGAGGTGTAGTTAGTCAGTATTGTGTCAGGTGTCCTTTATACTGTCTAACAGTGTAGTGTATTAAACAAAGCAGCAGTTGGCTGCTTTAAATTAAATAGTGATTTGGAAAAGAAATTATATCTGGACTTGGAAATAAACATACTTGTCCTCCAATTTGAAGTATCCAAATTAAAACAAACCGTTATGTCTCATTCATCAGTTTTACTTTGAATATACTGTCCTGCAATTTCCAGACTGGGGAGCAGAAAATTACTCGACTTAAAAAGCTGATGGGTGTAGGGACTCTGAGGAAAACACATGCATTATGCAGGACTTTTAAACTCCAATTGCCAGGTTAACTCTGCCCAGAACATTTCACTATTCTCTGTGATGGTGTGACAAGATAATCATATTTGCATAGACTTGAGTTTTTTGCCTTATACTCGGCCTGTTTTCTTCATACAGATTTACTCAGATTATTCTAATTGGTGTTACAAAAGTTGCTGTTTGGTCGCACAGCTCCAGGATAGTCAGCTGGGAATCAAAGTACTCCAGCAATATGGCAACCCCATTATGAGTAGCTAGGCCGACTGGGGGGAGGCCATATTTGATTTGGTGCTAGGCAACGAGCCAGGCCAGGTGTCAAATCTCTTGGCAGGAGAGCATTTTGGTAACAGAGACCACAACTGACTCTCCTTTATCATAGCCACGGGGAGGGATAGGAACAGACAATATGGGAAGGTATTTAATTGGTCGAAGGGAAATTATACTGCTGTTAGACAGGAGCTGTGGAGTATAAATTGGGAATGATTGTTCTACAGGAAATGCACAACAGAAATGTGGAGGCTGTTCAAAGAGCATTTGTTGCAAGAGTTGGATAACTCTGTCCCATTGAGACAGGCAAGGAATGGGAAGGTGCAGGAGCCTTGGATGAGAAGAGAAGAGGAGTTTCTCGTCAAGAGGAAGAAGGAAGCTTACTCAAGGTTGAAGAAGCAAGGACCCGACACAGCTTTATAGGGTTACAGGGTAGCTGGGAAAGAACTCAAAAGTGGACTGAGGAGAGCTAGGAGGGGGCACAAAAAAGCCTTGGCAGGAAGGATTAGGGAAAAACCCAAAGGTGTTCTACACTTAGATGAGGAATAACAGAATGATCAGACAGGGTTGGGCCAATCAGGGATAGTGGAGGGAACTTGTGCCTGGGGTCTGAAGAGGGAGGGAGGCCCTAAATGAGTTTTTTGCTTCGGTATTCATGAGAGAGAGGGACCTTGTTGATAGTGAGAACACTATGGACCAGGTTAATAGACTAGAACAGATTGATGTTAAGAAAGTGGATGTGCTGGAAATTCTGGGAAGCTTCAAGATAGATAAGTCCCCAGGGTCAGACCAGATATATCCAAGGTTATTACAGGAAGCAAGGAATGGGATTGCTGTGCCTCTGGCGATGATCTTTGCATGCACACTCTCCATGGGAGTAGTACCGAATAATCAGAGGGAGGCGAATGTTGTTCCTTTGTTCAAGAAAGAGAATAGGAAAATCCCTGGGAATTATAGAACAGTCAGTCTTACATCTGTATAAACAAGGTACTATAGAAAGGATCCTGAGAGATCAGATTAATGACTTTTAGGAAAAACAAAGTTTGAGTAAAGATAGGCAGCATGACTTTGTGAGGGGTAGGTCATGCCTCACAAGCCTTAATGAGTTCTTTGAGGATGTGACGAGACAAGTTGACGAAAGTTAAACAGTGGGTGTGGTGTATATGGATTTCCTGATGAAGGGCTTTTGCCCGAAACGTCGATTTCGCTGCTCGTTGGATGCTGCCTGAACTGCTGTGCTCTTCCAGCACCACTAATCCAGTATTTGGTTTTCAGCATCTGCAGTCATTGTTCTTACCTTGTATATGGATTTCACTAAGGCATTTGATAAGGTTCCCCTCGGTAGGCTCATTCAGAAATTTAGGAGATATGTGATACAGGGAAATTTGGCTGTCTGGATACAGAATTGACTGGCCAAAGGAAGACAGCGAGTGGTAGTGAATGGAAAGTATTCCGCCTGGAGGTCAGTGACCAGTGGTGCCCAAGACAGTGGGCCTCTGCTCTTTATAGTTTTTATGAAAATGACTTGGATGAGGAAGTGGAAGGATGGGTTAGTAAGTTTGCTGATGACATGAAGGTCAGTGGTGTTGTAGATAATGTTGAGGGCTGTTGCAGGCTACGACATGACATTGAAAGTATGCAGAGCTGGGCTGAAAAGAGGCAGATGGAGTTCAACCTCGATAAATTTGGTCGAATTTGAATGTTGAATACAGGGTTAAAGACAGGATTCTTGGCAGTGTGAAGGAACAGCGGGATCTTGGGGTCCACGTACATAGATTTCTCAAAGCTGCCACCCAAGTTGATCGGGTTGTTAAGGAAGCATATGGTGTTTTGGCTTTCATTAACAGGGGAAATGAGTTTAAGAGCCACAAGGCTTTGCTGCAGCTTTATAAAACTCTGGTTGGACCACACTTGAAATAACGTGTCCACTTCTGGTCACCTCACTATAGGAATGATGTCGATGCTTTCGAGAGGGTGCAGAGAAGATTTCCCAGGATGCTGTCTGGATTGCTGGGCTTGTCTTATGAAGAGAGGTTGAGTGAGCGAGGGCTTTTCATACTGGAGAGAAGAGCGGAGGGAAGTGATTTGATAGAGGTGTACAAGGTAATGAGAGACATAGATAGAGTAAATAGCCAGAGACTTTTGCCCCAGGGCAGAAATGCTGTCACAAGGAATCATAATTTTAAGGTGGTTGGAGGAAGGTATAGGGGAGATTTCAGAGGAAGGTTCTTTATACACAGAAAGTGGTGGGTGCATGGAATGCACTGCCAGCGGTGGTAGTAGAGTCAGAGACATTAGAGCCATTTAAGCGACTCTTGGACAAGCACTTAGATGGCAGTAAATTGAGGGGTGTGATCTTAGGTTAAGATAAATGCTCGGCACAACATCATTGGCCGAAGAGCCTGTACTGTGCTGTATTGTTCTATGTTCTAAACCCATCTGAATCTACCTTGAAGTTTTCAATGGTTTTACAGTTATTATATGGTGCTTTGACCCCTCGTGTATAATAGAGATCTGCAAACGTTTCCATTGAATTTATAGCTGCATTATTTGTTGTCTTTATTTGACTTTGTTATCCTTTGTGCTCTTCAAAGTTTCTTCATTGAAGTTATGGAAGTAATTTTGCTCACATCTGATATAACTTGAACCTGGTCCAAGAGCCAGTTTTAGCCTTTTCTTTTGAGCACATGCCCCCGCCGATAAATCTCAGAATGTATGTGACTTCCTTTTTGCAATGAATTTGTTTTAAAGCATTTTGATTAATATCCTCATTGTGTAGCAGAGCTCCTGTGCTATTTGTAAATGCTTAGCCTTCAGGAAATCTAGGTTTAACAGTGTAGGTTTGGGCTCATTGAATTATTTAGTAAGGAATTTTGATGAATAGTGGAGGGAAGAAAGTTTGAACATTTTAGAGTTTGACTCACCTACCAACTCTTCAAGTGTAGCTACAATAGATTCGTGTAAGGTAGTTCTAAAACAGTGTGAAATATGAAGTCCTTTTTGCATAGAAACCTTCATTAACTAATTAGGTAGGATGCCTTTGTACTTGTATATCCCTAGGTTATGAAAGGTGATTACATGATTGAAAATTTGTCAATTTTTTCTTCTTAATATACTGCTTAAATACTAATGCAGTCTCTGTGTCTTTCTCTCAGGGCATTCTTTTCAGTACAACTGACTGTTTGAAAACTCCTCAAGACCTGGTCAAGCTATATCAGCATGAATCTAATCGTGTCTACAGGGATAAGATGGTAGAAGAGAGAGACTTCAGCATCTTTGATAAAATCCAGACTGAATTAGTGAACAAGTTGTTTGATGTATGTACTGCAGATTAAAGGTTTCAGCAAAATACGCCTGATAATGAGGAGATCTCTGTATCGAAAACCTTCCCTTTTATTCATTCTGCAAACACTGCAAAAACACAGGAAATTAATTTATTTGAAGCTATCCCAATGCACCTTTCAATGTGATACCTAGCTGTGGAAACCAAAAACTTGCAAAGTTTTCTTCCTTAGATGATGCTGTCCCAGGTGATATCAATCAGTAAGGCAGTAGGAATGTTAAGAGATTAATTGACCAGAATGCATCAAATGAGAGAGTAAAAATCAACTCAGGTCCTTATTACTGATTGTTGTCAAGTGACTTCTGCTGGGAAAGTTGAATGTGTGAAAATTGGTTTGGCACTGGCTAAACTCCTTCTCATTTTGGCAGACTCAGACTTAGGCTTTTCTCTCAGTGAGAGTTTAACTAGTAGTAACCTGTTCATTTCCATGGATGACTGCCAGCATCAGAATTGTGCCAGCTGGAACATCAAAACTTCACAGTCTTGACTTATGCATGGAACATGAAGACATATGATCTCTGTTCTCTGTTGTGCTCCAGTGAAAATGGGCATCCCCAGAAAAAGGTGGTGAGAAAGTAGAGAATTGCATTGAAGCAGATTAGATACACACAGAAATAATCAAATAAAGTTTGTATTCTTTGAAAATTCCACCCTGAACATCCTACTTGTGCACTATATACCTTTTGGTGCCACTCCAGTGAAGTAGGGCAGACCCTTAAGTGTTGGGATTTTCCACAATGTGATCTTGGAATAATAATCCCTCCTCTACTCCGATCACAACTTTCCATGTCCACTTTCAGCAGAACTCCAGAGACACCTAGGAACCCATCCTTTTTGCAGAGAATGGTGCAGAATAGGCAAAAGCAAATTTTTAAAAATATGTCAGATGTTTGTAACTTTTGTTCTTGAAAATGTGTTGTGCAAAACCTTGATTTCCCCTCACCATCAGTCCAGCTCTACATTGTACATAGAAACCATGCAATATGAGAGTTTCAGCCAAAATCCACATTGAATCTCAGCTGAGAACATTCATTTAGTTTCCTTGTGGTTGTTTACATGAACATCAAGGTAATTTTTGCTTCAGTCATTGGGTAAAAAAGTAGTGGTAGGGATTTGGATGTATACTAAACAAAAGGAAATCACTCTATTTCTAAACAAGTGACTTATTCAATATGACCTGCTTTCCGTCAGTCTAATACTTGGTTTTCAGATGGAGATAACTATTGCATTTGTACCTAACTTTGTGAGAGAGGAATGATGACTCTTTACTGGTAGTGCAATAACTGGGGGAGACCAGGTTGCTGTGCCAACATGCAGTCTCCTTCGGCTGCATAAATCTTATTTCACTATTTGTGTCCTTATGCAGTAGTTAAGGAAAGGCTTGAAGAACACAGCAAGACGGGCAGCATCAGGGGATAGGGAAGTCAGTGTTTTGGGCATAACCATCTTTAGGAATGGAGGTGGGGGTAGGGGGAGCTGCAGGTAAAGATGGAGGGAGAGGGGTTTGGGTGGACAGAGTGGCAGAGTAGTCAGGTGGTGGGTGCGATCTGAAGGATAGGAAGGATGAATCGAATTGGTAACTGGAAGGAAAGGTCAGTAGGTGGAATGGAAGGGAGGAGGTGGGGCTGAAAAGGCAGTCAGGAGGTGGATAGGTTGGTTATTCGAAATTGGAGAACTCAATGTTGAGTCCTCTGGGTTGTCGGCTGCCGAGTTGGAAAATAAGGTGCTGGTTCTCCAATTTGCCATCTGATTCACTGCGGCAATGTCCTTGTGAAATCAGACTCTTTAGTTCCATGATATTATCACCTCAATCTGGTCTTCTGCCAATTTCCATTCCATTTTCTCTCTGTCGCTCCAGTTAGCAATAGCTTTTCTACATCATTACCTCACACCACTCGCCCAAAGTATTTCAGCTTCCACTTGTCCACTCCTGATAACAATCTGAAGTGTTAGCTCACCCTGTTGTGATATTCACCTGTTCATAAATCCATTTCACACTGTTAAGTCCTTTGGAAATACCCAAGTTCAAAAGGAAGGATTTCTCTCTGGTCTGCCTGTTTTTTTAGTCTAACATTTAGCCCTGTAATTGGCAATAGGAAACAGGATGTTTCCCACTTGAGTTAAAAAAAAACTGCACTTTAAAAAGAAACAATGAGCTTGGTTTAATTAGAAAGCTCTGGGTTCTCAAAGTGACTTGTGATGTTTCCTTCCCAGGACATGCAGGAGACATTGGAACAGACGAAGATTATGAACATGTATTGTCACTTTGCCTGTGGGATTGGAGAACCAAAGTACATGCCTGTCCAGAACTGGGAATCTCTAAACAAAATCCTGATGGAAGCTCTAGACGGTTATAACGAACTGAATGCTGCCATGAGCTTAGTTCTTTTTGAGGATGCCATGAGCCATATGTAAGAAGATGCACAATCTTTTGAACATTTTCACTGACCCTAGTATTAGTAATGATACAAACAAAATGTAAAAAAAATCAATTCAACATTTGACTTGTTGCAGTTGCCGGATTAACCGGATCTTGGAGTCTCCGAGAGGAAATGCCTTGCTTGTTGGCGTTGGTGGGAGTGGGAAACAGAGTCTGACAAGGCTTGCAGCTTACATCAGTTCCTTAGAGGTCTTCCAGATCACTTTAAGAAAAGGGTACAACATTCCTGACCTGAAGGTGAGTCGGAGCTGGGAGTCGATTGAACACATGCTGGCAGTCACTGAATCGAGAGGGGACACGATGGGACAAACTGGGCATTTTGTCGGTTCAAACTCTTTTTTTTGCCATTACAATCAGAGATAGTTTGCACAGTCAGGAACACCTAGGGAGAGAAATAACCAGAGTAAAATTTTCCAGGTAGGAAGATTCTTCACATTTCCAATTCCCATGGCAACCAAGGAAATAAAATCTAACAAATTGATAAGATTTAGATGACCGCTGTAGAAGCATGGGTCACAAGTTTTTCAAGGTGTCTAATAGAGTTTCCAATCTTTTGGATCAAATTTCCCCCTGAGTTCAAGAATGTGCTTCCAATTTAAACAAAGCTGTACACCCAGGTGACACAGACTAGGGAGAGGCCATGTTTATGATCACAAGACTTTCTGCAATGAGTTTCCCATCTCAGAGCTGAAAAAAAGTTGGCAAAGTCTTCCTCACAAGAGGGATCAGGTAGATTGTCAGGCCGAGATTACGCTTGGTTAGACAGTGATATCAGCAGGTGGTATGGCTGGAGATGTAATCAAATAGAGTGAAGTTGGAAGGCCATGCTTTGGTGCAATGAGCCCTCAGGAAGGTGATGACCTTGTGATATTATTGAGTGCCTATTTATCCAGAAACTCAGCCTAGATTCAGGGGATCCGGGTTCAAATCCAGTCATGGCAGATGGTGGCATTTGAATTAATTTTTTTTAAAAACTGGAATTAAGAATCTACTCATGACCGTGAAACTATTGCCAGTTATCAGAGAAAAACCAATTGGGCTTACTGATGTTGTTCAGGGAAGGAAATCTGCCATCCTCACCTGCTCTGGCCAACATGTGACTACTGATCAACAGCAATGTGGTTGACTCTCAACTGCTCTGTGAAATGGCCCAGCAAGCCACTCACTTCAAGGGCAGCTAGGGCTGGGCAATAAAAGCTAACCAGCTGGTAAGGCCCATGTCCCATCAATGAATAAAAGAAAATACGAGATGGGGACATGTATTCATAAGTATTTAGAGTGATAGCGTCATAGAGATGTACAGCACAGAAATAGATTCTTCCAGCCCGACCAGATATCCTAAATTAATCTAGTGCCTTTTGCCAGCACTTGGCCCATATCTCTCTAAACCCTTCCTATTCAAATATCCATCCAGAAGCCTTTTAAATGCTGAAATTGTACCAGCCTCCACCACTTCCTCTGGCAGCTCATTCCATATTTGCACCACCCACTGTGTGAAAAAGTTGCTCCTTAGGTTCCTTTTAAATTTTACCCCGTTCACCCTCTAATTTTGGACTCTTCCCCCCCACCCCCCCCCCCCCCACTCCAGGTAAAAAGACCTTGATTATTCACCCTATCCATGTCCCTCATGATTTTATAAACTTCATTAAGGCCCTTTCACCTTTTTGTGAGCATAATTCTTGCAGAAGAAATAAATGCTCCAACCTCTTCAATGCCAGAATCCTTCACCCCCACTTCATCCAGTTAACATCTCACTCAGAATGGGATGGAAAACCAATTGCACTGTTTCTGTACCATGTTTGAACAAATTTCTGTCAACGGAGCAGAATCAGGGCAGGACCTCCCAAATTAGTAAGGCCCCATACCTTTTCCTCATTTGAGATTCAGCCTTACATTGGAAGTTTGCACACCTATTGAGTTAACTCAACATAAAAGCAGATACTGGAAATCTGAAACATTGAATATGCTGGAGAAATTCAACAGGCCTGGCAGCATCTGTGGAGAGAGAAATAGAGTTAACGTTTCAAGTTCTGATAAGTCTCTTCATCAGAACTAGAACTTCTCAAGAAGAAGCATATGAAAGTAAATTGTTATTAGTAAGTAATCTGATAGACTGCAACTCATTTATAGAGTGTGCAACCCCCCCCCCCCCCCCCCACCCCCGGTTATATGCACAATACTCTGTAGCAATACTTGGTTTAATTAAAAATATGTTGAGAGCAGGTTTTGCATAACGGCCAATCATGTAAAATTTGAATTTGTGTTTAAAACTGTACCTTGCATCTTGGGAGTGTTTAGAGTAAGTAATCTCATTTTGGGAATTAAATGATTTATCTGTTGAATGAGCCGGCTGAGTTGTTAATGATATAGCTGCCAGGCTGGGGCTGTGCCAAACACTCAGTGAATCAACATCAGGGAATTAGATGTTAGACTTCCTTTTGTTCAATCTACCCATCATAAGCATGACAGAATTTGTAGAAATTAAGACTGTATGGTCATTGTGAAAACGAGGATTTGCCTAAACTGTGAGGGCATCCTGTAATGTTTACAGAGGTACGTATCACTGTGCTACATTGTACAGACTAGCAGCAAATCCAGTCAACCAGAACTAGGCATTAATCAGTAGCAGCATTGGCACAACACTGCAGTCAGTAACTCCATGGACTAATATCAAGCCAGGAGATCAATCACAGTTCAATTCAGGGAAAGGTGGAGCGAGTGTAGGAAGGCTCCCCAAAACCAGCATCAAGCACGCATGGAAAGAGTGATTAAGATGATAAAGCAGTTGCATTCTCCAATGCATTAATTTATGACAGACTAAGTTGTCCCAGAACCAATGTATCACCCCAAGAAGTTGAGAAACGTGGGCAACAGTTGTGCTATGGGTAGGAAAGAGCCATGTGTACATTCCCGTCCTTAGCTAATGTCTGGAAAAGTTAAAGGAGAAACGTTTCGAAGGCATGTTTTGCTTTTAAATGACTCCCATGGCACGAGTAACAAGGACCAATCGAAAATAAAATAAAGCACAAAGAAGACTTATTTGGGGATCCAAGCCACTGCCTGAGGTGGGACCCCAATTCTTCCACTCATAATTTTTACCCAAGGCTGGTATACTTCAAATTATTTGGCTATAGGCCCTCAGAGACTTAGCAGCTCCTGACTGATCCAGGTCAATAGAAAGTCCTTGTATAAGCAATCCCCATTGCTGGTGGCATTTGCTTGCTAAAGGTTAGAGCCTTCATATTTACCAAAAACTGTTTTTGCCCCTTACCAGGCAAATCAGACACCCCTCCCTCCAGATAAGATCAGAGATTACTGTAATTTTACACATTCCCTGTGGATATTTGGATCCAGAAGTATTTGAGAGAATTTGCCAAGTTGAACTGAAGTAGCTGTTAAAATGATTTGGTTTAATGGCTGAATGCTTTGTGCATCTATCTTGGAAAGAAAATTGACCAAGCTGATCAACTGGTACCTAAAACATGCTGTAATCTGTCTGATGTTTTGACAGTTTTAGAATAATCTCAAGAGTCAATAAATCACAGTAGTAATGATCGCTTTCATACAGTCACTGGCCTTTTCTCTCCTGAGAGAGAGAAAGAGAGATGACCCACTGAAGCGAAACTGTCAGAGTCAGTCAGATGGTGATATCTTGGATCGTCAGTTTCCAGTATTATTGGGCAGGAGGTATCAGTCGTTATTTTTGAGATATTGTAATTTATGCATTAGATTAAGTCCAGAGAATGAAGTTCAGCTGGATCTCAGTCTAAGCAATGTCCGTTTAGTATGATAGATATTTGCACCTTAGCAGTGGAATGAAGTATGATTTAATTCCCCTCAGCCTTATTCAGGGCTGACCACTGCCAACCGAATATTACACTAGATTCCCTACAGTGTGGAAACAAGCCCGTTGGCCCAATCACTCCACAGTGACCCTCCGAAGAGTAACCCCATCCAGACCCATTTCCCTCTGACTAATGCCCCTAACACTACGGGCAATTTAGCGTGGCCAATTCACCTGACCTGCACATCTTTGGAGTGTGGGAGGAAACCGGAGCACCCGGAGGAAACCCACACAGACACAGGGAGAATGTGCAAACTCCACACAGACAAGTTGCCCAAGACTGGAATCGAACCTGGGACCCTGGCGCTGCGAGGCAGCAGTGCTAACCACTGAGCATATTGATGAAAAGTGAGACATGTAGTCGAGCCTTTTTACCTTCCACCCACCGGGGCAAACTTGAGAATGCCAAATTTCAATTTTCCTTTTGCCGTTTCTTGCAATTTGAGTGCACAAAAAGAATGCTTCCACAATATGCCTCTCCTTTCAGCTGAAAACTGGTTTTGGACTAATTGCGCAGTAGGCAGGAGAAGTGAGTGTCAGTGGAAAATAAGAACAGGCTTGACTGCCTCAGGTAATGGCCTGCCAACATGCAGGCTGATCCGCAATGAATTTATTCACAACAGTGCAGTGTGGGTCATTGTCACTTGTGCGGTCATAGTTGAGAACGTGGTGCTGGAAAAGCACAGCAGGTCAGGCAGCATCCGAGGAACAGAAGAATCGGCTTATGGCCGAAACATCGATTCTCCTGCTCCTCAGATGCTGCCTGACCTGTTGTGCTCTTCCAGTACTACACTCTCGACTCTGATCTCCAGCATCTACAGTCCTCACTTTCTCCCACTCATGCAGTCATATCCAAGCACGGGACACAATGAGGAGAAAGAAAATGGATTCTCATCATTTTGAATAGCTCAGATCTGCTATATTGTAAATCATTTCCTAGTGTGAAACCAGTGCAGTGGAGGGTTGAATAGAGTGGCCCTGATTTCATAGACTCCTATGAAGCAATAGGACCCACTGCTGACATTGAAGAACTCTTTGCACTCAATTTTGCAGTTTGCTGGGCTGTAGTTTTACATTTTTCTGGACAGTCATTGAAATGTAATGCTAAATGAAAGTGATCTGCTGGTGTAGAGTGCTGATAGCAATCTATACATGTAGCCAATTATATTTCTCTATCCTCATAGGCAGCAAATCAGAAAGTAAAACCTACGGAATCTCTTTGCTATTAACTTAAGATTTCTAGACAGCAAAATAAGTGATCAAAATGAAGCATGTTTCCCAATGAGAACAATCTTGCCTCACTTCCAGCCGAAGTGGGACTGAATCACCATTTATTCACTTGCCGTCATGCAACCAAATATCAGTCAGTTGTCCTGTTACAGATATTTGTCAGCAAAAAGTGACTCCTAAACTGTAAAACAAAAGCAAATGCCGGAGATCTGAAACCCACCCAGACCCATTTCCCTCCGACTAATGCATCAAGCACTATAGGCAATTTAGTATGACCAATTCACTCAACCTGCACATCTTTGGATTATGGGAGGAAACCGGAACACCCAGAGGAAACTCACACAGACACGGGGAGAATGTGTCAACTCCACACAGTCAGTCACCAAAGGTTGGAATTGAACCCGGGTCCCTGGTACTGTGAGGCACCAGTGCTAACCACCAAGTCACCGTGCTGCCCATTTTGTTCTGTGGATTCCAAACAACTGTCATATTATACTCCCATGTTAATTTTGTTTCTGTCACCACAAATGTTGCCAGACCTACAGAGTTTCTCAGTGCTTTCTGTTCCTTAACTATGAAAGAAGGCTTTTGGCCTTCATCAATCAGGGCATTGAGTATAGATGTTGAGAAGTTATGTTTCAGTTATACAAGACATTGGTGAGGCTGCACTTGGAATATTATGTTCAGTTTTGGTCACCTTGCTGTAGGAAGGATATTATTAAACTGGGAAAAATGCAGAAGAAATTTACAAGAATCTTGCCAGGACTCCAGGGTCTGGGTTATAGGGAGTGCTGGGACAAGCTGAGACCTTTTTCCTGAGAGCGTAGAAGACTGAGGGGGTATCTTTTAGAAGTGTATATGATCATGAGAGGCAAGGAGAGGGTGAATGCACTCTTTTTTTTCCAGGGTTGGGAAATCAAGGACTAGAGAGCATCAGTTTAAAGTTAGAAGGCAAAGAATAAAAGGGAAATTGAAGGGCACCTTTTTTCCACAGAGGTTGGTACATACGTGGAATGAGTTGCCAGCAGAAGTGGTTGAGGTGGGTACATTAACAACACTTAAAAGGCGTTTGGACAAATACATGGATAGGAAAGGTTTAGAAGGATATGGGTCAAGTGCAATGAAATGGTGTTCGCCTGGATGGACATTTTGGTCAGCATGGACCAGTTTGGGCTGAAGGGCCTGTCTTTGTGCTGTAGGACTTTATTTCTAGTTCATTGTACTTGAGTGGAAGTGACAAGAGGCAGGTGCACGAGGTGCCGGGAGATGGGAGGAGAGTTTCAGTCTTAGCGAATCAGAAGAGGCTGTGAGTCTCTATGATTGAATAAGTTCATGCACATGGTAACAGGAGTAGGCCATTCAGCTCCTCAAGCTTGTTCGACGGTTCAGTGAGATCATGGCTAATCTGTGGCCTAACTCCATACACCTGACTTTGGTTCATATCCCTTAATACCTTTCCTTAACAAAAAATCTATTCCAGATTTAAAATTAACAATTGATTTGGTATCCACTGCAGTTTATGGAAGAGAGTTCCACAATGGTGCTCATTTGGATGAGTTGGACGAAGTGAAAAGTGGCTCCTGTCATATATGTAGCTTGTATCAGAATTCAAGATTCAGGATGGGAATGAGACAGTTGTGGAGGGTAAATAGAAATGTAAAAGTTGAGAGAGAGAGTGAATTATGGCAACTCCTTTGAAACAGCGCAATCACAATTTTGATTCAGACCAAATGCTTGGAGCAGCATATTGGCTCAGTGGTTAGCACTGCTGCCTCACAGTGTCAGGGGTCTGAGTTCAATTCCAGCCTCAGGTTACTGTCTGTGTGGAGTTGAAAGCTCTTCCCGTGTCTGTGTGGGTTTCCTCCAGATGCTCTGGTTTCCTTCCACAGTCCCAAGGTGTGCAGATTAGGTGGATTTGCCATGGGAAATTGTCCTTAGTATCCAAGCATGGTGGATTAGCCATGGCAAATGCGGGATTACAATGGGGGTCTGGGGGAAATGCTCTTCAGAGGGTTAGTACAGACTCAATGGGCTGAATGGCTTCTTTTCATACTGAGGGATTCGAAGACTGCTGACTGGGTATTACAAAAAAGATTCAACCGGACATAAGACCATAAGACGTAGGAGTGGAAGTAAGGCCATTCGGCCTATCGAGTCCACTCCGCCATTTAATCATGGCTGATGGGCATTTCAACTCCACTTACCAGCATTCTCCCCGTAGCCCTTAATTCCTTGTGACATCAAGAATTTATCAATCTCGGTCTTGAAGCCATTTAGCGTCCCGGCCTCCACTGGACTCCACGGCAATGAATTCCACAGGCCCACCACTCTCTGGCTGAAAAAATGTCTCTGCATTTCTGTTCTGAATTTACCCCCTCTAATTTTAAGGCTGTGTCCATGGGTCCTAGTCTCCTTGCCTAACGGAAACAATTTCTTAGCGTCCACCCTTTCCAAGCCATGTATTATCTTGTAAGTTTCTATTAGATCTCCCCTTAACCTTCTAAACGCCAATGAATACAATCCCAGTATCCTCAGCCGTTCCTCATATGTTAGACCATCCATTCCAGGGATCATCTGTGTGAATCTCCACTGGACACGCTCCAGTGCCAGTATGTCCCTCCTGAGGTGTGGGGACCAAAACTGGACACAGTACTCCAAATGGGGCCTAACCAGAGCTTTATAAAGTCTTAGTAGCACATCGCTGCTTTTATATTCCAACCCTCTTGAGATAAATGACAACATTACATTTGCTTTCTTAATCATGGATTCAACCTGCATGTTTACCTTTAGAGAATCCTTGACTAGCACTCCCTGATCCCTTTGTACTTTGGCTTAAGGAATTTTCTCACCATTTAGAAAGTAGTCCATGCTTGTGTTCTTTTTTCCAAAGTGCAAGACCTCACATTTGCTCACATTGAATTCCATCAGCCATTTCCTGGGTCACTCTCCCAAACCGTCTAGATCCTTCTGCGGCCTCCCCACTTCCTTAGTACTAACTGCCAGACTACCTAACTTTGTATCATCGGCAAACTTTGCTAGAATGCCCCCAGTCCCTTCATCCAGATCATTAATATATCACGTGAACAGCTGCGGCCCCAACACTGAACCCTGCGGAACACCGCTTGTCACTGGCTGCCAATCTGAAAGAGAACCTTTTATCCCAACTCTCTGCCTTCTGTCAGACAGCCAATCCTCAATCCATGCCAGTAGCTCACCTCGAACACCATGGGCCCTCACCTTACTCAGCAGCCTCCCGTGTGGCATCTTATCAAAGGCCTTTTGGAAGTCTAGATATACCACATCCACTGGGTTTCCCTGGTCTAACCTACTTGTCACCTCTTCAAAGAATTCTAACAGGTTTGTCAGGCACGACCTCCCCTTACTAAATCCATATTAACTTGTTCTAATCTGACCCTGCTCTTCCAAGAATTTAGAAATCTCATCCTTAACGATGGATTCTAGAATTTTACCAACAACTGAGGTTAGGCTAATTAGCCTATAATTTTCCATTTTTTTGTCTTGATCCTTTCTTGAACAAGGGGGTTATAACAGCGATCTTCCAATCATCCGGGACTTTCCCTGACTCCAGTGACTTTTGAAAGATGCCAACCAACGTCTCCGCTATTTCCTCAGCTATCTCCCTCAGAACTCTAGGATGTAGCCCATCAGGGCCAGGAGATTTGTCAATTTTAAGACCTTTTAGCTTTTCTAGCACTATCTCTTTTGTAATGGCAACCATACTCAACTCAGCCCCCTGACTCCCTTTAATTGTTGGGATATTACTCATGTCTTCCACTGTGAAGACTGACGCAAAGTACTTATTAAGTTCTCCAGCTATTTCCTTATCTCCAATCACTAGCCTTCCAGCAACAGTTTGAAGTGGCCCAATGTTTACTTTTGCCTGTCGTTTGTTTCTTATGTATTGAAAGAAACTTTTACTATCATTTCTAATATTACTGGCTAGCCTACCTTCATATTTGATCCTCTCCTTCCTTATTTCTCTCTTTGTTATCCTCTGTTTGTTTTTGTAGTCTTCCCAATCTTCTGATTTCCCAGTGCTCTTGGCCACTTTATAGGATCTCTTTTTCTTTGATACGTTTCCTGACTTCCTTTGTCAGCCATGGCTGTCTAATCCCTCCCCGGATAATCTTTCTTTTCTTGGGGATGAACCTCTGTATAGTGTTCTCAATTATACCTACAATCTCCTGCCATTTTTGCTCTACTGTCTTCCCTGCTAGGCTCTGCTTCCAGTCGATTTTCGTCAGTTCCTCTCTCACGCCCTCGTAATTACCTTTATTTAACTATAACACCATTACATCCGATTTTGCCTTCTCTCTTTCAAACTGCAGATTGAACTCTACCATATTATGATCGCTGCTTCCTAAGTGTTCCCTTACTTTAAAATCTTTTATAAAGTCTGGTTCATGACATAGCACTAGGTCCAGAATAGCCTGCTCCCTTGTGGGATCCATGACAAGCTGTTCCAAAAAGCCATCCTGTAAGCATTCCATGAATTCCTTTTCTTTGGATCCACTGGCTACATTATTTACCCAGTCCACCTGCATATTGAAGTCTCCCATGATCACCGTGACCTTGCCTTTCTGACATGCCTTTTCTATTTCCCGTTACATGTTGCGCCTCAGGTCCTGACCACTATTAGGAGGTCTCTACATAACTCCCATTATGGTTTTTTTGTCTTTGTGGTTCCTCAATTCCACCCACACAGACTCCACATCATCCGACCCAATGTCGTTCAGTGCCATAGATTTAATTTTGTTCTTAACTAACAAGGCCACTCTGCCCACCTCCCTGTCTTTTTGATAAGTTGTAAATCCTTGGATGTTTAACTGCCAGTCCTGAACCCCCTGCAACCATGTCTCTGTGATGCCTACCACATCATAATCATTCATGATGATCTGTGCCGTTAGTTCATCTCCTTTGTTACCAATGCTACGAGCATTCAGGTAAATGATTTTGGGATAGTGTAGGGGGACGAGCTAACTTTCTTATCATTAGAGATATTGGAAGTCATAAGATGTCCTAAGTTATCCCTCCTTTTTGTTGCATTCCTCGTCTGCCTCAAGCTTAAATCCACCTGCATACATGCTATCCTCCTGCTTGTCTTTCCATTTTACTCCATACTGCCTGTCGCTTTCACTTTCACTTCCCCCCAACTCAGAAGTTTAAAGTCCTACTGACCACCCTATTTATCCTCTTCGCTAGAACAATGGTACCAGGTCAGTTCAGGTGGAGACCGTCCTAACGGTACAGATCCCCCCGGTTGTGAACTGTATCTATCTAAGCGTTGAAGTTTTCTTTCCCACTGTGATGTCTGTTTCTCTTTTTGTAATCTACTTAACAATGAAAGTTTTAATCTATCTCTGCTTCTGTTGTGTTCTGTCTCCCTCTCTCTTGCCATTGATTGTGGTTCCTATCTTTGCCTTGTCCCATTAATCATGATGTTTGTCTCAGTTCCCAACGTTAGTGGTATATGTTGGCCCCATCATGATTGAAGTTGACTTGGATGTTGCTCCTGTACACTTTTCCCAGATTGTTAGATTGATGTTGATTTTCACTCACTATGTCCAAAGCTGACCTTTTTCAGTGCTGGTTGGAACTTGAAAGTTGAAAGAAGAAGGTCTATTTGCCTGTTTAATTCGTCATTCTTATGGTTACAGATTCATAGAACATAGAACAATACAGTGCAGAACAGGCCCTTCGGTCCTCAATGTTGTGCCATCCTGTGAACTATTCTCAGCTCGTCCCCCTACACTATCCTAAAATCATCCATGTGCTTATCCAAGGATTGCTTAAATCTCCCTAATGTGGCAAGTATGTTTAAAATAAATTCAAAATCGAATACTACCATTTTGTTGCCACTACACATCCTTGCATCATTGCTGCTCCATAATAAACTAAAAAATGTTCAATACTCAGCTAAGCTGAGTTATATTTTACTCCACCCTGAGACTCTACAGGATAATGTCACTGTTGGAATGATACACCAGAATTTTCTGAACGATATGAGAAAATCTATTGGATTCTGAGCAACTGATTAACTGTTTTTAAATACGTTCTGATGCGAGTACAATATTCCATAAACTATTGCAAATACCATAGGACTAATGCTCTAATAATGAAAAAGGTAAGCTGCTTTGTAAATTCCTCAGAACCACCAATAAATGCTCAGGAGGCAGCAGTAGTGATAGTGAAGATTTGGAAACTTTTAAACTTGGGTTTCAGTGCAATGTGTACAATTTCTTCAATTTCCTCATTTTTTTACAGTCTGTGAATAACATCTGCACTGTTTGAATTTTTGCATTTATATAGGGTCTTTAGAAACAGGTTTCAAGGTATGTTGATAAGGGGCCAGAGGAGATTAGAGAAACGGTGAACCCTTTCAAGGTCACGCTCCATATCTGTTATTGTAATGTTATGTGAGTGACATAATGATACTTTGGGATACTCTGCCAACAGAGAGCAGTGGTTGTTGAATTGTTTACCATAGAAATGCCATTCTTCTAATAGGGACACCAGTTTCTGTTAAGTGTCTGTGGCAGTGACCACCGACCGATTCAATGGAATGGATTTAATAATTGATGTCTAATGCTTTGTTGCCTTTCAAAGAGAACATTTGGTACATGATGTTGGAAGCAACATGATTTTATTCTGTCCAGTACCCATCAAAGAACAATTCAGGTACTCCTTGATCTGCAATCAGTAGCATGCCAGGGACTGACTTACATTTTTCATTGTCGATAGTATGGCGTTGGAAAAGCACAGCAGGTCAGGCAGCATCCTAGGAGCAGAACAATCATCAGGCCAGGCGAAAGCCCTTCATCAGGATTTTTTATTGCTATTGACAATTCATTGTAGTTAGATTTCCTTTCCTCATGTCCCTTTTCTCCTTCAAGTGAAAAGTGCTAATTATTTTGTTCCATGTTCATACTTTTAACACTGGGTCATGTTATTAAACTCATTTGGATGAAGGTACAAATCAAATTCTGAGTGAGATACATTGTTTAGGCTTTGTGGAGTTTGCACTGTCTCCTTGCATCTGTGTGGGTTTCCGCTGGGTGTTCTAGTTTCCTCCCACAGTCTAACGATGTGCAGGTTAGGTGCATTGGCCATGCCAAATTGCACATAGTGTCTAGGTGGATTACCCATGGGAAATGCAGGGTTATGGGTAAGGGGTCTGGGTCTGAGTGAGATGCTCTTTGGAGGGTTGGTGTTGACTCAATGGGCCAAATGGCCTGGTTCCACAATATAGGGATTATATGATTTGCTTTGCAAATACAGCCACTTTGCTTTACATTGACAGTGACATTTTCATTTGAAGCAATTCACATTTTTTTTAAATACCAGAATTGGCCTCAGTACCAATCTGGGCTCACCAAGGCAAGAACAAGTATTTGCTTCAAATCTTGCCAATGTGAGTAAAATAAGGAAAGGTTAATAATCCCCATGTTACCACTGTCAAATGTATGACAATAATTTCAGAACATGAGCAAGCCAACTGGGAGACAAGAATATTTCTTTTGATCACCAAAGATAAATCAAAAGAAGCACAAAAATAGCCTGTCCTTGTTGAACTCCACCTGAGTTCTTCAATCTTCCAGCGTTTGATAATATAAGAAGGTCCCTGGTGTTCTCAGCCCTATATTTTAGACATCCTTTGTGCTTCATTACTGCCAATGAATCCTCTTAGTGTTTGTTGCTTTCTGCAGTAAATTAAGATTTTTCACAGTTCCTTTTAGAAGTCAATTAGGATATGCCCATGTTGATGTTAATTTGTTCCATTTATCAGATTATTCCCATTAAGAAAATATATCACTAACAACAGAACAATATCATGAATTAATTGATCCCTGACAAGGCATCCTTTATTAAAAGATGCACTCCTTAATTGTGTTTCAACTCCATGTTATTAAATGGCAACAAACCCATTAAAAGTACTCAAGACTGAAATTAAGAAACATTTAAATAATTTGAAACGTGTGTATTTTGCTTTTCTTAATGTACAGAATGATCCAAAGCTTCCCTGACTAAAGTCTGTTCCCAGAACAGAATCTTCCAAATGTCATACGTAATGGGAAAACTATTCAGCCAGTTGTGGGGAGAGAAAAAAACATTTATTCCTCAAATAAAGATCTGTTGACTGAATATGATCTAGTAATATGATATGAAGAGGATTACTGCTTGATGGAGGTCACAGTTGCATTTGATTGAAATGTTTTTCCATGAGTGTCCACAAGGAAAACTGAATGCAAAATGATTCAGGGGTCTAAACAGCAAATTTGAATGGAGATGTTTCGATATAAGGAGGTAGCAAAGTTATCCAAGTTAATATAGGATTGCATTGAAGTATTGCAAGTCTTTGAAGGTCATATTTAATTGTATTTAATCTGCTGTTGTTTGTCTGTGAAAGCTTCATCTATCCCATATTGGAGGTCACTTAGCTGGACAGTTGGTTTGCGATGTAGAGTGATGCCAAGAGTACAGGATTAATTCCGGCACTGGGTGAAGTTACCATGAAAGGACACTCACAACCATTCCAGCTGTCTCTTTCCAATGAGAGGGCAGCCCTATATATAGTGCCTTAACCTTTACCCCATATTGGATCTTCTATCCAAAATTTAATTATGCCAGGATCATATGAAAGTTAAATCACTTATTTAAGAGATTGAATGTTGACAGTGTATAAAGAAAACATAGAGTACATATTTTCATCTTTTGTTTACAAATTTGTTCAATTATGAAAATCATTCCATAAGGTCACAATCATTATATCATGCCTCCATTTGTTTACAATGATTTGATCTCTGTCTTTTTTTAATCAGGTGCCTCCCTGACAGCTCTCTGAAACTGCCACAAGGGAGGTTTCCTGATGTCCTGAACAAATTCCTCCATAAGACATAGGAACAGAAATTAGGCCATTCAGCCCATTGAGTCTGCTCCATCATTCAATCAAGTTTCTCAATCTCATTCTCTTGCTTTCTCCCTGTTACCCTTGATCCCCTTGATACTCAAGAACAGATCTATCTCGGTCTTAAATATACTCAATGATCTGGCCTACACAGCCTTCTATGGCAATGAATTCCATAGATTCACCACACTCTGGCTGAAGAAGTTTCTCCTTATCTCTGTTCTAAAAGGGTTTTCCTTTACTCTAAGGCTGTGCCCTTGGGCCCTAGTCTCTCCTGCCAATGGAAAAATGAGGACTATAGATGCTCGAGATCAAAATCAAAGAGTGTGATTCTGGAATAGCACAGCCAGTCAGGCAGCATCAGAGGAGCAGGAAAGTCAATGTTTTGGGCATAAGCCCTTTATCAGGAATGTTGACGTTTCGGGCATAAGCTCTTCATCAGGCATATGCCACTCTCTCAAATTTTTTACACCTGTCTTCCACAGTAGGGAGAAGATTTGGAGCTCGGGTGCTCGTTGTTGTGGTTCTGTTCGCCGAGCTGGGAATTTGTCTTGCAAATGTTTCTGCAGAGACAGGCCACTATAAATGCCAGAGGAAACAGCACAGAAGCGCTTCACAGGAGGCTCCCAAGCACTGAGGATGTCACCTAGACAAGGGATGAAACGTTTGCAAGACAAATTCCCAGCTTGGTGAACAGAACCACAACAACATGTCTTCCACTGTGAAGACTGACATGAAGTAATTATTCAGTTCTTCAGCCATTTCCTTGTTCCCCACTACTATCTCTCCAGTGTAATTTTCCAGCAGCCCAATATTTTGCCTCTCATTTGTCCTTTAGATATCTAAAGAAACTCTTACAGTCTTCCTTTATATTACTGGCTAGCTAACCCACATATTTAATTGACTGCCTCCTTATTTATTTTTTTGTTGCCCTCTGTTAGTCTTTGTAAGCTTTGTAAGCTTCCCAATCCTCTGTTTTCCCATTGCCCTTCGCCATGCTTCACCCTCCCTGTAACATGTTTCTTTTTCCTCAGGATGGATCTCTGTTGTGTCTCCTGAATTACTCCCAGAAACTTCTGCCATTGCTGTTCTACTGTCTTTCCTGCTAGACCCCCTCTCCCAGTCAATTCTACCAGCTCCTCCCTCATGCCTCTGTAGTTGCCTTTATTTAGCTGTAATACTGTTACCTCTGATTCTGTCTCCTTCATCTCAAATTGCAGTATTCATTCAATCATAACAAGATCACTTTGACAAAGGGTCAGTTAGACTCGAGACATCAGCTCTTTTCTCTCCTTACAGATGCTGCCAGACCTGCTGAGATTTTCCAGCATTTTCTTTTTTGATTCCCCAGAGATTCTATACAAGTTGACCCTAATTTGTTTCTTACTATTGATTTAATTTCATTTCTTACTAATAAAGCGACCCCACTTCCCCCCCCCTCCCACCTGCCTATCTTTTCGATAGGATGAATATCCTTGAATATTCAGCTCCCAATCCTGATCCCTTTGCAGCCACATCTCCATGATGCCCACTGCGTCATACCTGTCAGTTTCGATCAGCATCACCAGTTTACTTACCTTATTCCTTATACTGTATGCATTCAGATATAACGCCTGTAGTCCTTTATTAACCATCCCTCTTCTCATTGTCTCCCATTTGTCCAGTGTGCTTGAAGTTTGATCGCTAACCCTTTCCATACACTGTCCTAATTGTGTCTGTGCTGGAGATTGTAATAACCTCTCCTGAGTTCTGCACTCTTACCTCCTCCTTTAATTCAATTTTTCTAATTTCCCCTATAACTGAACCTCCTCCCCCACCCCTAATCCCTTTTAGTTTAAAGCCCTGTCTTCAGTCCTAGTTATGATCCCATAGGACTCTGGTCTGAGCACGGTTTAGCTGAAGACCATTCTATCAGAACAGGTCCCTTCGCCCCCCAGTACTGATGCCAATGTCCCATGAATTCACCACATTTCTCACACACCAAACTTCGAGCCACACTTTTACTTACTTAAACTTATTGACCCTGTACCAATTAGCTCATGGCTCAGGTGGTAATCCAGAGGTTATTACCTTTTTTGGTTCTATTTTTTAATTTAGCTTTGAGCTGTTCATACTCCCTTAGCAGAACCTCTGCCCTATTTTTGTTTGTCATTTGTACCTACATGGACCACGAACATTGGATCTTTACCATTCCACTCGAAGTTCCTCAGCAGCCCAGCTCTCTCGAACATTGCTATGTAGAAGAGACTAATTTATACTTCATTCTTAGTACGCTTTCTGGAATGTTTCTGTGTACAAAATTGTTGTTTCCAACAGCATGTCAAGCTAATTAATTGTTTTTAAAGTGTTTTAAGAGATGTGATGAAAATTACTGTGGGAGATGTGATGTACGTGAGTTAGGAAAAACGTGTATTAAGACTTTTCCATGAAAGTGTATCAACTAACACGGTATTATTTACAATTAATCTGACGAATAGGACATTTGAGACTTTTTTTTTATTGCTTCATCTCAGCTGTATACTGAAAGAGGAATTTGACAGAATTTGATCTGAAATAAAATTTTGGGTAAGGGTGAGGAAACATTACCCAAGCATTCAATGCTGGAAATGAATCAAGGCCTTACCCTGCTGTATAAAGTCATACAGCATGAAAACAGACCCTTCAGTCCAATCAGTTCATACTGACTGTAATCCCAAACAAAATTAGTCCCACCTTCCTGCACTTGGTTTATATCCCTTCAAACCTTTCTTATTCATGTATTCATCTAAATGTCTTTTAAACATTGTAACTGTACCCATATCCATCATGTCCTCTGGAAGTTCATTCCACACGTGAATTCCAATCTCTATGTAAAAAAAAATTGCCTCCTGTTTTTTTAAAATCTTTCTCTTTTCATCTTAAAAATATGCTCCTTCGTCTTGAAATCCGCCGCGCTTGGGAAAAGACAACTGTCATTCACCTTATCTATACCTCTCATTACTTTACAAACCTCCATAAGATTACTTCTCAACCTTCTATACTCCAGTGAAAACAAATCCTAGCCTGTCCAGCCTCTCCTTGTAACATAAATCCTCTATTCCTGGCAACATCTTGGTAAATCTCTTGTCCTTCTTGGTGCTTTCCTAGCTGGCAGATGAGAAGTCAGATGAGGCACTTAATATTGATTTTAAAAAAACACAACTTTAACATTGAGTGTGGGAGGAAAGCAAATGTTAGTTAGTCAATTGAGAAGAGTCAATAAGAAGCGATGTGAAATTGCGTTTCTGAAAATTTTTAAGCTGTGCCTCAGCTGATAACCCTCACATTTCTGAATCTGGTTTCAGTTCATATTGCAGAGACCTGGGCACAGAAATCTGTGCTGACCCTCCATTTTGTTACTGGTGATGTGTGACAGTATCAGAGATGCTGTACTTTGGTAAAGCAATTGAACAGAAATACTGTCTGCACCCTCAGATGGACATAAAAGGTCCAGTGTCACTTTTTCAAAGGAGAATTGTGGAGTTCTACCTGGAATTGTGGGAGGCACAGTGGTTAGCACTGCTGCCTCACAGCGCCAGAGATCCGGGTTCAATTCCCGCCTCAGGTGACTAACTGTGTGGAGTTTGCACGTTCTCCCCATGTCTGCGTGGGTTTCCTCCGGGTGCTCCGGTTTCCTCCCACAGTCCAAAGATGTGCAGGTCAGGTGAATTGGCCATGCTAAATTGCCCGTAGTGTTAGGTAAGGGGTAAATGTAGGGGTATGGGTGGGTTGCGCTTCGGCGGGTCGGTGTGAACTTGTTGGGCCGAAGGGCCTGTTTCCACACTGTAAGTAATCTAATCTAATCTAATTCTGGCCAATATTTATCCATCAGCCAACATCCCTAAAAGCAGACTACTAGTTCAATCTCACATTTGGGTTTCTGGGAGCTTAATGTATATATAAATTTGCTTCAACAGTTCCTAAGTTGCAACCAAGACTACACTTCATAAAAGTATTTCATTCACTGTAAAGCATCTTGGGACATCCTGTGTTCAGGAAATGAGCTTATAAATGCCCTCTTTCTTTGTAAATGAGGATAATATTGTCAAGTAAAAAGGAGACTAAAAGAGAAAAAAAGCTTGACACTATTTGTATTTATCATCTAAGCAAGCTACAGTTATTTCCACTTGAATATATCACACATTTGGCTCATTTCACATTTACAAATAGTTCCAGCTCCACAATGGGTTTGTGATAGGTCTCACATTTTATCATCATAAATCTCATTCCTATCAGTGATCTGATCTTGAGAGTTATGTAATGGAAGGTATTATAAAATAAAATAAAATTCCACAGCAATGAGACATAATAAATGTCACTTTGGATTGAATTTTACAGTTTTATATATATTTTGTATAATGTCATACATTTCAAGGCAAATTACTGTAAAATTGAAAAAGAATACTGCACAGCACTATCTTTTGCCTGATTCACCTTGATGCTGTCAAATTCATGTTTATCTTAAGTATGGATGCTTCAGGGTTGGAGCAGAAAATGAAAACGATCACTGGTCAAGATCCTTTCTAAATCCCAGCCCCGTATTTGAGGCAGCGCCTACCTGTTGAGTTCTATAAAAGTATGGAGATTGTTCATGCTCCTTAGGCTACAGGCCCAGTTTGAATGCTCACAGCCTTGGAAGGTTGGCGTCCACTGTAGGAGAGGACCGTGCTGGCCCTCCAACTTGACGTGCTTTCACGATTTAAAAGAAAAGAACAAACTATGGCCTGACAGCTACCTGACCACAATTAAGGAGGAGAAAACTCTACCTCTTCTGCCACCCACTGGGAAAGTCAGCTGTAGGTGAAAACCTGTCAGGTAGCAGACTTCTTGTAAGATATAGGCTAGTCATGAATTATAGAATCATGAGGTTTTCCTGCCACTTTTCAAAAAGAGAGTTAAGTTTCATAACTGCATCCACTACAAAGATGCTTCAGCAAAATACACACACAGGGTGAACAACTTGCTGTGTGGCAGACTTCCAGCTCCTCACCAACTGAACATCATAAACCATCTCAAAGCCTGCAAACCACGATTCAAGCAATGCAGGCATAAAACCAATCATAAAAACAATCACGTAGTTTTCTAGAGGCAAGTTTATGCAAACAACTATCAGCAATTATCCAGTATGATATCATTTCTAAAAATGCCTTGTTTTATAAAAAATGTCCCATTGCCCACTGGGAACAAAAAATCCAGGTCGCCTCAATCATTCAAACTCTAGTCCACAAAAATGATTAAATATACAGAAATCATAATACTGTACTCACTCCAGAGTTAAGAGCCTATGGATGACCATGAAGTTATTGTCAATTGTTGGACAAAAAATCCATGTGGTTAGCTAATGTCATTCAGGGAAGGAATCTGGCTTTCTTATCTGGTCTGGCCTATATGTGACTCCAGACCCACAGCAATGTGATTGACTCTTAACTGCCCTTTAGGCAACTCGGGAAGGGTAATAAATGCTGGCTTAGTCAGTGATGCTGTCATCCTGTGAATGAAAAAAAAACTTATGTCAATATTAGCTTTTGTGTAACCTACTTCTGTCTATATGTCACCTTCTGCATATTCTTGTGATATTTCCATGGCAACTTATGTACAATCCAATCCTATCTGGATTAATTTTTATGCGACCAATCTCAATTGTGTTTTCTATCAAGTAAACCCCTGTTCTATGCATTATCTTCTATCTTACACATTAATCCCTTTGTTATCTTTGTAATGCATTCCTGTCCACATTATTCTCTTCTTGCTGTTGAGTCTTGGCTAAATGGGAGTACTGTTGCCTCTGAATCATAAAATGTAAACACCACCTCCAATAATTGAACACATAATCTAGAAGGATACTTGAATGCAGTATTGGGAGAGAGCTGCATTATCAGAGCTTTTTATTTGGATGTGATGTTTAACCTGGATTCTGTTAACCAGCTTTTTGGTGGATTTAATGGATCGCCTATCACCAGTTGAAGAAGAGCAGGGAAATTCTAGCATCTTTGGAAATCATAAGGAAGCTCCAATGAAAAGCAGATTATTTGGAGTATCGTCATTGTTTATCTCCTTACTCAGACTTGGCTGTCTGTGCAGGCTTTGCTGCAACATTCCCAACGTGCTGTTCTGAAGTATTTAACATCTTTAAATTGCTTTGACACATCTTTAAGATTTAAGGTGTATTTTACAAATGCAAGTTCCTTCCTGAGCAGTGCACTAAGATATACTGCAATTACTGCACCCTTGGCAATAACCTGGCTTCTTCCTTACACAGACTGACCTCGGTAGCCTGTACTTAAATGCTGGAGTCAAGAATTTGGGCACTGTATTCCTAATGACGGATGCTCAAGTGGCTGATGAAAAGTTTTTAGTTCTCGTGAATGACCTACTTGCATCAGGTAAGGCCTGTGTTCATTCTAAGGTAGGTATGTTGCTTTTTAAAATGCTCTCATCCTTTGAGACATGTTTTTTCATTTTATGATTCTCCATAGATTTCCAACTGAGAATTATCACTTTTGCTTTAAGTACTCAAAGCAGCATTAATACTCATCCTCTTTCTCTATAAATGAATGTGTTTGTGCTAACATAGGGTAGAATAAGGCCATAAGATTCAAGTGTAGGCCATTTGGCCCATCAAGTTTCACTGTGATTCAATGAGATCATGACAACTCAGATGATCTTCAACTCCACTTCCCTGCCTTTTCACCATAACCCTTGATTCCAAATTGGTTAGCAACTTGTCTATCTCAGCCTTGAATGTACTGAACCACCCAGCCTGACAACCCTCTGCAGAATGATTACAATACTCCCACTTTAAAGAAAAGTAATATGAATCAACAAGGTTCTTGCTACACAGCTGTCTATAAAGATATATCATGTAAATAGATATAACTATATTAGAAACTTGGTGTCATTACAAAATATATCTGGCCTGAAAGTAAGAGTGTCAAATGTTGCAACACATAATGGAAAGGTTGGCAATATAGGAATGTGATTTGTAACGTCACTCTGGTATGTGACAATTCTTTTTGTGGATCAGTGCCTTGATCATATCATATCATTTTTAGAGTAATATATCTTTCTTTTCTGTAATGGTAGCAAGCTTTGAGACAAAAGCAAATTTAATGCAAACAAAAAAATGAACCATTTCATACATACTGCCTGAATAGAAACATTTTTCAAAATTCCACATAAAGAAAATGTTAACATTGTATTTAAACAGCTGAGGATGACATTGCTAGGTCACTATCAGGAATATATTCATATAAGTACGTAAACGTTACAACATGGACCATTCAATCCAACCACATGAGTAACTAGTTCTAATCATATTCTATCTTTATTTATATAACCCTCACCCTCTTGCCCTTAAAACATTCTGGGATTTTTATTCCCCTGTTCACACATGAGGGCCGGGTACTGGAAAGAAATACATCTTCCAGGACATGAATGTGCATTTGTATCATGCCTTGGCTCTCTTGAGAAAAGAACATGGACTTGCGTCATTTTACAAGTACCTAAAAATGATGGGCACGAGAAGATTGAATTGTCCCTCAAACTTGTCTCACACTCATAAAACAGTCCATCATGCCTTGGTATCTCCAACTATTTCCCGACAACTTAACAACAACCCAGAAGTTGTGGGGAAAAAAACAACTGTGTAGGAAACCAGGAGCTGATAGTAGAAAGCAAAAGCATGGGAACATTGCCTCTCTACTCCCCTCAGGGAGACAAAACCTGACCAGAAGATCATGTAGACCATTATCTATTAATTCACTTCTACGTGATGAAATTTTTGTTCCAGTCACAAAGAGGTCCAGTTTGGTCTTGAAGCAATGAAGCAATGTGTGAACTTTTATGTCCCAGTTAATGACTCTTCCAGCAAATTTCAAATACCATTGTGTGGAGGAATTAATGTGCTGTGCATGTAAATACAGAAAATCCTGAATTGTGTGGCTTGTTCAATCTTCACTGTTATGACTGTGTAAGCAGGGCTAAAATAGCATTAGATTTTATTGGTAAATGACAGCAGCAATAAAATAGGTAGTTCAGGATGCCAGCACATGCATCATTTTGATTTGTAGTAAGTCCCATTCTATCTCCAGTGCTGAATCTGTAAGGTGCCCTTGGGCAGAAAGCCATCATAAATGAACTTTCCATCTTAACTGCATAAATATCTCTTAATAAATAAGCAAATGCAAATTACTTTCTCTCCTGAAGCAAAAATCTTTGTACTCGATGAAAAATGGGCTCTGCATAATTTTTATGGGTGCCTCAGGATGTGTTTACATTTTGTTTATCATGTATCACTCTTGATGATGATTATTGAACAGTATTTTTATATAACTCACCTAATGTACTGTACCTCACCTCCGCCACCCATAGGTGAAATTCCTGACTTGTTACCTGATGAAGAGGTGGAAAATATTATTAACAATGTACGGAATGAAGTCAAAGGATTGGGATTGATAGACACCAGGGAAAATTGCTGGAAATTCTTCATAGATCGTGTCAGGAGGCAACTAAAGGTAATTCTGAACCAAAAGAAGTTCCTTTTCCTTTTTACTTCTGATTGGTTTGTTCAAAGCCTGAGCAGATATAACAATATTAACTTCACAATTGATTTGCCAATTGCTATTAATGAGGAAGCTAAGAAATGTTTTTTTTATATTAGAAAATCAGTATTATATTGACTATTGATGTTAAGAAATTAGAATTAAAAAGAGGATTGTTTGAGTTACTTCGATCTAATAATATTTGTACAACATAATATAGCCTGGATGTGCTCAGCAGACTAAGTTAGTGCCTGAGAAATAGATGAGACTTTTCTAATAAAGAATTAAATAAACATGACAATTTCCCACACTAAGCTTCTCCAAATGAGACATAGGTAAACTACTGAAGTGGCCATGAACTAGGGGTAAGCTTGACTCGAGTGGTGCTAGAAAAGCACAGAAGGTCAGGCAGCATCCGAGAAGCAGGAAAATCGTCCTTTCGAGTAAAAGCCCTTCATCAGGAATGGGGTAAGCTTGTCCTAGTTCAATTCATACAACATCCTACAACCCACAGAGAGGGAAGATCTACTTCTAAGCCAAGAGACACGGTCACATTTGAAAGATTTCCACAGCTGAAAGTGCACAATTACATCCATTTCTCTCAAAACAAAGTGTAAATTGAAATCTGAAACCCATATCAACCACTCCAATGGTTTAGTGATCTTAAATGGACTCGGCCTGAACTGAATCTTAGCAGTTCATTAGTAATGGGTTGAATAGTAAATCCTGTGCACAAAAAAAAATTGGAAGCTCAGTAATGACTGTCAATTTATGGTGAGTTGATGCAATATTAATGTTCTATCATTAGATACCATCATCAGTTTTCATCTAAAGACAGTTAAGAGTAAACCCCATTAACTGAATCCTGTGTCATTCCACTTTTGGAGATGACAAGTCCAGTTTTTTGTATTATAAGCTGAACGCTCATCTAAATCTATTCCTTAGTTGTAGATTCCAAAACATATTGGCATTTAGAAACAATCCATTCTGAAAGCATTGTTAATTTTCATCCTTGACATACTTTCTCTGAGAGTTGTTGACATCAATTTTTTTTGCCTTCTAAGTATCTTTTTGAGTTCCCTGCCTGTCTGACCAACCCCACCACAGTCTTCTCCACAGGTTAGGCACAAGGGTAGCAACAAAATCCGCGCCGGGGGCTTGAACCCAGTGCTGCTGGCCCCAGCCTGATCCTCACCAATTAAGTGGACTCACAAAGAATCAGAGTTGCTGTAGCAACATATGTTTATATATTGCTACAGTTTGCAGCACTCCGATGGTCAAGGTTCCAATTATCCTCTTTCATGTGGCTGACCAAAAATCTTTCCCATTCTTACTGCCAGCTGTTGGTGTATTTTAGAAGGATTCACAAGTTGGTAATGAATCTGTCTAGCCACATAATGAATACTACTTCCTTGGTAAACATAGAAATACCTACAGTGTTGAAGCAGCTCCTTCAGCCCATTGAGTTCTCAGTGACCCTCCAGAGAGCATTACACCAAACCCATTACTTCCCCTATCCCTGTAACCCTGCATTTCTCATGGCTAACCCACCTAGCCTGCACATCCCTGGACACTATGGGCAATTTAGCATGGCCAATCCACCTAATCTACACATCTTTGGACTGTGGGAGGAAGCTCATGTAGACATGGGGAGAACATGGAAACGCCACACAGTCAGTTATCCAAGAATGGAATCAAACCCTGACTTTGTGAGTCAGCTGTGCTAACCACTGAGCCACCATGCCCCCCACAACGCATCCTGGACTGGAGTTTGAACTTGAAGTGGTGTTTAACCTTTTGGCTACGAGAAAGGAATACCACCACTGTCCCACAAGGTATTCCCTTACTAAGAATATTCAAAATAAACTTTTCTAGGAAGACTCTTTGGATTGTTTTACTCAAATCACTGCTAACTTCAAAGACCTAATAATAACATTCTGTAAATAAGGGTTGGCAAACTTAAGTTTTGTTTTTATTAACAAAGGTTTCACAGAACAAATATTGTCGAGGGGGATTATGCTACTGGATTTTTGATTCTATGGACTTGCATCTAATTTTCAAAAGAGTTGAAGTCTGCACCAGGCATAGCAGAAGTTAAACTTAGAAAATGGATAATATTATTCATTACAGATGTAAAAATTCTTACATTTTTTATTCTGTCTCAGAAAGCAAAAACTAACTGAGTGCAGGCAAAGTTAATTCTCTTCAGAAAAAGAAAATCAAAGCTATTCTCCTAGTTGAATCTCACGGCATTTGTGAGTGGGGCCATTGACAATCACATACTTAGAGTTTTTCAGAAACATTATTGTGTCCCAGAGTTTGTCAGTGGTTTATGTCATTGCTTACTGAAGAAAAGCTTGATTAAGCCTGGGATCTCTGGTGTGTGTGGTTCTAAGTACATGCCTGTAAGGTTGACACCCTGGAGTGCTGGATTCAATTCATTAATCCAGAAATAATCACCAAACTTTAGCAATCCAGTGTTTTTTTTTTCTTCTTTATTCTTTTTAACGTAGACTCAGCTAATTGCTACAACGATTGAGTACACTTAAGTGCCTAGCCACGCTTGTCTGAAAGAAACATCCTTCTATCTGGTATTGCTGTCAGGACAGTTAGCAACCAGGTTCAATTCCAGCCTCGGGCGACTGTCTGTATGGAGTTTGCACATTCTCCCCGTGTCTGCGTGGGTTTCCTCCGGGTGCTCCGGTTTCCTCCCACAATCCAAAGGTGTGCAAGTTAGGTGAATTGGCCATGCTAAATTGCCCATAGTTTTAGGTGCATTGGTCAGAGGGAAATGGGTCTGGGTAGGTTACTCTTCGGAGGGTTGATGTGGACTTGTTGGACCGAAGGGCCTGTTTCCACACTGTAGGGAACCTCATCTAAACTGATTAAGAAGCTGATAATTGAGGAATCCCGTGGCCAGAGATGGCACAAAATGGTGGCCTTTGGATTTTTAGTGAGCATAAATATAGCAGAGAAGACATTTAGCTGCAGTATCAAAATTAGCTTGCTTGGTTCAATTATTAGAGTGAGATCATGAGTTAGGATAGTGGCAGTTTTGAGAAGTTAAATCCAAGGTAACAGGGTCTAGGCAGAACAAGGAATCTTACAAATTAATATACAGGCAGTTCTGTACAAACCACACCTGCAGATGTGTGTAAGAGGCCATCTGATAAGAGATATCCGGGAGCAGACAACTCAGTTCAAGTTTAAGCAGAACTAAAAGAAAAGTATGATTCCCTAGTAACGGAGACAAATGATAAGGCAAAAGGGGAATAAGGTTATATCTTGTAGAACCTTAGGAGTCCAGACAAGTTCATTGAGCTGTGAAAGTGATTAAATTCAGTCTTATTAATGGAATAGATGTTGTCTTATTAAGTAAAAGAGTTCGTGTAGAAATATTTAAAGTAGGGCCAGTAAGTTTCATCTTAAAAGACAGCATGTAACTAGAATGAGTTATAATTGTAGCTGCCAGGTAGAGGAGCAGTGTATACTTGACTGCCCAAGGCCTGATGGGACAGAAGCAACACACAACTTGTTGGCTAGAGTTCTAACATTAAGTGTAACCATATAATTTTATATATAACTTACTTTATATTAGAACTGATATTATGAATTTTACAGCAATTAGTAGGAATTAGCATCGTTTTGTATCTCCTATGTTTAGGATAGTAGGAAATGTGATGTGAGCATCAGACTTTGTTAAGGATAGCAATGAATAACAGAATTCCAATAGTCCTTAGAGATAAACAAGTCTGGGAAACTTCTGAGAAAGTGTATTACCATTAATATTTGAATGTAAATTAATGGGGTATGATGTAAGATGCCGAGGCCTGATGGTAACAATGTCTGGTAAATATCTTGAGGTCTTGGGGAACCTAGAGCTATCCATAGGGGTGTTCACCATTGATTGCATGTTTTACAGGATTGGATGTATAGATTAGGGGGATAGAATAATGACATCAATGCTGCATGTAATTATTGTAACGTGAAATGTATAAAAACACTGTATTCATACTGTACTGACCCTCTGAAGAGCATACCACCCAGATCCACCCCTATCCCTGTATTTCCCATGGCTAATGCACCTAGCCTACACATCCCTGGACACTATGGGCAATTTAACATGGCCAATCCATCTAACCTGCGCATCTTTGGACTGCGGGAGGAAATTGGAGCACCCGGAGGAAACCCCCATAAACTTGGGAAGAATGACTCCGCACAGACAGTTGCCCGTGGCTGGAATTGAACCTGGGGCCCTGGTGCTGTGAGGCAGCAGTGCTAACCACTGAGTCACTGGCATATTCAGCTGGCAAAGCTAGAGTGTCATTGACTTCATATCTGATCTGATCTGAGCTGGTCTAAGAGGCTAACTTGGTCCCATGTGAAAGCCAGATTTCGAACAGTCTTTGTCCTCTCCCATGCTGAGTGGTAAAAGAGCTCTGAATAAAGATTCATTGTGCTGCTAAAAATGGAACTCAAGCCTTTTCTTTGGCATCTCTCCCCAACACTGATACATAGACAAAAAGTCTTGATATCTGACATTGAGTATCAGATTTTCGCCAGGTTTTCCCAATTCCATGAATTTTTAAAAATGGTTGGTGGGATCTGGATTTCCATTTCTTCAGTTCAGGCAGATCCAGCAGGACATAATTCAGCAAGGGGAAAATCTGAACTCCGTATAGCCATTTGTGATTAGCATCGAGTTCTGAAATCCTAGAACACCAGGTTATAGTCCATCAGGTTTACTTGAAATCACAAGCTTTCAGAGCACAGCCCCTTCATCAGGTCAAGTCTTCGCCCTGACGGAGGAGATATGCCCTTGAAAGGTTGTGATTTCAAATAAACCTGTTGGACTATAACCTGGTGTCATGAGATTTCTGATTTTGTCCACCCCAGTCCAACACCAGCAGCTCCACAATCACAGTGTTGAGTTCTGACAGAATCTACTTTGGCTGTTCTGAGAGTTTTAACCTGCAGTGTGGGAGTTGCAAATTGATGGCATGGATGTCAGTACTCGTGAGTGTATCAGATCTGCTAATGTGTGACGATCTAGAATTTTGTTTTAATTACCTGCCCTTAAACTTGGGATTAAAATATATTAAACTATCAGTCTGAGTTATATGAAAAATAATAAACAGCCAAACAGCTATGATTAAGAGGCCATTTAGTGTAGGTTAGAAAATCATACTTACCTTGTTATTTTCCACTTGAGTGATTTGTCACTGTTTCACAAGGGGTGTTGTTTTGTCATCCCATGCGAATGTTTGGCTGAACTAAAAGAGCTAAAATAACTCAGTAAGGCATTCTAAATTCTGCCTTATTTGATTGATAGTTTAAAGTGGTTATGATAGCGTTAATTACCTCTGAGAAGACTGCTGAGTAGAATTGTGGATGTTCAAAAAGGTTGACCAGTTGAGGAGATTTACAAGCTTAGAATAGATTTCATTAAGGGGAGATATTTCACTAACAAGGGTGCATGAATGGAAGGTTTTTCTTCTCATCTGCTGCTGGCACCTGAAGTTTGCCCATTTTGGGGAGTGCCTTGGAGCTGGTATGAAGAGTATGAGGGGGGCATTGGGCTGGATGGAGTCATGGGTTGTGTGAAGAGCGAGGAAGGGATGAGATGTGATGGCTTGTGGGCCTAACAGTTTCCAAGATAAGTGAGGACCCACAGCACTAAGGTAGGTCTTTGAACCGTCCTGCTAAGGTGATCCTTGACCTCTGTGATAACCTGTGATTGGTTTCACAAACTGGCAAGCCCAAATATATTCTATCTCACCTCGCCAGCCAAAAACAAAGTCATGTGGGGATGTCTCCTGTCTGCTGAGTCAGGAGATTTCCCAATTTGAGTTACCCACCTCACTAGCGAAAACCTAGCCCTGATTACAAGTTGTAGCATCACACAGTGTAGTTGGTTTTGATATAGTGCGATAGTTCCGTTCCATGCAATCTCGCGTTATAATTAAATCATTCAACGGCCACACTATTTAAAATAATGGAGCCGCAATTGCATTATAGCCACTACAAGTAAGGAAAGTTCGTGTTCTACAAAGAATGGTCTAAATTCTTCAATCACATTAAAGCCGATTTGCTTTGAAGAAACACACGTGTGGAGGGAAGTGCTTTTCAAATTTCAACTTGAATTCATTTCCACTTATTAGCTTGGTCTCTGAAATGAGCTAACAATATTATAGATAATGTCATAATCAATTTAACCTTATAGTTCAATTTATGCAATAATTTGTATGTCTGTTGAACTGGCTTTAGGTCCTCTGGATATATTCATGTGCCAGTTATGTGGTCGAGCTCACGCTAACCAAAACAAAATTAATGACAACATTGCTGTTTACTCACATTATTCATAAATATTTGTTGAGAAAAGACAACATACCTATTTGTGTTTTGAAAGGATATATTATTTGTAAACCATTATTTGATGCAGAATATACTTAAAACAAAAGCTCAGCTGCAGGTAAATTTCAAGTTAGCCAGAGAATTTCTTCCTATCTATGTAAAGCTACAGTTCAGAAACGGTAATGGAGCCTAATCAGTATCTGTTCTGCACAAGGGAATTGAACACAGCCAGTCTTGTCCTTCAATTAGTCTACACCTTTTCCAAGTAGAACACATGGTCATATGCTATTGTATCATTTTGTAATTTGTTCAGATAATATATTTTACTTTGCTGATCCCAAATAATGGAAAATAATGTTTGCATCAATATAAAAATGAATGAGTGGTGACAGTCTTTAAAGCTGTGCAGTATTAATTCCAGACTAATTATTGCAATTGGATAAATGACAGTGGAAACAACAGCCCATCTCTTGTGAGTAGAATCACAGACCATATCCTGTCTGTTCAACACAGCTATGATATAACTTGCTGCTGTTTTCTCTCAGGTCGCTTTGTGTTTCTCACCTGTCGGCAACAAACTGCGTATCCGTGGTCGGAAGTTCCCTGCTGTCGTGAACTGCACTGCAATAGATTGGTTCCATGAATGGCCCCGAGAGGCTTTGGAGTCTGTCAGCCTGCGTTTCTTACAAGAGACTGACAATGTCGATGTAAGATAATAATGAGCTGTTACAAAGTTAGTGAAGACCGCAGGGGTGTTTTGTATGCTTAGTGCTGAAGTGTTGGGCTTTTTCTCAGGAGCCATACAATAGCTCTCCAGCAGCAAGCCAAGTCACTATGAATGGAAAGTTGTCATTTGTTATTGCGTGCTTGGAGCAACATAGATCAGATTGACCAATTAATCTGGCAATATATTATACTGGCAATATATTATTCTTCCAGTCTCCTGGCTGTCTGCAATATATTATACTGAACCATTAATGAAATGTTCATCATGCTCTATTTGCCATCTCAGCAGGTTGCTCAATGAAGTACTGTGATAAGATTAAAATCATTTATGCAGATTTACTTATAGATAAAATCAAGGAGATTAGCAAAAAGATAGGCATTATACAGTGTAACACAATGTCTATCATATACAAACACAGTGTCAGTGATTCTTGCAACATCCCAATGAAAGTTCACGGAAACAGTGATCTTAAACAGGTTCTTCTGAAACTCCTGCTGCCCTACATATGCACTTGTGTAACTAGTATCCTGAATCCAGTTAGAGAGTTATAGAGTTATACAGCATGGAAACAGACCCATCTGGCCAACTCGCCGACACTGACCAGAAATCTGAGCTAAACTAATCCCATTTGCCAGCATTTGACCCATACCCCTCTAAACCTTTCCTATTCATGTACTCATCCAGATGCTTTTTAAATGCTACAATCATACCCACCTCCGCCACTTCCACTGGCAGCTCATTCCATGCAAGCGCCACCCACTGTGTGAAAAAGTTGCCCCTCTGGTCACTTTTAAATCTTCTCCCTCTCACCTTGTTTTGGACACCATTTCCCTGGGAAAATGACCTTGCCTGTCCATGTCCCTCATGGTTTTATAAACCTCTATAAGGTCATGCTTCAGTCTCCAGAGAAAAATGCCCCGGCCTATTCAGCCTCTCCCTGTAACTTAAAGCCTCCAATCTCTGCAACATTCTTTCTAATCTTTTCTGAATCCTTGCAAGTTTAAGAACACCTTCCTATAGCAGCAGGACCAGTTCCTGGATATTTTGTTTTGCTGCAAAGGTATTGCTTGAATTTCAATCAGTAGGGAAAAAAAATAATGATTTGAACACTTGGCCAACAATGGGAGAGTAGCCTGAGGGTAGTGCTGGCACCTTCCAAGCTGGGTAGGTTATTGAAATGCATTAATAGGGTAAATTACATTCTTGGTTAACTGGTGCCAATCAGCATAAACATAAACCTCTCCATGGATGATCCCCAGGATATAAGCAATTATTCGTAGTTTGGGCAGCCCAACAGCGATACAAAACATCAAAAGTACATTTGTGTCAAGTACTCACAGTGCTTTGTAAATTATTAGTGAGATTGCATTTACAATAGTATGTACAGTTCTGACTGCAGCAGTGCATAAAGGATATTGCAGTTCTTGAAGGGATAATAAATGCAGGCTACAGGATTATTGAGGGATGGTTGGTTTGAATTCAGCATAGCTATTACACTAAAGAAAAAGTATGTTCTCTGTCAAAAAGAGAAGGTTGAAAGGTGATATAATTACGTATGCATTGGAATTTTAAACAGACTAAAGAACATGGGCAATGGCTAGCTCTTTTACCTTGTTCAGAACTGTAGAATCTGTGCTTGACAGGGTTAAACTGGAAGCTAATCCGAGAAGACAGTATTTCACTGAGTGGTCAATCAATGGAATAGAGGAGATGGTGGTAGCAGTCCTGATCCATTCAAATATAAATCGGGTTTCTTTCAGAAAGTAATTAGATCGAATGCATTAGTTGTTGAAGAGATGACATGAAACATGCTTGAGAGGAATGCATTCCTTGGAATATGGGAGCTGGGTAGTCCATTTAGCCCCTCGAGGCTGCTCTATCATTCTAGATCATGCTGCTATAGGAAGGTGTTCTTCAACACCACATTCCTGTGTTATCCCCATTTCCCTTGACGTTATTGGTGATTAAACATCTATCAATCTCCGTCTTGAATTTCCTTAATGATCATCCTCTGCAGTTGAGAATTCAAAAATGAAGAGGTTTTTCTGCATGTCAGTCCTTTAATGGAGTCAGTCCTTTTGTTCTGAGACACTCTAACTCTCTTTTTAAGAATTTTCTAAGTTTCTATGAGATAAGTTCTAATTCTTTTAAACTTCGGAGAATACAGTTCCAGTTTCTTGAAACTCACTTACAGGGCAGTCCTGCCAGTTTGGCAAATCTCCCCTGCACCCCCATTAGGTCAAGCATGTCTTCACTTCAGGAGGTGGATCAGACTGCACACAGCACTCCAGGTGCAGTTTCATAGTTTTCTATATAAATGAAGCAACACTTCTTTTCTCCTGTACTCATATACTCTTGTACAGGCTAATATACCATTTATATTCCACATTGTTTGCCGTACTTGTGCTGTACTTTTCAGTGACTTGTGAACAAAGTCATCTGGGTCCTTTGGGACATCAAGACTTTCCAATCTCTCACCGTTTACAGAATACTCTACTCCTTCATTCCTTCTACCAGAGTGGATGACCTCTCACTCATTCAGTTTATATTTCACATGCCATGACCTTGCCCACTCACTCAGCCTGCCTAAATCTCCTTGAAGCCTCTGCATTTTCCTCACAATTTACCTTCTCTCCAATTTTCTGAATTTGGAAATATCACAATTAGCCGCCACATCCAAGTGTTTGAAATTGATTATGAATAGCTGATACTTCAAACACTTGTGGCAGTTGCCGCAGCTTGCTAACGTGAGAGTGACCCATTTAGTTTTACTTTGCTGACACCCAGTTAACCAATCCTCAATCCATGCTGCTTTATTATCCCTGATCCCATGGGGTTTAGATTTGTTGACCAGCCTCATGTCTGAGACTTTATCAAAAGCCTTTTGAAAATCCAAAATACCACAACACTGCGAGCAACATCCTCAAAAGCACTTTGAAGTTTTGAAAATATTGTGTTCCTTTTATAATTCCATGTTGATTATGTTCATCAGGAAATTACTTCCTACATATCCAATAATCATAACTCTTATAATAGATTTAAATGTTTTCTGTACTCTGAATATAGAACCATAGAAATGATACAGCATAGAAGGGGGCCATTTGGCCCATCTTGTCCATGCCGATACAAGACACTAAGATGCCCTTTCTAATCCCAACTTTCTGCACACAGCCAATAGCCCTGCAGCTTACAGCATTTAATTAAGGCACAGATCCAGGTACTTTTTTGAAAGAGTTTAGGGTCTCTGCTTCCATCACTAACTCAGGCAGAAAATTCCAGACATCCACCACCCTCTGTGCAGAAAAGGTTTTCCTTATATTCCCTATAATCCTTCCGCCATTTAGATCGAATCTATGACCCCTGGGTTTTTGCTCTCTCTGACAAGGGAAACTGGTTCCTCCTGTCTACTCTATCTCTACCCCTCACAATTTTGAATATCTCAATCATTGTCATGCCCAGCCTTTTCTCTGTTCCAAGGAAAACAACCCCAAACTTGCCAATCTGGCAAACAGATCTGTAGTTCTTTTTCTCCCCCTCCTTTCTTAAGCAGTAAGGTTACATTTCCAACTTCCCAATCACTAAGTACTGTTGCAGTATTCATAGAATTATGAAAGATAGTCACCAGTGCATCCAATATCACTGTAACCATCTCTTTCAGCTTTCTACAGTGAAGGTCGTCAGGTTCTGGTAATTTGTCAACTTTAAGTCTCATTAATTTCTCCAATGCTCTTTTATTACTAATTTCTTTCTGTTCCATAGTCTCACGAGACCCTTAGATCTTAATTATTTAAGGGAGACTTCTTGTATCTCCTCTGTGAAGACAAATACAAAGAATGTATTAGCTTCCCTGCAACTTCTCTACTCCCTCCTATAAATTCTGCTGTTCCTGCCTGTACTGGACCCACATTTTCGCTGCAAATATTTTCCTTTTTACATATTTACATAAGCTTGTATTATCATTTTTATATTTCACATTCATATTCTATTCCCTCTCGATCAATTTTTTTGGTAATCCTTTGTTGAGTTCTAACATTTTCTCAAACCTCAGAATTACCACTTTTTTTTGGCAGTTTTTTTTTGTAAGTCACCTCCCTTGATCCAATATGATATTTAGTTTGTCTCATTAACTGTGGGCGCTTTTACTGTTCCTGTTGGATATGTTTGCCTGTTATGGCTTTAGACATGACTTTAGAGCTGTGATTCCCAAGGCTATCCTGCTGGGGGCTTTTGTTAGAATCTGTTGTACACTAACTGTTTGAGGTTGATTGGTAATACTAGTCAACAACTCCATTACTGCGATACATGACTGAGGTGACCATGAGGGTGTGGACTGCAAACTAGATGGATTCTAGTCAATTTTTACATAGCACTTCATAGCATGTAGCAAACAGCAGACTGCTCACATGCAATTACATTATGTATTTGGCAGGCAGAACAGAGGAACTGAACATTATTTAAATGGAGAAAGACTGCAGGTAGATACTTCACAGAGGGATTTGGCAGTTCTTGTGCATAAATCTCAAAAACACTGTCTTACAAATTCAGCAGGTAGTAGGGAAAGCAAATGGTCTTTATTTCAAGGGGAATGGAGTATAAAAGTAGGAAGGTCATGCTAAAACGATACAAGGCACTTGTCAGACCACAGCTGGAATTCTGTGAATAGTTTTGGCTCCTTATCTGAAGAGAGATATATTTGCACTGGAGGCAGTCCATGGAAGTTACAAAACCAGAAGTTGCTGGAAAATATCAACAGGTCTGGCAGCATGTGTGAAGAGAAATCAAAGTTAATGTTTTGGGTCATGTGACACTTCATCAGAACTGATGGTAGCTGGAAAAATGTCAGTTTATATGCAGAAGAGAGGTTTTGGGAAGGGATGGAGGGGCGAGGTTTAAGTGAGGATTAAATGATAGGTAGGGGTACAGCCCCGAAGAGAGAGAAGAATAGTTGAATAGACAAAGGAGTCGATAATGATCTGGCTAGGAGGGAGAGTAACTGTTTATGGAGACTGTTAGTGGCTCATAATGGGTATTGTATAATGGCAGACTATGTGATAAAAAGGCATGGTGTGAGTGATATGACTAGGACATGGTTCAGGTCCTAAAATTACTGAACTTCATATTGAGTCTAGAGGTCTGCAGAGTCCCCAAGCAGAAAATGAGATGCTGTTCTTTCAGCATGCGCTGAGCTACACTGGAGCATTGCAGCAAATCTGTGACAGAGATGTTGGCCAGGGAACACGGTTGTGTATTGAAGTGACAGGCAACTGGCAGCTCAGAGTCTTTTTTTTATGGGCAGAACGTAAATATTCTGCAAAGCAGTCACCAGGTTAGGCTGAGACTGTTTGTGGAGGATTGTCAAACGTGAAAAAGTTGAATAGATCGGGCCTGTACTCATTGGAAGATTGAAGAATGAGGAGTGACCTTATTAAATCTCACAGAAGTTTTAGGTGACTTGTCAGAATAGACATGGATAGATTGCTTCCCTTTGTGGTCAAATCTAAGACCAAAAGGTATAATCTTAGAGTAGGGAGTCACACATTTAAGACAGGGAGGAGATGGAGTTACTGTGGAATTCTGTGGAGCAAAGAAAAATTACATTGACATTTCAAAGGCTCAGATAGCTGGAACCACACTTTAATGTGGATTAGTTCTGCTAAACCAATAAAACAGATATAAGCACTCTGCCCACTTGATTTTACCAGTTTAATTAATATTAGTGAATTTATATTAATTAATCACATTGCGTTTACGGTATTTAAATGCATTCACATCCTTACCCTAAACCTGAAACTCATGGTTATTTTTTACCATAATGTAACATATCTGAAATTAAATGTTAAAAATTATCAACAAAATGACATTTTGATTATTTGCCAAGGCATACAAGGCTATGGGCTCAATACTGGAAAATGGAATGAGAATAGTCAGGTGGATGTTTTTGATCAGTGCAGACTTGGTGGGCGGAAGGGGCTTTTTCTGTGCTATCGACCTGTATCAAGCTGTGGTTTCTGAGGATATGCTTGTAACATGGCTAATTCTTTGAAGAAAAATTGGTCCTCTTTGAATTAATTTGCCATTAATTGCAATAGATTAAATGGCTAAAAGCAAATATTGCTAATATTGTGGATGTCCTATTTGTTTGTCCTCCAGTGCATCACATTCTTTAGTCAGTTGTATGAAATATATTGGATTAATACAATCAATTGGAATTTCAGTACTTTGAAACATAAAACAGGACAGTCATTCCAATTATTGGCAATTAAAACATATTGTTCTTGATGAAATCATGATGTCTCAACCACCTTCAGTGTTGTTTGGAAATAATGCTGTCCTGCAATTAAAAAAAGAATATTTATTTTGATAGAACAGGATTACTTCTCTGAGATTCATGGTTGTAACTGGATTACAGTTGCATTAGTAAATGCCAGTCACTTCATAGTTCCTTTTCTTTGATAATATTTTCACGGACTGTGCGAATATATGACTTTCTGTCAATGGAAAACATTGTAAGACAAGTTTCTCTCACAATTTATCTTCCTCAGCCTGCAATAAAAGACTCTGTCAGCAAGTTTATGGCATATGTCCACATTACTGTCAATGAGATATCCAAGTCCTACTTAGCAAATGATCGGCGTTACAATTATACTACACCCAAGTCCTTCCTTGAACAGATCAAGCTATATCAGAATTTGCTGGCTAAGAAGAGCAAAGAACTTACAGCCAAGATGGAGCGTTTGGAGAATGGACTGGAGAAGCTGAACAGTACATCAGCACAGGTAAAGTACAATCTCAACATGTGTTACGGTAGAGGTTTTCTCCTTGAAATTAATACAAGGTTGGCTGTTCCTAATGTTGCAGTCTTCATGTGTTAAGTTACATACGTCTGAAGAATGCATAAGTTAAAAAGCTATGCCATTTTTATCTTGAAATGCACTTAGGAACTTATTGATGTGCATGTATAAGAGGCTGGGATGTGAGGTCTTTTCTTTTAACTAATAGTTGAACACCTTGCTGAAGTCCATATAGATCACATCTACTGCTCTGCCCCTCATCAATCATCTTTGTTACTTCTTCAAAAAACTCAATCAAGTTTGTGAGACATGATTTCCCACGCATAAAGCCATGTTGACTATCCTTAATCAGTCCTTGCCTTTCCAAATACATGTACATCCTGTCTCTCAGGATTCCCTCCAACAACTTGCCCACCACTGAGGTCAGGCTCACTGGTCTATAGTTCCCTGGCTTGTCTTTACCGTCCTTCCTAAACAGTGGCACCACTTTTGCCCACCTCCAGTCTTCTGGCACCTTACCTGTGACTAGCGATGATACAAATATCTCAGCTAGAAGCAATCACTTCTCTAGCTTCCCACAGAGTTCTCAGATACACCTGATCAGGTCCTGGGGATTTATCCACCTTTAACCATTTCAAGACGTCCAGCACTTCCTCCTCTGTAATCTGGACATTTTGCAAGATGTCACCCTCTATTTCCCTATGGTCTATATCTTCCATATCCTTTTCCACAGTAAATTCTGATGCAAAATATTCAATTAGTATCTCCCCCATTTTCTGTGGCTCCACACAAAGGCCGCCTTGCTGATCTTTGAGGGGCCCTATTCTCTCCCTAATTACCCTTTTGTCCTTAATATATTTGTAAAAACCCTTTGTATTCTCCTTAAATCTATTTGCCAAAGCTATCTCATGTCCCCTTTTTGCCCTCCTGATTTCCCTCTTAAGTATACTCCTCGACAAGGTTCCGCTTGGGAGACTGATTAGCAAGGTTAGATCTCATGGAATACAGGGAGAACTAGCCATTTGGATACAGAACTGGCTCAAAGGTAGAAGACAGAGGGTGGTGGAGAGTTGTTTTTCAGACTGGAGGCCTGTGACCAGTGGAGTGTCACAAGGATCAGTGCTGGGCCGTCTACTTTTTGTCATTTACATAAATGATTTGGATGTGAGCATAAGAGGTACAGTTAGTGAGTTTGCAGATGACACCAAAATTGGAGGTGTAGTGGACAGCGAAGAGGGTTACCTCAGATTACGACCAGATGGGCCACTGGGCTGAGAAGTGGCAGATGGAGTTTAATTCAGATAAATGCGAGGTGCTGCATTTTGGGAAAGCAAATCTTAGCAGGACTTATACACTTAATGGTAAGGTCCTAGGGTGTGTTGTTGAACAAAGAGACCTTGGAGTGCAAGTTCATAGCTCTTTGAAAGTGGAGTCGCAGGTAGATAGGATAGTGAAGAAGGTGTTTGGTATGCTTTCCTTTATTGGTCAGAGTATTGAGTACAGGAGTTGGGAGGTCATGTTGCGGCTGTACAGGACATTGATTAGGCCACTCTTGGAATATTGTGTGCAATTCTGGTCTCCTTCCTATCGGAAAGATGTTGTGAAACTTGAAAGGGTTCAGAAAAGATTTACAAGGATGTTGCCAGGGTTGGAGGATCTGAGCTGTAGGGAGAGGCTGAATAGGCTGGGGCTGTTTTCCCTGGAGAGTTGGAGGCTGAGGGGTGACCTTACAGAGGTTTACAAAATTATGAGGGGCTTGGATGGGATAAATAGACAATGTCTTTACCCTGGGGTGGGGGAAGTCCAGAGCTAGAGGGCATTGATTTAGGGTGAGAGGGGAAAGATATAAAAGAGACCTGAGGGGCATCTTTTCCATGCAAAGGGTGGTACGTGTATGGAATGCGCTGCCAGAGGAATTGCAACATTTAAGAGGCATTTAGATGGGTATATGAACAGGAAGGGTTTGGAGGGATATGAGCTGGGTGCTGGCAGGCGGGACTAGATTGGGTTGGGATATCTGGTCGGCATGGACGGGTTTGACTGAAGGGTCTGTTTCCATGCTGTACATCTCTACGACTCTAGTTAATTTATGGTTTGTGATGAGGTAGGATATCAGTGACCAGTTGTGTCCACAAACATCTTGCTGTTTTCTACCCAGTTATAAAGGTGTTGTTCTACTATTAACTGGATCAGAGGTAAGGATTAGTACAGTGATCACACATTTGCAGTGGATACTTTCAAGCATTATGAGCTGGAAGCTTGGAGTCCTGTCTCTGATTTGTGCTCTGCAGGTTTGTGAAAAGACCCTGATATTGTTTAAAGCAGGGACAAAGTCAGAATTTTTTAATGGCTGTTTTCATGGTTGGAGCTTTCCTAGAAGTTCATGGAGGAGTCAATAATGAAATAGAAGGTCAAGTGCACAGACTGTTTCTGGTTTGACCTGTCTTGTTTTAGAGATATCACATGCTTTATGCTCATCTGGAGCCCACAGCCAACATGAACATGTTTTAGGTTTGCCATGCTCACTTGACATATAATTCAGACAGAGTGGAAAACTGTAGAAAGTGGTGGCTTCTGTGTAGCACAGAAGGCTAAGGAATGGTTGTTTAAATGAAGTTATAGGCCTTGCTTAATGAAAGTGCCAATGTAGAAAGATATTATGGACTTTGGTTTGACTCTGACTGAAGATCATGGCAAAGATCTTCAGAGCTTTCCTGAAATAGACCAAGCCTGGTGGAACTTGGATTAAATGCAGTATGTAGAAAAGGCAGGCTTGATTTTATTCTTTAATGAGTCAGATTTCCTGGTTTAGGATGAACATGTTTAGAATTGAACTCAGGCAAACCTCATTGCTCAAAGAGACAATCATTCAGTTGTTCTGTTTTTGTTTTACCTTTGTAGTAAAATTTTCTGCAGTGCGGTAAGTCAGTTACTTTGGCTGGCTGAGATAGTAACTTTCTCTGAATGTACTACATGCACAATGCATTAATACAAAACCACACAAGCCAAGTAATTATCGATTCCATCACTGCTTGTCACTTGCTTGGCTGCTAAAGTTGATAGGATTTTGCAAATGTACCATGAGACCTGTCCTCATTTATAAGATTTGCCCAAAGGCACGGACAATCTGTGTCACCATGAGATATCAGGGCCTGACTTTTTGTATACGTATATTCTTTAACCTGGTTATCTCCAGCAGCTTTAGCATTTGGAGGGATCTGGTAGAGGGCTATTTTAGGCACTTTTAATGCACCTAACACTACAGGCCATTCAGCATGGCCAATCCACCTAGCCCGCACATCTTTGGACTGTGGGAGGAAACCCACACAGACACGGGGAGAATTCGCAAACTCCACACATTTGCTTGAGGCTGGAATTAAACCTGGGTCTCTGGTGCTGTGAGGCAGCAGTCTAACCACTGAGCCCCCGTGCCGTCCTAGTGTAGAAGCAAGCCATTCGTCCCATCTAGTCTATACTGACCCTCTGACAGGCAGCCCACTCAGACCCACCTCTCAATCCTATCCCTGTAACTCTGCACTTTCCATGGCCAATCAACCTGGACACTGTGGGCAATTCAGCAAGGCAAGTCCATCTAATCTGTACATCTTTGGACTGTAGGAGGAAACCAGAGCACCCAGAGGAAACCCATGTAGATACAGGGAGAATGAGCAAACTCCACACAGACAGTCCCCTGAGGGTGGAATCGAACTCGGGTCCCTGGTGCTGAGAGGCAGCAGTGCTAATCACTGAACCGGTGAATTCCAATTGCTGTGTATTTAAGTAATATTAATTGAAACTCGGTGGAGCTTTTAAAAATAGGTTGTTCAATTGTTCTTGCAATTCTATAAAATGGTATTACTCAGAAGGGTTGGACGATATCTGGAATTGTCTGTGATAATTGAGATTTTAAAAAAGAAAAGCTCAGTATTTTCCACTTCAACCCAGTTACAAGATCACAGGAGATAGAGGTTAGTTCAGCTATTCAGAAAGATCACATAGCTGCCCTGTCAAGCATCCAACTGTTCTTTAGTCAATTTCATGCATTGATTTTCTTTTTCTTTGAAGAGGAATATGATTTTTTTTTCTGATTTAACCATTTCACAAGTTAGAATCTATGCATCCTTATTTTGTGAAGTAGTGACATTCTTAAAGTGGTAATTTCTCTTCAAACTGGTTCCTCCATGTCCAGTGGGCTACATGTTGTCATGTGATATTTAAGCAGTGATGTCTATCACTCATTGTCATGCTGGGAGTAAAGTGTTACTCCCAATCCTTCTACCTAGATATGTTTTATCAGCCTGTTCAGATATGTTGCCGCATACTTCTAGAGCAGGAGGGATTTGAACACAGACATTCTGACCTCGAGGTCAGGACATCACCATTGTGCAATATGAGCCATCCATTCTCCAAAAGTAAGTCTAAGGACTTAAACTTTTGCAGTAGTAGAGGATGAACCTCAATTAATTCTCAGAAAATGAAGTTTATTGATGATTAAAAGATATAATAACTAGGATTGAAGGAGACAATGCTGATGTGTGTCACTATTAGAGGGCGGCACGGTGGCACAGTGGTTAGCACTGCTGCCTCACAGCGTCAGAGACCCGGGTTCAATTCCTGACTCAGGCGACTGACTATGTGGAGTTTGCACATTCTCCCCGTGTCCGCGTGGGTTTCCTCTGGGTGCTCCGGTTTCCTCCCACAGTCCAAAGATGTGCACGTCAGGTGAATTGGCCATACTAAATTGCCTGTAGTGTTAGGTAAAGGGGTAAATGTACGGGAATGGGTGGGTTACGCTTCGGCGGGTCGGTGTGGACTTGTTGGGCCGAAGAGCCTGTTTCCACACTGTAAGTAATCTAATCTAATCTAATCTAACCTAATCTATTAAAATTTTGAGCTGGTCTCCTCGTTTGCCTGTCTTCATGAGAATTGAGAGCAGAATTCGTTGTTGTCTCCACAAGACTGTTCCTCATCAGATTGAGTGGAACTTACTGCAGTTTTCAACATGAACCCTGTCAGAAGTTGGGAGGTCATGTTGTAGTTGTGTGGGACATTGGTTGGGCCACTGTTGGAATATTGCGTGCACTTCTGGTCTCCTTCCTATCGGAAAGATGTTGTGAAACTTGAAAGGGTTCAGAAAAGATTTCCAAGGAAGTTGCCAGGGTTGGAGGATCTGAGCTATAGTGAGAGGCTGAACAGGCTGGGGCTGTTTTCCCTGGAGCGTTGGAGGCTGAGGGTTGACCTTATAGAGGTTTACAAAATTATGAGGGGCATGGATAGGATAAATAGACAGTCTTTTCCCTGAGGTCGGGGAGTCCAGAACTAGAGGGCATAGGTTTAGGGTGAGGGGGAAAGATATAAAAGAGACCTACGGGGCAACTTTTTCACGCAGTGGGTGGTACGTGTATGGAATGAGCTGCCAGAGGAAGTGGTGGAGGCTGGTACAATTGCAACATTTAGAGGGATTTGAATGGGTATATGAGTGGGAGGTGTTTGAGGGATATGGGCCGTGCACTGGTAGGTGGAACTAGATTGGGTTGGGATATCTGGTCGGCATGGACAGGTTGGACCAAAGGGTCTGTTTCCATGCTGTACATCTCTATGACTCTAGTAATATCTGGATTACTCCCAGTGTTACATGCTAGTGAGGGCAGGAATAGGAGGATAGAGTGGATTTTTGCATGGCTGAGGAGCTGGTGTATGGGAGAAGGATTCACATTTTTGAATCATTGGAAGCTGTTTTGAGGTAGAAGTGACCTGTACAAGAAGGATGGATTGCACCTGAATTGGAAGGGGACTAATACAGTGGAAACTCGATTATCTGCATGTGATGGGCAGGCACTATTTCGTTCGGATAATCGATTATTCGGAAAATCGATTAAATACCTTTCCTCTGGGGCTCAGAGTTTTAAAGTATGCTCCCTAATCCGGAGACTGCAGCAGCGCACAGCATGCGAGACCCCGCCCCCAGCACTGCCCTCCTTTCGATTACCCCCTCCTCCGGTCCAACACCGACCCCCAACCCTGTCCAAACCCGCCCCTCGCCCCCCCAACCCTGTCCAACCTCGCCCCCAGCCTCATCCAAACCCACTTCCAACCCCGTCCAAACCCGCCCCCCTCCCCCACCCCGCCCACCCCCACCCCCAGCACAAAGCGTGCGAGCCCCCGCCCTCAACAATGCTCACCCCACGGCCTACCATCCACCCCTCGGCCCCACTCCGGGGTATCCAGACTGCACACCAACAAGACTGCTGCTGCCTTTGTGGGGTAAGTCTCCAAATAGCGCGCGCGCACACACACACAATATTTTACTGCAAGTTTTTGACAGGTTCTACATTTGCCCTCTACAGGATAATGTTGGAGAGATTATTCCTGGGAAGGGGCTGGGGTGGGTTAGGGTACACCCCTCTGTAGAACTCCAGGGAAAGTGTGGGGAGAGAGAAAGGGCATGAGGTCAGTCATTTGGAGACAGTGCCTGTTTAATCACCATAAACAAAAGACGCGGTCACTGCTGGAAACACGTCTTTGATGTAATGTTTCTGTTGGGACTTCAGATCTCTTTCGGATAATCAGATTTTCGGATAATTGGTACTCGGATAATCAAGTTTCCTTTGTGTACTGGCAGGTAGATTTGCTAGGGCTGCTCGGGAGGATTAAACTAGTAATGTGGGGGCGAGGGGAGCGATTGAGGGGGGTGTTGACGGGGTTGGGACCCAGGGAGATAGTGAGGAAAGAGATCGATCTGAGACTGGTACAGTTGAGAAAAGGAGCGAGTCAAACAATCAGGGCAGGCAGGGACAAAGCAGAGAACAAGGTAGCACTGATAAACTAAACTGCATTTACTTCAATGCAAGGGGACTAACGAAAAAGGCAGATGAACTCAGGGTGTGGTTAGGGACATGGGACTGGGATATCATAGTAATTACAGAAATGTGGTTCATGGATGGACAGAACTGGCAGCTTAATGTTCCAGGATACAAATGCTATAGAAAGGATAGAAAGGAAGGCAAGGGAGGAAGGGGGAGTGGTGTTTTTGATAAGGGAAAGCTGTAGTTAGGGAGGATATCCCTGGAAATACATCCAGGGGGGTTATTTGGGTGGAACTGAGAAATAAGAAAGGGATGATCACATCATTGGAATTTATTATGGAACCCCTCATACTCAGCAGGAAATTGAGAAACAAATATGTAAGGAGGTTTCAGTTATCTGTAAGAATAATACAGTGGTTATGGTAGCGGATTTTAACTTTCCAAACATAGACTGGGACTGCCATGGTATTAAGGGTGTAGATGGAGAGGAATTTGTTAAGTGTGTACAAGACAATTTTCTGATTCAGTATGTGGATGTATCTACTGGGAAGGTGCAAAACTTGACATACTCTTGGGAAATAAGGCAGGGCAGGTGACTGAGGTGTCAGTGGGGGAGCACTTTGGGGCCAGAGACCATAATTGTATTAGTTTTAAAATAGTCATGGAAAAGGATAGACCAGATCTATAAGTTGAAGTTCTAAATTGGAGTAAGGCTAATTTTGACGATATTTGGCAAGAACGTTCAAAAGCTGATTGGGGGCAAATGTTCACAGGTAAAAGGATGGTTGGAAAATGGGAAGCCTTCAGAAATGAGATAATGAGAGTCCATAGGCAGTATAATCCTTCCTGATAGGTGTCAGGAATGCTGGATGATGAGAGAAATTGAGGGTTTGGTTAAGAAAAAAAAGGAAACATGTATCAGGTCTAGACAGCATAGATCAAATGAATCCTTAGACGTTTATAAAGGTGGTAGGAGTATACTTGAGAAGGAAATCACGAGGGCAAAAAGAAGACAAGAGATAGCTTTGGCAAATAGAATTAAGGAGAATCCAAAGGGTTTTTCCAAATACATAAAGGACAAAAGGGTAACTAGGGAGTGAATAGGGCCCCTCAAAGATCAGCAAGGCAGCCTTTGTGTGGAGCTGGAGGAAATGGGGGAGATACTAAATGAGTATTTTGTATCAGTGTTTACTGTGGAAAAGGACATGGAAGATATAGAATGTAGGGAAATAGATGGTGACATCTTGAAAAATGTCTATATTATAGAGGAGGATGTCTTGAAATACATAAACATGGATAAATCCCCAGGACCTGATCAGGTGTACCCTAGAAATTGATAGTCCGGCACAGATGAGGTGCCGGAAGATTGGAGGTTGGCTAACGTGGTGCCACTGTTTAAAAAAAGGTGATAAGGACAAGCCAGGGAACTATAGACCAGTGAGCTTGACGTCAGTGGTGGGCAAATTGTTGAGGGGAATCCTGAGGGATAGGATTTACATGCATTTGGTAAGCCAAGGACTGATTAGGGATAGTCAACATGGCTTTATGTGTGGGAAATCCTATCTCATGAACTTGATTTCATTTTTTGAAAAAGCAACAAAGAGGATTGATGAAGACAGAGCACTGAACATGGTCTATATGGACTTCAGTAAGGCGTTCACCAAGGTTCCCCATGGGAGACTAGTAGCAAAGTTAGATCTCATGGATACAGGGAGAACTAGCCATTTGGATACAGAACTGGCTCAAAGGTAGAAGACAGAAGATGGTGATGGAGGGTTGTTTTTCAGACTGGAGGCCTGTGATCAGTGGAGTGCCACAAGGTTCAGTGTTGGGTCCACTACTTTTTGTCATTTATGTAAATTATTTGGATGTGAACATAGGAGGAATCATTAGTAAGTTTGCATATGACACCAAAATTGGAGGTGTAGTGGACAGCAAAGAAGGTTACCTCAGAGTACAGTGAGATCTTGATCAGATGGGCCAATGGGCTGAGGAGTAGCCGATGAAGTTTAATTTAGATAAATGCGAGGTATTGCATTTTGGAAAAAAACAAATCTTAGTAGGACTTATACACTTTGTGGTAAGGTCCGAGGGAGTGTTATTGAACAAAGAAACCTTGGAGTGCAGGTTCTTAGCTCGTTGAAAGTAGAGTTGCAGGTAGATAGGGTAGTGAAGAAGGCGTTTGGTATGCTTTCCGTTATTGGTCAGAGTATTGAGTATAGGAGTTGGGAGGTCATGTTGCGGCTGTTCAGGGCATTGGCTAGGCCACTTTTGGAATATTGCGTGCAATTCTGGTCTCCTTCCTATCGGAAGGATGTTGTGAAAACTTGAGAGGGTTCACAAAAGATTTACAAAGGTGTTGCCTGTGTTGGAGGATTTGAGCTATAGGGAGAGGTTGAATAGGCTACGGCTGTTTTCCCTGGAGCATCAGAGGCTGAGGGGTGACCTTTAGAGTTTTATAAAGTCATGAAGGGCATGAATAGGATAAATAGACAAGGTCTTTTCCCTGGGGTGGGGGAGTCCAGAACTAAAGGGCATAGGTTTAGGGTGAGAGGGGAAAGATATAAAAAAGACCTAAGGGGAAACCTTTTCATGAAGAAGGTGTTACGTGTATGGAATGAGTTGCGAGAGGAAGTGGTGGAGACTGGTACAATTGCAAATTTAAAAGGCATCTGGATGAGTATATGAATAAGAAGGGTTTGGAGGGATAGGGGCCAGGTGCTGGCAAGTGGGACTAGATTAGGTTGGGATATCTTGTCAGCATGAATAAGTTAGACCGAAGGGTCTGTTTTCATACTGTACATCTCTATGACTCTATATTCAGAGGTCCAGAAGTAGGGGGCTTAGTCTGAGAATTAAACAGTTCAGGCGAGATGTTAACAAGCACTTCCACACACAAAGGGTGGTAGAGTGTTGGAACTCTCATCCACAAGTGGCAGTGGTTACTGGATCAGTTGTTAGTTTTAAATCTGAGGTAGATATATTTTTATTAAGCAAAGAAGTTAAGGGATTATGGACCTATGGCAGGTGTGTGGCATTAGACTATAGATCAGCCATAATTTCATTAAATGCTGGAGCAGACTTGAGAAGCTGAATGGCCTACTCCTGTTCCTATGATCTTGTATAGCCCTCGCTGGATCTGGAGAAGATCTCAGAGGATAAGTCATTCATTTTATCTAGAAACATTTATATCATCTGGCACTTGAACCTATTCTGACTAATAGTGAGGTACCTCATGCAAATGCTTGTTCAAGAGCTGGATCTTGCTCCCTCTGGTTACCTTGGAGAGAGTCAGTATAGATAGCAGCAGCAACTCATTCTTGGCTGTCAGTTGGAAGGTTGTAATTCAAATGCCACTCCATTGACATGAAAGCAAAATCAAAGCTGACATTCTCCTGCACTCCAGACAGAGGCACTGACTTTCAGAGTAGATGTTAAACCAACACTGTAACAGGGACTACACTTTCAAAGTGCTTCATTGATTGTAAAATGTTTTGAGATATTTGGTGATCTCAGATTTGTTGTTTTTGGGATTGTACCTGTACTGTGAACAAGTTCATTCCTGAACAGCGCTACACTTTGAAAGTATTTAATTGGTTGTAAAACAGCCTGAAGTCATGGTGGATGCTTACTAAATGCATGTCCTTAGCTTTTATCTAAATTGCACTGCGTGTGTCTTTTGGTTGGTTCCGAGGCTGCATTTTCTTTTGCTGTAGCTTCATAATCCATGGCAACAATTTTTTGGACAGCTTCCCAGATTCATTTCTTAGGCAATTGAAGAGGAGAGCTGTTCGTGGCAACAAGTGCTAAGTGAATTCTAACTTATTTGTCTCAAAGGGGATGGAGCCTTTTGTGAATGTCTTTCATATTCTGCTATTCCTCGGATTTCCATGTTTTAATTTTGTAATTTATTAGGTTTTCTGATGTACATTTACACTGTAACATCAGTAGCAGCAACATGAACCTATTTTAAAAAAACTTTTAAGGTCATAAGAGGTCCCAAGGCTCTTTTTAACAGCAACTAGAGTTACTTTAAACCCAGCAATTTAAGGCTGAATATGATCACACGAATACAGATGCACAGGATTAGGCAGTGTTACTTTGCCACAGACACGTCATTCAAATTCCATTGTTTGAATTAAACATGAGCTTGAGATAAGAAACAAGCTATAAAGTAAAAGTGATGAGCCTGAATCCCATGCACAATCCGAAGTGTTGTCCATAAAGCAAGTTAAGAATTCAAAGAATCCTTTAATGCTGAGGTTTAGCCTGCCCAGTTATTCCCACTCTTTCCTCCTGCAGCCCTGCACATTCTTCCCTTCAATTTACCCAATTTCTTCTAATCTGCTTCCATGATTATTTCAGGCAGTTCTTACTACATCATATCCTCTTGGTACATCAAATATTTTCCTTCTGTTGACTCTGGCTTTTTCAGTCAATTATACTAAATCTCCATCCTCTAGGTGCTGACCACCTGCCACTAGTATTTTATACACAAAGTGCTTCAAATTATTCCATTAACTTGGAATAATAACTCCATCAAATTTTCCTTTAACCTTCTGTATGCTAAAGAAACCTGTCTAGCTTTGTAACTAAATCCCTTGTACTATTCTCATATATCTTCTCAGCACCTTCCTGAGTCCTTAAAGTCCTTCCGAAGTGCCCCTAATTAGATCAGAGTGGAATTGTATACAAGTTACTTGCAGCTTGCTTGCTGGTTACAGAGCTGTCGTGAGTCCTGTGTCGACTCTCTTTGAGAAACTTGACTCCATCTTGTACAACATCCTACAGTATGGTCAAAGACCCAAGGAATGGAAGTCCTACCAGAGTGGGAGAGTGAAGCAGAAGTTGGCAGCTCTTCTGTACTCAGCCTCTGAGGACCTGTTGGCTGCCACGATTACTACGCCCACCTGAAGCATAAAAGTGCTCTGTTCACATTGCAACAGAGATGTCAGTGGAAACAGATCAAAGGTTAATGGCCCCCTCAGTTTCACGATTCCACAAAAGCTATTGTGACACTTCACCATTAGGAGATGAGACAAATATGCATCCATGATTCTGAGTTAAAATTGACTTGTTCAATTTGGTTTTGATGAAATGATCAAGATATGAAATATTTAGGCTGAATCCAGCTAATCCCTCTGACAGTTTTCGATGTGTAGTATGATGTAGATTTCATTTTACATTTAATCTCAATGTCCAACAAGAAATAATCTTCACTTTGTTGCAAGAGAAACTAAAGTCACAAAGTGTTACCCAGGTATTGATTGCATATGTAAAACGCCTATGATTGCCTTATCTGTCTTTGAGTGGACAACTGATGAATCCTTGTAAATAAAACATGAGATCTAAGGAATAGGGACAATGCAGGAAGTGTTAACTTTTGATGATCGGATAGTCCAAGCGATATTAGATCAATCATCAGTTTGTTACACATTTCACCTGGCTGTTCTGTATATTGATTTTAATGCAAAGGACAATTGAGAGAGGTAACCCAAGTGGCCAAGCTAATGCTGACTATTTTAACCTATTGACTGAAGTTTTCCCCTTCTGAGTTATCTTGACATGACCAAAATGAGAAGTCTTGTCAGCTTTAAATAGATGTATACATTTCGTCTTAGTATACCAGGCATGGAATTTTAATTCTTGCCTTTAAAAGGTTAGTGCTATGTACAGGATGTGTATTCTGACTTAATGAAAAGTTACATTATCTATTCTATTTCTGCAACCCAGGCATGATGATGATTTAAGGTAAGCTAATTATTTGAATTCGTTTTAGTCATTATCATCATGTTCTACTTGGACCTTTCCTAAGTCACAAAATCTTCTTGAAATATTCTTTTGAAAGTAAGAAATATTTCATTAGACACATGATGGTTGGTAATTAATTGTGATAAAGATGAGTGCCCACACATGGTGTTGAATGTTGGCAGGCAATGCCAATATGGAGGATATACAGTCAATTAGTTTATCAGAGAATTTTCCTGGCAAAAAATGAGTAATGTGAGATATTTTCAATATCCTGTAGTTCATGAAAAATGTAAGTTAAATTTAATTAGATAACCCTCTGGAATCTTACAGCAATAGGTTTTTTTTGTATCAAAAATTGCTTAAAGGAGTTTTGTTTTGCTCAGATGTTGCATAGTTCAAAATTGAACTTCCTGGAAATTTTGTTTTCCTAATACTTTCAAATTCTGTCCTCCAGCAGCCATCCTGGTTTGTATTTATGTTCTTGTTTGCATTCTGTCTGCTGTTTGTTTCCTGAATGACCTTGATTCCCTGCTTCATTAAAATGCCAGAAACCATTTTAGTCTGTGTTGTTCCTTTCCTCTGGACCTTATATCATCTAAAAAGGGAATTGAATGGTTGAAAATGAGGAATATAAAACAGGTGCAGGGAGAAGTCTGGCTTAAGTGAGCTAAGCATAGATGTTTCTCCAGCTGAAGAGCCAGTAGCAGCACAAATATGAATGCCAGTGGATGAGCCCTGTGCCATAATTTTGACAATCCCGCATTTGGGTTGAAGGCAATGACAGAGAATGGAAATGTACATTAACCAACAAAATTGAAGATGTAGGAGTGATTAGCAAAATGTGTGATTGTTAATTAGCAACAGCTTGTTATCTTCTAATAGTGATAAATTCATGAAAATGGTGCCTCAAATAAAGTGTTTCGGCTGTTTCCATGGTACCGTCTCTGAGGTGCAAGGAATGGTGAGCTGTGATAGATGGGGAGGGAAGGAAAATAATTGATGCCTGAAGATGAAGGACGAACAAAGTGAAAAGAAGCGAAAAGAGCTACGCAGCTGTGAGCTGGAGCACCACCATCTTGTAAGGGTCACCCAATCATTCAAATTACTGGAGGATGTGTGCAACTTTGTTTGCTGCAGAGCCTGTTACAAAATGAAACATGGTTGTGGTTGTTTTTAAAGGAACTGCTCATGAGAAAGGTGTTGAGAAAAAATTAACTAAAAATAATTGAAGTACTGGAAATCATGTTAAATCATGTTGGCAGTGTGATAACATACATGTGTCACCCTTAGCAAAGAAACAATGCTTAATGAGAGCAGTTCCCCTTTCATGTTGTTTTGATATTTTATGATTGAAATGTTGCAGAGAGCCTTCAAGTTTAATAAGGACATGAATTGGAGCAAGAGTAGGCCATTTGCTCTGTCACCTTTGCTTTGCCATTCTGTGACTGACCTTCTATCTCATCCTCATTTTCATCTTCCTACATTATCTCCATGATGCTTAATTCCCTGATTATCCAAAAATGTATTGATCTGTGACTTAGAATGATTCAGCAGCTTATGTGCCACGAGTTAGTAATGTGTTGAAAAATATGACCTATGACTGACTTGACTGAATAAGCTGGTGCTGTTTACCCTGGAGTATCAGAGGCTAAGGGGTGACCTTATAGAGGTTTATGAAATCATGAGGTGCATGGATAGGATAAGTAGACAAGGTCTTTTTCCAAGGGGGGTGGAGTCCAGAACGAGAGGGCATAGGTTTAGGATGAGAGGGGAAATATTTAAAAGAGACCTATTGACAACTTTTTCGCACAGAGGGTGGTGTGTGTATGGAATGAGCTGACAGGGAAGTGGTGGAGGCTGGTACAATTACAAAGGCATCTGGATGGGTATATGAATAGGAAGAGTTTAGAGAGATATGGAGCAAGTGCTGTCAAATGGGACTAGATTAGTTTAGGATATCTGGTCGACATGGAAGAGTTGGACCAAAGGGTCTGTTTCTATCCTGTACAACTCTATGATTTGTATTGCTGTCAACAAAATTGATTTTTAAAGCTGTAACCCTTAAATCCTGGTGAAGCTGCAGTATCACGTTCTGATGGTAAGAATACAAGAACATTGGCATGAATAACATGGAATCGAAGTCAATATCAGACAAAACATTACTAGAGTTTGCTATTAACTTTTTCAATTTTGCTATTTTTTGAACTTGTAGTTCTTTGATATAATATTGTCTAGCTATCACCCATTGTTACAGCCAACCTGAGAATGCAACTTTTAAAAAAAGGTTTTGTGATTTACACATGAAAGAAGTGAAACTATTATGGTATTCAAAATTTGGAGGTGCTGGTGTTGGACTGGGGTGTACAAAGTTAAAAATCACACAACACCAGGTTATAGTCCAACAGGTTTAATTGGAAGCACTAGCTTTCGGAGCAACGCTCCTTCATCAGGTGATAGTGGAGGGCTCGATCGTAACACAGAATTTATAGCAAAAATTTGCAGTGTGATGTAACTGAAATTATACATTGAAAAATTGATTGTCTGTTAAGCCTTTCATCTGTTAGAATACAGTGATAGCTTCACTTCTTTCATGTGTAAATCACAAAACCGTTTTTTTAAAAGTTGCATTCTCGGGTTAGCTGTTAACAATGGTGATAGCTAGACAATATGTTGAAGGTATTAGCCCCCTGCGTTCTCTGTCTATGACCTGATGTTTAGATTAATTCTAATCTAAAAAGTGAGATAACAGAGTTTTGCATAAATTCATGCAATTTTTGAGCTCAGAGTTCTACATGAATGTATGCAGTTTTTGAGCAAAGTGCAATGTTACTCTGCAAGTACAAATTCACCACACAAAATATATGTGTGCATGTGGGTCTTTGGCTGTCTGTGTGTGTGTCTGTCTGAGGTGGGGGTTGTGAGTGTGAGAAAGTGTGTGTGTGTGTATAGTGAGTGCAGAGTGTCTTAAGTCTGTGAGGGGGTGCATGTGTGAGTGTCGGGGTGTGTGTGGGTGTCTGTGTGCGCGTCTGTGTGTGTGTTTGTGTGTGTGTGTGTGTGTGTGTGTGTGGGTGTGGGTGTCTGTGTATGTAGTGCAATGGTGATCACCTGTAATGTGGCATGAACCCAAGGTCCCGGTTGAGGCCCTCCCTATGGGTATTCAAACAGACGAAAGATTCAACAGACAATCAAGGTATTTTTCGATGTATAATTTCAGCTACATCACTCTGTAAAGTTTTGCTATAAATGCTGTCTTAGGATTGAGTCCTCCACTATCACCTGATGAAGGAGCGACACTCCGGAAGCTAGTGTGCTTCCAATTAAACCTGTTGGACTATAACGTGGTGTTGTGTGTTCTTTGATATATGGGAACGTCACTGTCAGCTTAGTCACATTGTCCACATTTTGAAGGGCTCTTTTCATTATGACCTGCTAGCTCAAGATGCAATTCCAAACTATTATCAGTCCACTTATCTAAGCCTTTGTTTTTATCTCTCTTATCATTAATTCAAGGTATGATGTTAACATTTTGCATACATTAGTATCAATTTATGACAATAAAACACATTTTTAAGCTTCTATGATGGACAGTATCCTTATATGTCACACATGTATCATGGCTGTTTCTTTGTTCCGCATTCTTACATTGGGGGTCAGTTAGCTCAGTTGGCTGAATGGCTGATTTGTGATACAGAGTGATGCCAACAGCATGGGTTAAATTCCTGTAGTGGCTAAAGTCACCATGAAGATACTATCTTCTTAACATCCACCCTTCACTGTTTACTTGAGGGGGTGAACATTCCATATAAATTCACCACCCTCCCTTTAATGATATAGCAGCCGTGTGGTCCTTTGGGACTATGGCGACTTTACCAGTTCTTATATGTGATGTAAATGTTGCGAGCATTTGTTATCTTTCTATGGTTCCCCATGAGCTGAGTGGATTGATAGCTATTTCAGAGGGCAGACAGCATTGAACCACATTGCCGTGGAGCAGGGACAGGGACAGAAATCATAGGCCCTTATGCTGATTGCCACCCAGCTCGTGGTCTAAAAACAGCAGGCCCATCACTGACCCGAACACCACAGGCCTCCAGATACAGGTGTCTGATGTACATCAACTGTCCAGGCCCTAGGCCAATCCAGGTACTTTCCCTGAAGGGCGTTTGTTTTTATTCATTCACAGGACAAGGGCATTGCTGGTAAGGCCAGCATTTATTACCCATCCCTAATTGCCCAGAGGGCAGTTAAGTGTCAACCATGTTGCTGTGGATCTGAAGTCACATGTAGGCCAGACCAAGTAAGAATGGCAGTTTCCTTGTCTAAAGGACATTAGTGAACCAGATGGGTTTTTCTGACAATTGACAGTTTTAAGTTCTATCTGCTGCTATGTTGGAATGTGAACCATGTGCCAAAGAACATTTAGCTAGTTCCTTGGCTTATTAATGCAGAGATGTACATTTACACCTCCGCCTCTCCATTACAATAAAGGCACCTTGTTTAAATAACTGTTAGTGGCAGCTGAAGTGGGAGCACACTGTACATTTAAATATGGTCCAATCTATACAATTCAAGGTTAATTTTTGCACTAAACGTTTTGAACTTTTGAATCCTTTGGATAAAACAAAGTGCATAAACCATAGTTATGTGGAAATATAGCAGAAGATATATTGTCATGACAACAAATCATAACTTAAAAAGATGGAATTCACTGACAGCTGAAATACTCCCTATTTGCACCCCTAAATGTTGCACCTTTCAGGATATCAAGGACACTTCAAAGACAGAGATTTCAAAAGGTAGAGCTGAAAGGCAGTCTGATTACCTCCTCCCCTATGGGCTATATTTCACATTGTGGATATGAGTTGGAAGATACGTTTGTGTTTTCACCTTCAATGTTATAAGAAACCAGGGGTAAAATCAAACTACAACCCCTGGTGTGAGTGTTAATGGGTTGATGGACTAGTGTGGATTCTCTGTGAAGGTCACAGCTTGAGAACAGCACTCTTGTGCTACAGGTAAAAGTAAAAGATACTCATATTCCAAGCAATGTGAGCCAGTTGACAGGCCAATCACCATAAAAAAGGAAACGAGAAAAAAAATTCAACTAACCTGCAAAACTAATAATATTGAAATTGACTGCTCAACTACCAATGTCAACATTACCTGTATCATCTAACATATGGGTGGCACAGTGGCTTTAGTGGTTAGTGCAGCTGCCTCACAGCGCCAGAGACATGGTTCAAATCCATCTTGGGTGATTGTCTGTGTGGAGTTTGCACATTGTCCTTATGTTTGTTTGGACTTGCTCCGGGTGCTCTGGTTTCTTCCCACAGTCCAAATATGGGCAGGTTGGGTGGATTGGCCGTCTTGAAATTGTCTGTATTTCCCAAGTGTTGCTTGGCACTAGGAGATCCTCTGGCAACACTATACAATTGGGTAAGTCTGTCATCATGTAGTTTGAATGGTGGATGGACATTTAGAAGTCCAAACAGCAAGGTTAGGTGATTAGCCATGGTAAATGTGGGATTATGGGGTACGGTGGGGGCGCGGGGTCTGGATGGGATGCTCTTCGGAGGGTCAATGCAGACTCGATGGGCCGAAAGGGCTTCTTCAATACTGTAGGGATTCTACCTTAATGGCCACAATATTCCACCATCTACTCTTCATATGAACTGCTGACTGATCCATATATCTTCTATGTTTTTTTTCAAATTTGCACAGAGATTAGGAATGGAAGTTGGTGTTATTACTAATTCTTGTTTGTAGCAATATAGTAAAACATGAATTGTTTTGGTCTTGAAGAAAGGTATCCACAAAGCTAAGCATAACAATTTCAGGGAGTAACTCCTGTAAACCTGTGAGATGATTCAAACCCAGTTGGAAATCTTCCATACATCAATGAAAACACAGGTACACTATATGTTCGTGCATCCAATACCAAAAGAACCCGTAAAAGCACCAGTGTCAAATCCTTGCTGTTTGGATTTCTAAATGCCCATCCACCATTCAAACTACATGATGACAGACTTACCCAATTTTATAGTGTTGCCAGAGGATCTCCTAGTGCCGAGCAACACTTGGAAAATACATTTAGAGCAACTGGAAGTCCTCTTCTAGTAAATACAGGTAGCTGCCTTAATGGTCAGTCTCACATAAAGCAAATCTGCTTCGGGCCAAAAGGTCTATTTAGGTCAGGGATGAGTACAGCCCAGACCTACAGAGGTAGAAGCAGTAGCACTGTTCTCCATTCCCACAAAAAAAATAGGAAATCGGTGCATCAACTGTCCCACTTAAAAGTCACACGCGTTGCTGGGAAATAAACGGTGATTGCCGATGCCCTGTTCAGAACCCAGACACCATAACAGTTCGGAACAGAAGTAGGCCATTCAGCCCCCTCAAGCCTACTTTGCATTTCAAAACGATCATGGCTTATCCAGTACTCCTCAAGTCCACTTTCTTACGTTTTCCACATGACCCTTGATTCTGCGCCTGATCTCAAGAATCTTTCAATCTCAGCCCTAAATATACACAAGGACTCGGTCCCCACAGCTCCCCAAAGGCACTCAACTCTCTGAGAGAAGGAATTCCTCCTCATTTCAGTCTCAAACTGGAACCCTTTTCTTCTGAGATTATGCCCTCCGGTCCTAGACTCTCCCATGAGGTAAAGCATCCTCTCAGCATTTACCCAGTCAAGCCCCTTGAGAATCTGGTATATTTCAGTGGGATCACCTCTCATTCTTCTAAACCTCAGTGAGGAGACTCCCACCCTGTTTAGCCTTTGCTTGTAAGACAGTCCCTCCATACCATGGATCATCCTGGTGAACCTTTTTTGAATTGCCACCAATGAAATGATATCTTTCCCTTAAATAAGGGGACCAAAGCTGCTCAGAGGCCTCCAGGTATGGTTTCACCAGCACCTGTATAATCGCAGGAAGACTTCCCACCCTTGTATTCCAATTCCCTTTAAATAAGGGCCAACATTCTATTATTTCAGAGAAATCCGGTTAGAATTCAAAATATATTATTGATCAAAGCTTGGAAAATGAATGACATGAAAATACTTGTTTTTTTTTCTTTCCTTTTACATCAAAATGGGAATAGATCTGATTGTCATTAGGAATTGTCATTACAATGGGTCATAACCCTGAATTATGTGCAGACAACTTGAAGTTTTGAATAAGAATTTTTTTTTTAAAAAAGTGACAAAAACTGTAAGCCTGGCCGATATTTTACTTTCAAGAATGGAATTCACTGACTGCTGAAGGATCATTACTGTGAATTCTTGGAACATCACACCTTCTAGGTTGCTGAGGATTCTTCAAAAGGAGAGACTTCAAACTGCAGACGTACAAGGCAATCTAATTTCCTCCTCTCAGCAGGAAAGCTTCTCCTGTGGGTTATATTCCAAACCGTGGACGTGAATCAAAAGACGTGTTTTGTTTCCCCTTCCAGGAATCCGCAAAGAAGGGATTATAAGCAGCTGCAACTCCTGGTCTCTGTGTTGTCAGTGGCTGATGTGCTTGTGAGGACTCATTACTATGAAGTGCACAGCTTGAGGACAGCCATTTGACACCTCTGCACTGCAGGTACAAAGGAAAGATAGTCTCCTGCTCTGAGTGCTGACAGCAGGACAAAAAGATTTCAGCTAATTTGCAAGCCCAAGAATCTCAAAGTTGACTGCTCAACTATCAATGTCAGCATGATTATTATCACCCAGTTGGCATTCAAGGAAACCAGAAATTGATCTCTACCTTTTTTTTTAGACTAACTTCTCATTTCAAATCTCTCTGTGTGTTGTTATTACTTATTTTCTTATTTAGTAACTCCTGAATTTGTTCTTTCTTTAACTTAAGATTGGCTCTTAAGTAAATGAGCTCCTTTTCAACTAGAAATTCTTTTGTTCTGGTTAAAGATATTGACCAGGGAAGGGATCTGTTTTAGTTAACCTTGTTGCACTCTACCTAGGGGCTTGGTGAATAAAGAATGGGAGCCACTTCACCCATCCCTTCTCAGCCAGGAACATAAGAATGTGGGGTACCCTGCCTGGAAACGTAAATGTAATTTGCTTGGGGACTGGTCTTAGCAATTTGTTGATGATCTGAATTAAACAACATTGAGTTCAGAAGTGCATCAGAGTGGGACTCGTAAAGCATACCAGCATATAGTTTGTGCCAAGATAGTGGAAGAGGAGGTTGACTAAGCCCTGGGCTTGTCTGCTGCTGTTGGCTTTTATTTTTTTTCTTTTTATCCTTTAGTTCCGTTTGTTTTCTTTTGCCTTTGTCTTCATTTTCTTTTCTTTAAGTTCAGAGAGACAGGTGAAGGAAGAGGCCTCAGGGAGCTGTGGCAGCAACACCAGGACAAGCCAGACATGGCTCCACCCCAGCCCAGGGTTTCTCGAGGAGCAGGCCTCAGGCTGACTCCCCAAACTGGACCTGAAGACTAGACTGAGGCTCTAGGTCCACAGCTAGGCCCAGACGCCTGAAGAAGGAGAAGTGGCAGTTTGGCACAGGATGGCGTGGTGGTTGTGTCTCGGTGTGGAGGTCTCATTCCCCATATGGAGGTCATCTTTCAGGTATTCCATTGGCCTGTCAGGTGGTCTCGTCCAGGAGTGGCTGTCTCAGCCTGACATGGCAGTCGTGTTCAGCCTAAGCTTGCGGCCTAGTATTCCAGTGACCCAGCATAGCAGTCTTGTCCTGGCTATGTCTTCAGGGTATTCCATCATTCCTTAGCCGGCTTTCCCTGAGCCCAGGAACCGTTAACTGAACTGTGGTGAACTTGGAGTTAATTTTACTTTCTTTATTATTATGCATGACTTTTGTCATTGACATAGGCGCCATGGTAGGGCGACTTATAAAGATTTCACTGTATTTTTCATGTAAAAGTACACCTGACAATAAATTTCTATTCATAAATGTGAAATTTCTGACTCTAATGTTTTTTGCTAGCAAGGCAATTTTAATGTTATAATTTCTTGTAACCTGTCACCGTTATATACTTAGTTCAGTTTTACGTTTCGTTGTTTGAGGAATATGTGTAAATTTTGGTTCAAAATTGGTGTAGATATGTGACGGATTTCTTTGCCCAAAGTGTCCAAATTTCTGTGACATCTTGAAACCATTTTTGAAAAGGAAGCTTGTGTTTTTTAGGTCAGGAACTGTGGACTGAATCCTGCTGAATAAGAAGGAAACTTGTTAGGGTAGAGAAACTAGGATAATCCAGCAGTAGGGTTTGTGAGAACAGTTAGAGATTGCTGAAATGGCCCAGCAATGGCTTAATGGAAAACTGATGTGAGTGTCAACAGATGGAATGAGAGATATGGACAGGTCATAACACTTCTTACTTGAGCACGTCATTCTTTGGAAAGCATTGAATTCCATTTGGTCTGATAGAACAGGTAACAGAATGGCTATAGTTAGCACACTGAGTTTGGGAAATGAATTTGGACCAGGCAGAACCACCTCCAGCTTTTAATAGCACATATTTGTCATGAGTTTTCAGATAATAACCCTTAAATTAGTTAACAACCAATTGGGTATTGCAATTGGGAGACTTCAGGGTGACTCAAGATGGATGAAAGAGTCCATGCCCTCCTTGTCTTGAATAGTTCTGTCATAGAGTGTGGTGCTTGAAAAGCACAGCTGGTCAGGCAGCATCCGAGGAATAGCAGAATCGACATTTCGAGCATAAGCTCTTCATCATATTGTCACTAAGTAAATGACACAGCATGACTACACTAGTAATCCAAAGGCAGACCCTCATGGGCTTTTCCGAGGGACATGTTCAATGAGACCTGAGTATCTTCATGCACCAATTGCTGAAAATAAGTGTACAAGTGCAGCAAATAGTACAGAAGGATAACCAGGAAACCATAGACCAGTGAGTCTCACATCAGTGGTTGGGAAGCTGTTAGAGAGAATTCTTAGGAGGAATAGGATTTATGCACATTTGGAACAACATGGCCTCCTTAGGGAGAGTCAGCATGGCTTTGTGCAGGGCAGGATATGACTTAGGAACCTGATTGAATTTTTTGAGGAGGTCATGAAGATGATCCATGAGAGTAAAGCAAGAATGTTGTTTACATGAATTTTAGTAAGGCTTTTGACAAGGTCACTCGTCATAGGTTCATCCAGAAGATTAAGATGCATGGGATCCATGGTGACTTGGCCACGTGGATTCAGAATTGGCTTGCCCATGGAAGGCCGAGAATAATGGTGGAAGGGTGTTCTTCAGGCTGGAGGTCCGCGACTGGTGGTATTCTGCAGGAATCCGTTCTGGGACCGCTGCTGTTTGTGATACACATATATATGTATATATTATATATGACTTGGATGAAAATGTAGATGGATGGTTTAATAAGTTTGCAGATGATACAAGTGTCGGTGGAGGTGTGAATAGTGTAGAAAGTTGTCAAAGGATACAGTGGGATATCGATCAATTGCAGATATGGGTGGAGAATTGGCGGGTGGAGAATTGGCAGGTGGAGTTTAATCAAGGTAAGTGTGAGGTGCTGCACTTCAGAAGATCAAATGTTAAGGAAAAGTATACAGATAATGGCAGGACACTGGGTTCCCAAAAGTGGCCATGCAACTATATAGGGTGGTAAAGAAGGCATATGGCATGCTTGCCTTTATTGGTCAGGGAGTCAGGATGCCATGATGTAGCTTTATAAGACTTTAGTTTGGCCACACTTAGAGAATTGCTTTCAATTCTGGTCGCCACATTACAGGAAGGATGTGGAGGCTTTGGAGAGGGTGTAGAAGAGCTTTCCCAGGATGCTGCCTGGATTTTAGAGGGTATGAACTACAAGGAGAGGTGAGAAAAACTCGGGTTGTTTTCTCTTGAGCAGCAGAATCTGTGGGGAGACTTGATAGAAATCGATAAAATTATAAGGTGCAGTTGGGTTGACGGACAGATCTTTTTCCCAGAGTTGAAATGTCAAATACAAGGGGATATGCATTTAAGATGAGAGGGGGAAAGTTAAGTAGAGATGTGAGGGACAAGTTTTTTTATACAGAGAGTGGAAGGAGTGTGGAATGCGCTGCAAGGGGTGTTGGTGGTGGCAGATACAATAAGAGCATTTAAAGGACTTTTTAGAAAAGCACATGAATAGATTAGATTAGATTCCCTACAGTGTGGGTGAATATGCAAGGAATGGAGAGATACAGACCAATGGCAGGCAGAAGGGATTAATTTCCTTTGGTGTCATGTTTGGCACAATATTGTGGGCTGAAGGGTCCATTTCTGTGCTATACAGATCTATGTTCTATGCTCTCTGTATTTTGGTCTTCATAGTGATGGGATTTGAGTATAGGAATAAGAATGTTGTGCTACAGTTATATAAGACATTGGCAAGACCACACCTTGAATATTGTGTGTGATTTGGGTCTCATTATCTGAGGAAAGATGCTTCTGCTTTCGAGGGAGTGCAGCAAAGTTTTAGCAAGTTGATTCCTGGGATGGCAGGACTGACCTCTGAAGTGAGGTTGAGTTGTTTAGGATTGTATTCACTGGAGTTTAGAAGAATGTGAGAGGGTGATCTCCTACAAACCTGTTAAATTCTAACAGGAACAGACAGGTTAGATTCAGAAAAGATGTTTTTGATAGTGGACGAGTCCAGAACCAAGGGTTATAGTTTAAAGACAAGGGGGTGAACCATTTAGGACTAAGTTGAGGAGAAATCTCTTCATCCATAGAACCTGTGGAATTCATTACCACAGAAAGTGATTGAGGCCAAAACATATGTTTTGAAGAAGGATAAATATAACTCTTGTGGCTAAAAGAATCAAGGGATATGGGGGAGGGCAGGATTAGGGTATTGAGCTCGATTATCAGCCAAAACCATATTGAATAAAGGGGGGGGTGTAGTTCTTAGGGGTCGAATGGCCTACTCCTGCTCCAGTCTTCTATGTTTCTATATTTTGTAATCTGATTGCCAAAAAAATCCATCCTCTTCACTTGATGTCCCTGAGGGAAGGAAATCTGCTCTCTTTACAAGATCTGGCCTATATATGAAAACAGTATGGTTGACTCTTATCTGCCCCGTCGATTGACCGAGCAAACCAGTTGGTTCAAGGTCACCTAGGGAAGGGCAACAAATGCTGGCCTTGTCAGCAACATCCATGTCCCATGAAAGAATCAAAGGAGGAAACCAGTTGATTGCAGTCAGGTCAAATGTACATAACATGAATTCTAATGTGACTCTTCAGACATTTTGTTGATGACTGCCTTACACTTAACTTCCATAAACAGGTTGATGATCTGAAAGCTAAACTGGCTGCGCAGGAAGTTGAGCTGAAGCAGAAAAATGAAGACGCTGACAAGCTGATTCAAGTAGTGGGAGTCGAAACCGAGAAGGTGAGCAAAGAAAAAGCCATTGCAGACGGGGAAGAACAGAAGGTGGCTCTCATTGCTGAGGAGGTTACCCGGACACAGAAAGACTGTGAGGAGGATTTAGCAAAAGCTGAACCTGCCCTTGTTGCTGCTCAGGAAGCACTGAACACTCTAAATAAGGTAAGAGATGAAATGGAGTCAAAAGAAGAATCATTTGTAATCATTTGACACCTTGAATTTGGAAAAATTGTCAGGCAGAGTTTCAGTGTAAGGAGGGAAATGAATATGTAACCATTAGGAAAGACATTGGGCTCCAAGAGTGGAGTTCTACAGTTATTAACAAGTGACAACTTGTCTGTGGAGGCACTATTGTTGAGTCCATTCAGAATTCCTGTCGTCTTGTGACCAGTTGAAGAGGCCCCATTGCTGGTCAAGTTATTAACCAGTGTCCTGGCTGGAAGTATAGAAACTAATTGTGTGAGGATTCATTGATTTTTCTTTGTGGGATGTTATTGTGCAAATTGACTGACGTGTTTGTGTCCATATTTAGGGTGTAGGTTTGCTTGCTGAGCTGTAGGTTTGATATCCAGATGTTTCATTACCTGGCTAGGTAACATCATTAGTGGCGACCTCCAAGTGAAGCGAAGCTGTTGTCTCCTGCTTTCTATTTATATCTTTCTCCTGGATGGGGTTCCTGGGGTTTGTGGTGATGTCATTTCCTGTTCGTTTTCTGAGGGGTTGATAGATGGTATCTAGATCTGTGTGTTTGTTTATGGCGTTGTGGTTGGAGTGCCAGGCCTCTCGGAATTCTCTGGCACACTTTTAGAAGAGACCATCACACACACCCCAACCACCATCAAGCACATTACCAATGAAAGCATCATGAAGCTAGTGGACCTGTGCCTCACCACCCACTTCACCTTCAACAACATAGTCTACAAACAAACCAACAGCACACCCATGGGATCTCCACTATCAGGATTCATAGCAGAAGCAGTAATGCAAAGACTAGAACAAACAGCCCTACCAACCAGCAAACCAAAAATCTGGGTCCGCTACGTAGATGACACCTTTGTCATCACAAAACGAAACAAGATAGAAGAGACATTTAACATCATCAACAACACCCTCACAGGCATAAAGTTCACCAAGGAGGAAGAAACCGACAACAAACTCGCATTCCTGGACATCCCAGTCGAAAGAAAGGACAACAGAGAACCAGAAACCTGTATATACAGAAAACCAACAAACACTGACCAAATACGTAACTACACCAGCAACCATCCCAACACACACAAACGAAGCTTTATCAGAGCACTATTCCAACGAGCCACCACACACTGTAGCACAGGCGAACTTCGGAAAACAGAGGAGAACCACCTATACAACGTATTCAAGAAGAATGGATACTCAAAAAATACAGTCCACAGATTCCTCGATAACAAACCACGACAAGCAGACCAAACACAGCCAGAAACCCTAACCACCTTACCATACATCAAAGAAGTTTCAGAAATGACAGCCAGACTACTAAGACCCCTCGAAATCCTAGTAGCACACAAACCCACCATCGCTCTCAACAAAAACTAACAAACTTAAATGACCCAGTACATCCCATGGACAAAACCAACGTCATCTACAAAATTCCATGCAAGGACTGCCACAAACACTACATAGGACAAACAGGAAGAAAGTTAGCCACCAGGATACACGAACACCAGCTAGCTACAAAAAGACTCGACCCTCTCTCCCTCGTAGCCCTACACACGGATGAAAAAAAACACCATTTCGACTGGGACAACATATCTATCCTGGGACAGGCTAAGCAAAGACATGCCAGAGAATTTCTAGAGGCCTGGCACTCCAACCACAATGCCATAAACAAACACATAGATCTAGATATCATCTATCAACCCCTCAGAAAACGAACAGGAAATGACATCACCACAAACCCCAGGAACCCCATCCAGGAGAAAGATATAAATAGAAAGCAGGAGACAACAGCTTCGCTTCACTTGGAGGTCACCACTGATGGTGTCTGGATATCACACCTACAGCTCAGCGAGCAAACCTACACCCTAAACCTCAACCTGAGCTACAAACCTTCACAAACCTTTCAATAATCATATTTCAATTAACCCATCGATTATGAAGTATTCCTGGAGACCTTCAGGTTATGATAACACACAGTATAAATACACGTTCCTTATTTCTTGCTACCAAAACATTTCAATATTCTATGGCATCTGCTTTTTGAATACTTTGGGTGAAGGAGAGATGTTCTGAATGCAGCTTTGTCCATGTGATCTAATGCACAGAGACCACTCAGTTCTGGGCAGCACAGTGGCCCAGTGATGAGCACTGCTGCCTCACAGCGCCAGGGACCTGGGCTCAAGTCCACCCTCTGGTGACTGTCTGTGTGGGGTTTGTGCACTCTCCCAGTGTGTGCATGGGTTTCCTCTGGTGCTCTAGTTTCTTCCTGCAGTCCAAAGATATCCAGGTTAAGTTGATTACTTTACTTAGCGTGTTGTGGGCTTCCTGAGCATTGTCTGTAGTACCCAGGAATGTGCAGACTAGGTGGATTAGCTGTGCAGGGTTACTAGGATAGGGTAGGGTTTGGGTGGAGGTGGGATGCTCTTCAGAGGGTCAGTTTGAACTCGATGGACCAAATGGCCTGCTTCCACACTGTCATGATTCTATGATTTAAACTTTATAATATGCTATATGATAATATACCTTATTGTCACTTTCCAGCATCAAAACCTACAATACCAAGAATCAATAGTTGGATCAAGAGCACACACATTACCGTCATATTGTCATTTCCTCCCAATTTAGCTCAATGTCCCTCGAAGTAGGATGCAAATCCTCTTAAATCATGATTTGGAGATGCCGGTGTTTGACTGGGGTGTACAAAGTTTTGCTATAAATTCTGTCTTACAATTGTGTCCTCCACAACCACCTGATGAAGGGGCAGCGCTCAGAAAGCTAGTGCTTCCAATTAAACCTGTTGGACTATAACCTGGTCTTGTGTGGTTTTTACCTCTTAAATCAAGTTAAGTTATGTAATATTGTGTTTTATTTGCTGATGGGTTGGAAGTTTGATTTATTCTCCTGCACTTGGGAGGATAAAATGTAGCCTTGTTTCGGTGTTTCATCAGCTGGTGTGAAATCAATTGAATTTGATTTACAGCCCTGAGTGATTCATTGGCAGTTCATGCTAAGGGAAAAAGAACAGGTAGTTTAATCTTAAATAGCCATGGGAAAGGATCTTTGCCGTTTATAAACTATAGAATATACAATATCATTGTGGAGTGAACATTTTGATGTAGCCAACCTCAGAAAATGTCGAAGTCAATGCCATGCATGGACATACTGTACATGGTAATGTAAGCTTCCTTTTCAGTGAAAATGATTGACAAAAGCCTCCAAGGGAACCATTTTATAGGACAATGATAGCATAAAACATCAAGGACAAAATAAGGCATGAACCGTTCCACATTTTTGGTGATATTATTAACCATGAAATAATAATTTGTTCCTCTAAATCCATCTAAAAGTCGACACTAGTTCATACACAGATCATGATGTTCAGTCTTCAAGTACAATAGGTTATTACAGGATTGTAGTGAATGGCAGGGATTTTGAATCTAAACTAATTTTAGGATTTTCAAGGTGCTACAGCGCTTAAGAAAGGATGGTCCCCGTGAAATGATTGAGAGATTCGGACATTGATTTTTGTTATTCATTGACAACGCTGCTTAGAATATCTTTTCACCTAACTTTTAGACATTCGATGCAATGGCTTAAGTTGTATTTCTGCAATTTTTCTTATTGGGCTCAAATATTCACATTTGGTCCTAATTTTCCCGTGAAATATGTTTGCCAAATGAGAAAAGGTTTCAGCTAGTTTAAACTAGGTCAGTTATGCAAAAATTGTCAAAAGTTTCTGGTCATTTGTTTTGTTTTGATTCCCTTAATCATGTTAGAATCAACTGCCAGAGGACACAGTGGGGACTCAGAAACTTCACAACTAACAAGCAGATAGAGATTTATTTACCACCGGGGGGTTTCATTGGCTTACATTTGATGAGTCATGTTATACAAAATTCAGACTACAGCTCTCGGCTTCAAAGCAGAGCAACAAATTGATAACTCAACAACTTGACTATTAGCACTTGACTGCTAAGAAAAAACGCATTCAATTTTTCTTGCAACTTTGTTCTCCCTTCAGAATAATCTGACAGAATTGAAGTCCTTCGGCTCACCTCCCTCAGCTGTGACAAATGTCACAGCAGCCGTGTTGGTGCTGACAGCAGTCGGAGGCAAAGTGCCCAAGGACCGCAGCTGGAAGTCAGCGAAGGTCATGATGGCAAAGGTCGACGGGTTCCTCGATTCCCTCATCAACTTCAAAAAGGAGAACATCCACGAGAATTGCCTTAGAGCCATTCAGCCGTACCTGCATGACCCAGAATTCAATCCAGACTTCATTGCGTCCAAGTCTCTTGCTGCTGCTGGCCTTTGTTCCTGGGTTGTCAATATTGTGAAGTTTTACGAAGTCTATTGTGATGTTGAACCCAAGCGACAAGCTTTGAACAAAGCCAATGCAGAATTAGCTGCTGCCCAGGAAAAACTAGCTGTCATCAAAGCCAAGATATCTGTAAGTAGAAAGAAGTGACCTGGTTTACATTGATCACTGAGACCTTAATATGTACAGACTGCAGCAATGCATTCCTAACCAAAGAGTCATAGAGATGTACAGCATGGAAACAGACCCTTTGGTCCAACCCGTCCATACTGATCAGATATCCCAACCCAATCTAGTCCCACCTGCCAGCACCCGGCCCATATCCCTCCAAACCCTTCCTATTCATACACCCATCCAAATGCCTCTTAAATGTTGCAATTGTACCAACCTCTACCACTTCCTCTGGCAGCTCATTCCATACACGTACCACCCTCTGTGTGGAAAAGTTGCCCCATAGGTCTCTTTTATATCTTTCCCCTTGCACCTGAAACCTATGCCCTCCAGTTCTGGACTCCCCAACCCTAGTGAAAAAACTTTGCCTATTTACCCTATCCATGCCCCTCATAATTTTGTAAACCTCTATAAGGTCACTCCTCAGCCTCCAACGCTCCAGGGAAAACAGCCCCAGTCTGTTCAGCCTTTCCCTGTAGCTCAAATTCTCCAACCCTGGCAATATTCTTGTAAATCTTTTCTGAACCATTTCAAGTTTCACAACATCTTTCCAATAGGAAGGAGACCAGAATTGCATGCAATATTCCAACAGTGGCCTAACCAATATCCTGTACAGCTGGGTTTTTAATTAAGGCGGACAATTCATGTTGATATTAAAACTCTTGATCGTAGTATTCTTGCCATTAATAAAGGCTCATTGAAGATCTCTGTACCACATCAAGGTTGCACCAAGTAGCTTACAAAATGAGCAATTGCTCTTCTCGTGATTGTATCAAAAGTGTTTTAAATTGTGATGATCTGTAAAGTCCTCGGCTTTGAAATATATTAAACAGTTCAGCATTTTTTGGTCTAGCCCCAGTGCCATCATACAACAGAAAAGCTTACTGTTCATTCCATTGCGTCTTGCTGGTTTTATTAATAATTTCTCTGGTGCTTTGTGAAGAAAATTGGAAAGGAATCAACTATGACTTCGACACAGACCATACCAAAGGGCTGAAAAAAATATTTAGATTAATTCAGTTACTCAGCTTAAAATGCAATTGGACTGAACAATATCAAATGTTATATCTTTTAAGTGTTTCGCAGGCTATGACTTAATTTCCCCAAAATGTAAGGGAAGATTTAAGGCATGACAAAAAGAAATATGTTTATTCAGTAGTGGATTGGTGTCATGTATTGATCTAATATTGATCAACATGTGTTTTCTTGTTCTTGAACAGCAATTGAATGCAAACCTAGCTAAACTAACAGCGAAATTTGAACAGGCGACTGCAGATAAACTGAAATGCCAGCAAGAAGCTGAATCGACTGAACGTACCATTGCCCTTGCCAATCGACTGGTGAGTTTCTTTATCCTGAAAACACGTCCATAAATGCTGGATGTAGTTGGCTGAACATTAGCTGTAATTGGAGCTGGCCTACTTTGCCAGAATATATTCATGTTGCAGCATTAATATTGCTGTTATGTATCCATTTCGCTCTGAGGTACCTGCTTTGAAATGCAGCATCAAGTTAGACTGTCCTACTCAAAACACAAGATACTCATTGAGCAGAACTCTGTGAATGTCTCATCAGTCTTAAAGTTGGTGAAGTCTTTTTTTTTACTATGGTGACTTTACGTTTTACCTTTAATTGGAAATATTACATGTGAGAGGAGCAGACTTGAAATGGCTTTGGAGCTTCTCCTCCATAGGGGTCAGGCGGGGTTTACCTCACCCTCGGCATACGTCAATACTTGACAGTTCTTTTATTCTGCCATGGGATGGTGAAGTCTTTATTCTTAGTAAAAACCTAATTGCCTTTTAACCAGTGTCACCCGTGGAAAGCTATAAAAAGGCACAATAAATGACCTGAAGATCAAGTGATGTGAGACAACGCCCTCAAAACATTTCTGAAGTGCACAACCTCCTATTTTCTAACATTATGTTCCATCTGCCAAGTTTTTACTCTCCTCACTTAACCTGTCTATGTCCCTCTGCAAACTCTGTGTCATCCTCACCACTTATTTTCCCACTTATTTTTGTATCATCTGTAAACTTGCCCATAATAACCTGATCAAGTTTAACCTAATTGTAGCCTCAGCACTGTATGAAACCATGCTGACAGCTTGATTATATTATGTTTTTAAGTGCTGTTTATTCCATCCTTTATAACAGAATATTTTTCCCAATAACAGGCATTAAGCTAACGACTTTATAGGGACCTGTAAAAACGTCCTTGTAATCTTCAGGGGTCTGTTCAACAGTCAATGGCTTAACAGAATGAGAAATGCTGCAAATCTGTTCTGCATGTGTAGAGTTCACTCTATGCTTTAGACTTGCTTCTGATAATATAAGTGGACTTTGCTTGATATCTATTATCTGGAACTGCTGGTTTATATTCTTCCCATTGCATTGGGTTCTTGGTTTAGTTTGTCCTCTTGAGATGAATGTTGTTCCTTCCCATTGCCTTAACTTCAAGGACTTCATTTTTAATTCACTATCTTGAGCTATTTCACATAGATCTAAAAACTCATGATGCTGCACGAAGCATCAATGTCTATTTGGGATTTCACATACTTGTCACCTGTCATTGACTTGATGACTCCTTCTGCAGTCATCAATTCTAAAAGTCATAAACCATTTATTATCATTGACACACCAATATTGTACGCTGTAAAGCCAGAATCACTGGCTGACATCTCACTGATATCTTTGTGGGCTTGCTTTGTTTCTTTCCACCTAAACACTTGCAAGTTGACTCTGCATTTACCAGTCTGAGGACTCTGGATTTTTTTCCAAATGGCTATTCATGGTACCTTGCCATCTCTTTCATTGTGTGACACTGGGTATGAGCTGATTAAGGTAGTACTTTGACACTAATTCTCTTTTATATTTGCTTTGACATGGGTCTGTCTATGATTAGTGGTAAAGGTTAATGTCGTGATGTAATGAAGGCAGCCAGTTGGACCTCATAGAATATGAGTTCCCTGATTGGGGCTGTTAATCTGGTCCAGTTAGGGAGTCCTGGCTGACAGATACAAATCAGGAGTGTCAGAGGTTCTGCTTAGTCTGAGAGCTGGCTCTGAGAGAGCCAGATCAGTCTCAAGTGCTACTAACTTATAAACAAAGGTAACTTGGTGACAGGAGACCAGCTTCAATGGAGTTCTTTCAGTTAGCAAGAAGGTTTCTTGCATGATACAAATAAGTAGAAATACTCTTGGTTAGACATAATTATGAAGACCTTGGGGAGTTGGGAAACATGGTCCACGTGGATGGGTTGGACTGAAAGGTCTGTCTCCAAATTGTATGACTCTATAAGAAAGAAACTTCTCCCTATGCTGATAACTTCCATCTGAGTAAGCTGCTTCTATTTTGGTAAAATCATTTATGCCCAAGGCAGATCAGCCTCGACTGAGATCATGTTTTAGTTAGCCAAATTCATAGGATTCAGCTACATGTGTCAGTGATATCTCAGACTAATCAATAGAATCATAGAGTCCTACAGCATATAGACAGGCCCTTTGGCTCAAACTGATCAAAACAAATCTCCCTCTGTCTTTAAGCTCTGATTTTTGACATGTACCATTAAAAATTAATATTAATAGAGGCTTCCAAGTATGTCATCAAAAGTTTCAAACACTGTCTTGTCTGGGTTTCCTGCTCTTTGTTATAGATTAGCATATAACACCCCTAGTGGCAGTCTTTCACCAGCAGAGTTTCTACTCTTATTTACTCAATCTTTAGTTTTGTTCAATTCTGTAGCTGTCTCATAGTTTTACCAATGAATGTGAAAAAAGAAAATAAAATTCAGTCTCATATCTCCTTTCATTTTTACAGCAGCAGGAAACAGAAAATTCACAACCGTTCTGACTCACCCACCATTGAAAGTTGCAAACTGTTGTTTTCCTTCTTCCTTGCCTTTTTTCACAATAACTCTCTCTCTTAAACATTGAAAATCTGCCCAATTCTCAGTTTTGCACTTCCAAGCCTACACTTCATTCAATGTGTTTTAATGGTTGCCCATTCCAAAGGGAAAGCAACTGATTGTAGAAACCTTGACTATCGCAAGCCCATACATCACAATGTGCAAGTGCATTTTTCCAAACATCAAAATCTCCAAGTAATCATCTGTGTTTCGCTTGTCACGGAGGCTTTGATTTCTCCGCAGTGAGAATTTCGGAGAGATGGATTTGCGACAGACCCTCGTCCCTTACATACATTGCTTTGTGATTGTTCCCAACTTCATGCAGGCTTTAAGCAGCAGTGTGTTTTCCCATTTTTAATTAGGCTTCTCACACCTACACTCTGCTGTGTCACCATCGACAAAGAACTTCAGCCTCAAAATGCTTTCTGAACATGCACTGCATAGCATCTTCTAATGATTGCAGCCTGGTCTTCCTTTACATTCATGTCCTTTGTAACTTCTGTCTCATGCATAGCCCTTTTTATATCTCAGTGAAAACTACCTAGGGAATTTGCTGCCACCATAGTGTTTTCAGACTCAGTGGAATAATTTTACTCTGACCATCCATGGTTGTGCTTTGACATCTGTGACCTCATAGTCTCCCTGCCAAGCAGACCACATTCCCAGAAACTGTCTTTTTCTCCACTTCTGGCACAAACTTCCTGCCAGAAATATTTCTCTTTTTAACTTCTAGCCTCCCAGTTGTTATCTCCAGTGATTGTTGAAAGGTGACCTTGTTCAGTAGTTTTTTTTTTCGATGATATCTGGCACTCTTCTACAACGTATAGCAACTTAAAATAATTGACAGTCAAAACTAGAAGTAACAGAGTCAGATAATTGACAGTGAGCTTGAACACTTGCTAGTTCTGTTCAAATTGGGCCCTGTTCCACATGGGTTGCTTTTAATGCCTTCTGCACTTGTCACCTTGTGGACTGACTTTCATAGAGAGCATGTCTTTATCATCCCTTGCCATTCTCAATAATTTACCTTGCATTTTATCAAGATATGTTCAATAGGTCTTGCTTTCTTGACCACTACTCAAAATTATACACTGTAAAGCTGCAGCAAGATACTGAGAATTGGGCATTAAGAATAATACATTCTGGACCCACAGCTGTGTAGTCCTGCCTGTGCAAATAATGCTTATGATTCTTTTTTTTTAAAAGCACCAACAACCAGCTCATTGCTTGGATGAGTGAGGTGTGCAGAGACTTGGCCACTGAAAGCCAGGCCTCTACCCTCCCTGGGAACTCTACTCCATGATCTCTTACAAAAAAAGACATACCTTCGTGCTAATGCAGCGCTATTTGGCTGTGCAGCCTGGGCCTCCTATGACCGTTTCCAGTTCCCTGTGATTGCCAGTCTCTGATTGGTCAACAGCTTCAGGGAGAGGTGGGATTTCAGTGATGAGCATCATTATAGGCTGAGGAGCCTGCCACACAACACTTACACGCCTGATTGGTGCTTGGTATGGTGGGTTTTCTCAGTCATGGAAGCGGAAAGTTAGTCAACATAGCAGGTAGATGTCAGCTGCCATGCTTGGTTGAGTGAAAATTAGATCCCATTTAATTCATTCCAAACATTTCATTACAAACATCCTGCCTGACTTTCTGAGTATTTCTGTTTTTTTTTACTTCTGGCATTCCAGTGATCCATTGCATGTCCAAGCCTAAGCCAAGAGTGAGGTCTTAAATGGTGTGTTAAGATCCAGGCTGATGTTTTACTGGACATGTCAGATCCCAGCCTGCAATCTTGCTTGATAGATGAGGTTTGTTTTTATATTTTAATGAAATGGCCTTTCAGTGAAACACAAACAAGCAATGCAATGCTGTAACATTTAATAGTTTATCAAATAAAATAAATTACGACAAAATATAATAAACCAAAATATTTACTTACAATACAATTTTTCAGATTTAGAACTGTCTGGTAAAATACAATCCCATTAATTCCAACAGCACTCTTTTGCAGTACTTGCACAAGAGAAAATTCCTTTTGCTTTTATGTCTTGACAATGTGATAACAATTTTCTGGATTCCTCATAAAACTGAGCGTAGATTTTCTCAGCTTCAGGTGATTGCTTCAGGGTTGTCGTCAAACACTTCTGGTCTGGAATTTTCAAACTAAACTACTTACACTGAGGTGACATATTTTTAAACTAGTCTAACTCATCTCCTTCCATCAGGAACTGTGTGGTACGTCCAGCTTCAGCCAAGACCTTTGCCAAACTGAAACCAAAAAGCTTTATTCCAAATTGTGAGTGTTCTCCCTAATCAAAAGAAAAAGAAAATCAGTGTTCGACTTTCTAAACAGAAAGCACAGTGCACAAGCACATTAGATACCAGCAACTCTGTCAAATACTGTTGGCAAAAGAAATTGTGATATCTCCAGAATCACTAATAAGATTAATCATTAAACTCTTCAGACATACAAACCAGAGCCCATGTGCCACTAGCTCCAAACCAAACTCTCAAATAAATTATACTAAAATATATATAAATCACACATCTCACATCACAGGTGATCAGAGATAGTTTGAGGATGGAACTTGACCCTTCCTTGGAAGTTGTAGTTCAGGAGATTTCAGGAGTCTCTTCTCAGGCCAGAAACTGTTGTTCTTCCACGGGCAGCCCGTGACTCACCTCACGGACAATAACAAGAGGTTCTGATGTGACCGGTGCAGAGAGTGGGAGGAATAAAGGCAACAAGGCCATGGTGAATTTCAGCGGCAGCATACATCAGGAGGGCTGGAAATGGATCCATGGCTCCATTCTGTAGCTCGAAATTTTAAAAGAAAATCATTAGTCTTACCTTTTTCATGAGGAAAGCATTATTCAAGCCTGGAGAGTGGACCAGGCTTGGAGCCTGCTGGACTTGGAGCATCTCAGGTTCCCTGAGGGATTGTGAAGGAAGCCCCATGTTTCTCATTAGTATCTTCAAAGTCATTAACACCAGTGTTAGGCATTTATTCCAGACTCCTGGAAAATACTTTTTGGCAGAATTTTTTTCCAGGCACCCTTGTGGTGCAGCACAGTTGTTCCTAAAAATGGATTTCATTGCTTCTGTTGTATGTCACATTTCTGCCCAACTCTGTTGATTCGAAAACCAAAATGATAGCAATTGGAGAATCCCTGTTGAAGTGAAAATATGAGATTCTCTACCTGCTTTCAACAGAGGCACTCATTTCTTAAATCTAAGCAGTGGTAATGAGATGAAAATTCATCCTGGTATTTTGGTAGTGCATTAGCCTGGCTTTGTAGCCAGCAGGAGGTGATGATACACAGCACTGATCTCCAAGAACGCTGCACGCAAAGATCTAGGAATCTCTGCGTTATCGATTGCAAATGTGCCCACAGTAATGCCATTCTGATGCCATTTATCAATGAAATCTAATGTCCAACAACACTGATGGCACATAGCAGGCTATACAGCTGGTCACACTGTAGGATGCTCACACAGGCAACTGAAGTAGCAAGAAGATTTGAAACTTTTTTTATAATATTGCTGAAAGCAAAACTAAGAAACTTGAGATTCAGGTGGAAGCTGAAGTATCATAGGATGAAAGTATGTATTCTTTTTGTTTTGAGGTATCGAATTGGACATTCCACACACACATGCAACATTTTTTCAGGGCAAGAAAGGTTGTTCAGTGATTACTTTGAGTTGGTATGCCTTGAAAATATTCAGCTACATGTCCTTCTACAGGCTTCACTAGTTTCAAGTATATTTGTAGCAGATGAGCAGCATAAAAATGACAAGTTTGCGTTACTCAGTGATGTCTAATTGATTTTTCTCTGCAATTAACAATGAATCCTGTCCAGGTTGAGGGAGTCACTAATTGTAGCTTCTGGATTCATATATTAGCTGTACACACATGGATTTGAGAAGTTTCTGCAATTATTCAGTGGAAAATCTAGCCATAATTGTGTAATTTTCTTTGTTCACCAATCCCCATCACTTTTCTTGAAAAGTCCAAATATTCCTGGTTAGTTTTCTTCACGGTCATATTCCTCTATTTAATCTCTTCCAACTCCATATCTTGCTTGCATTAAATGGTCACTTTGGTCTATTGTGTGCGATACTCTACCTCTGCTATACTGTCTGTAATGCCTTAATGGTGACAAATCTCTTCCCATCCTCAAAGTCCTCATTAAAACCTACCTCTGAGCAGCAACTTGGTCCCATCCTTAAAGACCATCCCGCTCCTGATCAGGTCTAACTCCTAAAGGTGAAGATTCTTGCAATACATTAACAGTAATATGTCATTGGCCACAAATTAAGTGACTTAATTCAATGAGATATGTCAAAAGACTGATACAATGGTATATCATAGAAACTTGGAAGGGAAATTCAGTGAAGGAAGTTGCATTGTGCGTTGTACGAGATTGCAAGAGATTGTTTAGTCACTGACAGAATGAGGTGAATTCATGCAATCTGCACTGAGTCAGACAGAGCAGCATGTTCTGTTGCTTGATAATTTCTAATTGGGTTAAAATATGCTGAGAGAGTTACAAGTACACACGATTAGAAAGAAGGGGGAGGCAGCCTATCTGTTCTGTCAGCTCTTTTAGTTCAAATTGCAATGGGCTTGGATGGCACATTTACAAATTGACAAACTTTAAGGCCTTCTGAATGCACATCTTCTTCTAGTTGGAGTATTTGTCCCAAATGAATAATGGAGATCACAAATATTTTTGCTGTCAATTATGAATCTGCAGCAAAACGCTATTGCTTCTCATTTCTAGAAGGTGGAAATTAAAGACTTTTCTGATTGAAACCCTTCCTCAGAGCAGCTGCAGATACTTTGATGAGATTGCTGTTGAACAAGAGATGCCAAGCATAAGCTTTTGAATTACATTGACCTAATCAAGGCCTGACTGGAATTCTCGAGGGCTCTTTTGATAATGGCAAAATTCATATTGATAAACAGTTAACTTAATAGGCAATGAATATTATTATCCTTTTGGAACCAATGGAAAATTGCTTGGGCGATTTCTCTAAAGTTCAACACACATGCAATTTTGGGCAACAAGTCTGAAAGACAAACATAATGTTTAACCATGAAAGCTACCACACTGAATAATTGGAACATGAGGAAAAAGGCTCACCAAGCATCTTAGGTTAAGTTCAGTTTATATTGTCAGTAAAGTCATCAATTTGTTGATATATTATAGATGACTATAACTATGACAAGCATATCAAATTAACCATATTATCTAACATTTTTAACAGAAGTTACATAACATTTAAGTCTCATTCTTCCTTGACTCTGTAAAATAAATCAGAGTTAATTTGGTGTGCTGGGTGAGTTTTCATGGATTAACATGGTATCATAGATGATTACATCACAGGAAGAGACTATTCAGTTCATTGTGTTTGTGCCAGACGACATATTGCCACCCAGCCTAATCCTATTTTTCAATTGTAGGTTGACAGCCTTGAAGCTTATAGTGCTTCAAGTGCAAGTCAAAGTAAAGGGCATCTGCCTCTACTACCCTTCCAGGCAAAGAGTTTCAGATGCCGACCAACCAAAACAAATCCCCCCAAAATCCTCTGGAGGCCTCTTGCCTCTCAATAAGATCTATGCCTCCAGATTATAGCCCTTCAACAATAGGGAATAAAACCTTCCCAATCACCCCAAGACCTCTCATGATTTTGTACATTTCAATTAGCCTTCCCCTCAGCCTTCTCTATTGCAATAGGGGGTGTTTCAAGGGATGTGGGCCAAATACAGGCAGATGGGACTAAAATAACTTGGGATATCTGGTTGGCGTGGATGAGGTGGACTGAAGGGTCTGTTTCTGTGCTGTACAACTTTAGATATTCATTACTCGTTCACTGTGAATTACTTTAAAACTAAAATATTCTTCCTAGGTTGGTGGCCTGGCCTCAGAAAATGTACGTTGGGCTGAAGCTGTGCGTAACTTCAAAAAACAGGAGAGCATGCTGTGTGGAGATGTGCTCCTCATCACTGCCTTTGTTTCATATCTGGGCTATTTCACAAAGAGGTACAGGCAGGAGCTAATGGATGGGATGTGGAAGCCTTATCTTGGAGAACTCAAAGTAAGGAGTGCATCATCAGGAGTTTTCGCAATTGTATTTTCTAACACATTGACTGATTTGGTAACCTAATAAACTTTTCCCCACAGACAATATTTTATGTTATTCATATATTTGAGAAACAAATGCCATAGTTTCATTGTCATCTTTTTTTTATTATTAGCGGAGTTTTATTTTAATCATTATTTTTAGAAATACTAATTATTTAACAGTTGATAACATGGAAGTGATTTTTGGGAAAACATTTAGGATATTTAGTATCACACACAACTGTCCAGGTATATCTTAGTACTCATGATGTGGAAGTGCCGACATTGGACTGGGGTGGTCACCTGCAGAATAAGGTGAATATTCAGCCTGTCGATACTCCCGTCACACCATTTGTATGATCTTTAGATCTCTCTGGCAATTGATCTCTAGGCCTATATATTCTGTGCCTGTGTTCTTTCCCTCACTCCACCTAACGAAGGAGCAGTGCTCCAAAAGCTTGTGATTTCAAATAAACCTGTTAGACTATAACCTGGTGTCATGTGACTTCTGACCTTCTCTCGGTAGAATACAGATAGAAAACTCAAGGCATAACTTATTGCAGTTTCATTGATATGTAGGTATTCTTCCAAGATATTTTGTCTCATTGCCTTGTTCATTCCTGACTTGCTGTTGGGTTTCAATCATAAAGCTGACCCACTGTTTTAACAGTGTTGTCCATTGTGTGACTGTTGCTTTGTAATGAAATGTTGAATTTTGCCAAAGAAAACTTTACTTCTCCTTTTGATGTTTAATAAGGAAGCTGCTAATTTGTTTAGTTGATATTCTGGGAGACTTTTGTCTGAGAACTTGTCTCCATTGTTGACAAAATTTATCATTCTTTTGAGCTTATGGTAGAGTCATAGACTCGTAAAAATCTGGATTAAACTCTGAATGTTGGCACATGGAACCCATCTCCTGGAATTCAAATTGAAACAGTCAATGTAAAAACAACTACAAATGTATGTTGCATTACTGTTCCCAGTGAGTTATTCATTATTCCTATATGTCTTTTCCTTTGATGTTTGCTTAGATCAGACTGTGAAAAAAAGTAACTTTAGTGTAAGGATGTTGATGAAGTCGGGGATTTGCAAAAACTACATCTATGTCTATATTAATAGGGAAAAGTGCCATTTTGAGGAATTTAGGCATGTGAATATGATGCAGACAATGTGACCTGAATAACCAAAAAAAAAATTCTCTCTAGGCTATGCTTTGGTTGATGTCCTTTGTCACTGATCTAAGATGTGATAGCATCAGTCCATTTCTATACCCCGAGGAGTAATGCTCACATAGGCTTTCCTTCAGGCCAAAGGTAGCATAGTCCAGCGTTTTGCTAGTTGAGTATTTATCGCCACCTCCTGATTGCCTCTCTGCACTTGTGAATTCTGTGGAATTTTGAGCATGTTTATTGGGTCAAATGCTGCATATTTGAAACTAGGGTGAGCCATTTACACATGCGTAATGCTTGCAGTCAGCAGAGTTTGTAAGCTTTCACACAGTCAGGTTGAATTGCATTCAAATTTAGTTCTCAGACTGCAGAATTTAAAGTAGCGTGTTTAATTTTTTTTCCCACATATTTTTGTCATAAAGTGGGCAGTTGACAGGGTGCATTATTAGCATCATGTAGAATTGGTATCAACGCACTATCCATAGATTTATATATCCAGTCACGTTCAATTGTAACAACGATTCCTGGTAATTGTGATTAAGCGCCTGATTTGTGAGATAAAGCAACTTACTATTCAAAGAATGTCTGAAATTCCCATCTTATAAATCTTTTACCAGAGCGTATCATTCAGCTAAATGGAAACGAAGATAGAAGTGTTTCATAAACTGTGTGCTGCCTTTTTAATAATTGAAAACTTTCATTAATTCAGCTTAGGAACTGTCATCTATTTGTTTCTCCTGAAATGCTTTACCTTTATTAATTTTCTTTTGTTCCAGTGCTTCTACCGTAAAAGGGTGTTTGAGTTTTATTAGTCATTTCAGCAAAACAGTTATATCAGCAGAAAAACAAAACCATTTGATCTAATGGATAATAAAGTGATATCATAACCAACTTTTGTGTGGTGTTGCAGTGGAAAGGCTTGTGCATTTGCTGAGATTATTGTGAACTTCAATCCTGGTCTTATTTTATCATTCATAATCAGATCAGAATCCCAGTATTGAGTCCAGTGACACCTGGTTCTTCTGCTTAATTGCAATGATTTCTTTGTATTTTTGTCTTCTGATGGAGTGGGCTGAGTTGAGTGCACCAAACCTTTTGGGTGGAATTTTCTTTTCAATAAAACATGATGATGTAGATTCAGAAGCTGATTTTTAGGAAGCAATGCAGTATTCAATTGTTTCTTGAATGATTCCAGCATTTTCGCTTCCAGCAGTTTATCTCAAAGGTCACTATCTCAAAGTGCTGTTTACTCTTGGCAGTAGGACTTCCTGATATTTGTATTTGATTTCACTCATTTGAAGCTGTCTCTGTGTACACACGGTTGGAATTTGTGTATATGATGACATACGAAAAACAGTCTTCACCTCGAGTCTACACTTCCCACTCAATGATTCCTGAAATGTCCTGAAGACAGTCTTATACCCACTTACCCACTAGCAACACTGGTTTGCCCCTAAAGTCTCAATACTTTGCAGCTGAACAGAGAGTTATCCTTTAACTCAACTTGACAGAAAGCAGACTTGAGCACATTGATGGTTGCGGGAGCTTCCTGTACCCAAATTGGTACTTGCTTTTCTGCTTTTCGAAGAACTACTCAACTTCAGAAAGAACTTGAGCTGTAACTTGCGTTGAAATGTCCAGTGATGGTGAAAGCACTTTCCAATTGCAAGTCCACCTTTTCATCTATTTATTCTCCTTTGAAGATAGGAAATTAGTGGTTTTCCTTCCGAACAAAATGTAAGCTTATGAAACTTAAAAATTGTCTTACCTGGGAGATGCAGGCCAAAAGGATATAATCTAAGCAGCTAATTTGGCCAAATAGTGCAGAATGCCTGTGGCATATTTTGTTTATACTGTGCCTACAAAGCAGGAATTTCCAAATTGTAACTGCAAAATTGAAGTGTTCACTTATTAAATGATTTGCCAAAAATTAGTGATGCTGAATCTTAAACCCCAAATCCTTGTATCACATGGGAAACGCAAATCTCTCAAACCTGCCTGCTTTCTGGTGTAAAGAAAGTGGGAATGTTTGGCAGGGGTTGGGGAGCAGTTGGGCACATGGTGGGAAGCCAGCTGCTGAAGTCACAAAGTGCTTTCTCAACACCATCTGTGGTTTCTGGAGGAGCAGGAGCATCTCGCCAGGCTAATTTAGTTACACCAACCCCTTGTCCCAAGATCAGCTTCTTCCTGTAATCAGTCTCTCCTTTTGCCCATTGTCAATCCAATCTACTGCAACCACACTGACCCAGCCTTCCTCATCTCTAATCCACCCTTTCCATTCTCTCTGATCACTGTCTCATCTTCACACCCTAGCAACTGTCTCTGATCCGCCTCAGATGCCTCCAATTTGCTCTATCTCCTCACCTGACTCTCCTGACCTCTTCCTATAATTTTCTAAATGCCTCCCCTAAGCCCTTCTAATCTTCTCTTGGCTCTTCTGACCTTTCCCAGTGGCACTTTCTGAACTTACCTTAAACCTTCTGGTCTCTGCCTTGATATTCTTTCTCTACTATTCCACTAATTCCCACTGCACAAGCCGTAATGAAAAATTCTCGTGATCAATGCTATTCTGTTACCATGCTCATTATCGTGTTGCAATGCACTATAATACTATAGAATAAACAATCATTATTATTAAAATGGAGTGGCAACTTTGTTCAAGCTGTATAACCGTTATTTTTTAGATTAGATTACTTTTTTTTAGATTAGATTACTTACAGTGTGGAAACTGGCCCTTCGGCCCAACAAGTCCACACCAACCTGCCGAAGCGCACCCACCCATACCCATTCCCCTACATCTAACACTACGGACAATTTAGCGTGGCCAATTCACCTAACCTGTACATTTTTGGACTGTGGGAGGAAACCGGAGCAAACCCACGCAGACACGGGGAGAATGTGCAAACTCCACACAGTCAGTCGCCTGAGGCGGGAATTGAACCCGGGTCTCTGGCGCTGTGAGGCAGCAGTGCTAACCACTGTGCCGCCCACTATTGGTATTGATAAAGAGCTATTGGTAAAGAGCTAGGAACTAATTGTTATGTGAATATAAATCCTGTGTTGCCATATTTACTGTTGCACTGCAGTTGTGAACTGATTAATATTATATTAGTCCACTCACTCCATGGATAGCAACAAGCAATACATTGAATGATGATCCACTGTTTTGAGTCTAACCTGTAATCATTTCTGATTTAAATCAAGCAACCTAACAGCAAGTATCTGCTTCAGTTGTGCAAAAAGAAGAGGCTTAGGCATTTTTGGAATGAGATAGGGAAATGAAGAGATGGTTTAGATTAGATTAGATTAGATTACTTACAGTGTGGAAACAGGCCCTTCGGCCCAACAAGTCCACACCACCCCGCCGAAGCGCAACCCACCCATACCCCTACATCTACCCCTTACCTAACACTACGGGCAATTTAGCATGGCCAATTCACCTGACCTGCACATCTTTGGACTGTGGGAGGAAACCGGAGCACCCGGAGGAAACCCACGCAGACACGGGGAGAACGTGCAAACTCCACACAGTCAGTCGCCTGAGGCGGGAATTGAACCCGGATCTCTGGTGCTGTGAGGCAGCAGTGCTAACCACTGTGCCACCGTGCCGCCCCCTCATTCACATGGTCTCCTCATTCACATTAAAGCAGGGTGAGTTGGAGGTGTCACAAGTGCCAGAAGTTAGAATACAATGAATTCAAGAGAGTGGACTGAACCCACTGCATTTACATTCCCTGAACTGAACTAACTGCATGCTTTTTCTGTATTTTGCATCGTTGTTTGAATTGCTAAATTGCAGCGGTGTGCTTAATTATGTACTGTCTGAAGCTGCAGAGTTTCTCAATCTATAGAGGACCATCAGAAATGAAGTACTTTTAGTTACATTTGTAGCTGATGCCATTACTGTGTCCTGCTAGAGTCTATTAATTAATTCTGTGCTGTGGGAATTGTTGTTATTGTTACTATGGCTATTCAATAACTAACAACATGGTATAAACTGGACCTCTCCTCTTCTCTTCGACAAATGTCTCCATCTGAATAATGGAGTGTGACTATGTTACCAAACCAGTTAATGAGCATGATTTTAATGCTCCTATAGAGTCCTCTTAAGCTGGGTAACATAGTTTCTGATTCAAAAACCTTTGTCACAAGGCATTTTACTTTACAGTGTGAAATCCATGGCTAGAAGTTGGATCAAAGGTGGATCTAATCAGGAGGTGCAGATAATGTCAAAACTTGTTCTTAACCGTCAGCAAATCCAGAGATTAGATTGAAGTGTTCAGCGAGCCTTCTAATGGTTTGTCTTAAAAAAATAATAAATACTATTTAGTTTGTGATGTTTTACTCACATTCAATCACTTTAATGTCAGCAGGGGATGTTTCAGTGTCCATATCTTTGATGTATGGTGATGTTCACAAAAGGTATTAATGAGCTCTTTTGATTGGTTTTTTCTTGGGATTTAACCTACACAGCATATGTTAGAGAGTATTACTAAACTGATGTGACACTAAGTAATGTAAAAGCTAGCCACCAATTTAGTTGTACCGTGCAGTCACTGTGCAATGTTAAAATATTTATCTTTACGTATGTGGCATAAACACCATTGAGTTTGCTGATAAACTGAGATTTATGTGTGTAATAAGATTGTGGTTCATTTTTTTGTTCAGACAGCCTGTGTCAACAACCATTAACAGATAGTGGTTTATTTGGTGATACAACATATAGCTTTATTTGAAAGAGTAATTTAATAGGCCAACATTATCTGCCTTGAAAATACATACAGAATGCAACTTGATATGTTTTTAGTTTATCATCCTTGCAAAGGAACTGTCACTTTTAAAAGTTTAACATAACTCGGTCACATTCTCAGACAGTAATGAAAAGAAAGTTAAGCACAAACAGAAATAGCTGGCGAAACTCAGCAGATCTGGCAGCATCTGTAGAGAGAGCAGAACGAATGTTTTGGGTCCATTGACCCTTCTTCAGTCGTGATTGCAGAAAGTGACATGCTCAGACTACCTGGGGATACTGCAGCCTTCAGGGTTCAGTAACTTTAGTGCCTGAGCACTTTCTCCCACATCTTTCCCCACCCCCACACACCAAGCCTTGCCATCACATGTTCTGCTTTCACCACAACCAAACTATTTTTAGCCACTAATGGTTCCCCTTAGCAGCTTTTCTTTTTCTCCAGCTCACCGTTATCCATGCTTTTGTTTGCCTAACTGTTGTTTGTTCTCTCCCTCTCTCTCTTTCTCTCGGTCTGGGTTCCTCTCTCCCTTGTCTTCAGCACATATACAGGTACCAACCTTCTTCAGGGCTGACTGTCACTAGAAGAAGGGTAATTGGATCTGAAATGTTAACTCTGCTTTACCTCAGAAGGTGCTGTCAAACCTGCTGAGTTTCTCCAGCTATTTCTGTTTAGCTGGAGAAAAACAGAAAACAGTTTCAGTTTTCCATCATCGCAGTTCTTTGTTTTTGCTTAATGAAAAATTTTGACATGGGAGAAAATCCTAAAGCCCAAAGCGGTTGCTGAAAAGTGCCTTGCTGCCTTAAAGGCAGGCACATTGTAATGATTAATTCCAAAGTTGCTTGTAAACATCTATCCACTTTAAGTGTGGGCGGCACGGTGGCACAGTGGTTAGCACTGCTGCCTCAGCGCCAGAGACCCGGGTTCAATTCCCGCCTCAGGTGACTGACTGTGTGGAGTTTGCACGTTCTCCCCGTGTCTGCGTGGGTTTCCTCCGCGTGCTCCGGTTTCCTCCCACAGTCTAAAGATGTGCAGGTCAGGTGAATTGGCCATGCTAAATTGCCCGTAGTGTTAGGTAAGGGGTAAATGTAGGGGTATGGGTGGGTTGCGCTTCGGCGGGTCGGTGTGAACTTGTTGGGCCGAAGGGCCTGTTTCCACACTGTAAGTAATCTAATCATTATCAAAGGATCTCCCCACATCTTAAAGATTAAGTTGTGTTTCAACCATCTTGTCCCAATAGTGACTGAAATAATATTCAGTCATCAATAAATAACGCTCATAGGTCATTGATATTAATATTCTTTATTGTGAAGGACTGGCAATAAGTTCCACTCAAATCTATGTTACCTCCATCCTATTAAAATATTCAATAAAAAAAGGATCCTGCTACTGCTAGTGTACATCAATAAGGCATATCTAGAGTGTCATTTATATTTTATAATTTACTCTCTTCTCTAATCCAATCATTAGTAAAACTATGGATATAAAAGACGAACACTGCCTTCTAATGAAGTTGATTCAATAACATCTCAAATTTTAATTGAGCTTTAAGATGAACTTTAATACGTAATGGATCCTATACCATTTAAATAGCTTTAATTCCTTTGAATTATGTGTTGATAGTTCACACCATAAAATCATTCCAGTGAAATCTAACATAGAACTTGCATTCTCCAATTTATATTGGCTGATTTCATTTATTGTTGAGGATGCTTCGCTAAATATTTCCACAGTGCAGATATTTTTCAATATGATCCACTTAGATTTTTCCTTTCAGCCAGCAATTTGACAACTCCAATGTGAATTGACAAGTCATGACACCCCTTCTTAGAATCATAGCATGTTATAGCATATAGGCACATCATTTGGACCATTGTGTCTCTGCTGTTTCTTTGTTAGAGGGCTGTCCAGTTAATCTCAGTCCCTCTGCCTTTTCCTTAGAACCCTGTAAAGAGTTTATTTTCCTTCAAGCGCTTATCCAATTGTTTTTTGGATGTCATTGTTGAACTATGTTCCAACACTATGTTCAGATGGTGCTTTCCAATCTCAAGAGCTCTGTGTTCATTCAAAAAAAAATGCATTTGTATCTTTGATTCTTTTGCCAATCACCTTGCACTTGGCTGGCCGGACTGTATTTGTGTTTATTCTCCCATTTTGAATCAGGAGTGTTCAAGTTGCAAAGCCCCAACCATCTGATGTGATGCCCATATCCCATAGCAATTTCCACTTTTCCATCTCTCAGTAAAGAGAGGAATATCCTATTCAAAATTGCTTTGAGTAAAATCAGCGTTTTAGCATCACCCCTTTGTCAAGTTTTGTTCAATAGTGTTTTTCTGTTGTTTCTTTACTGCTACATTGGGAGCATTCTCTTGTCATGACTTTGTTAGGATAGTGGACTGAAAAAGCAAGCCCTGCTACTCCTGGAGCCAGCACAAAATGTAAAGTTTCTCAAAGAAATAGGCACAATGCCCAAACTACTGGATTTTCAGACCAAGGTTGGTAGAATATGTGGACCAGGTTTCTATACTTTAGTAAGTGACTGTTTATCACAGGTAATTAGATTCCAGCTACAGATAAGCAATTAAGTAAACTTTACAAATTAAAACTCTTGCCTGACCCCACCTCACCCCTTATAAACTCTCCCCTAACAACAAAGCCATACAGACAAAATTAAAGTTGAAGAAATACATGCCCGAAGGAAAAAATTCAGTCAGACTACAAAATCATAGGTGCAGAAGTAGGCCATTCACCCCATTGACTGGATTAGTGGTGCTGGAAGAGCACAGCAATTCGGGCAGCATCCAATGAGCAGCGAAATCGACGTTTCGGGCAAAAGCCCTTCATCACCCGAAACGTCGATTTCGCTGCTCGTTGGATGCTGCCTGAACTGCTGTGCTCTTCCAGCACCACTAATCCAGTATTTGGTTTTCAGCATCTGCAGTTATTGTTTTTACCTCGTTGATTTTCACCCCATTGAGTCTACCTCACCAATGAGATGATAACTGATCACCCAATCCTCAACTGCCCTTTTCTGCCTTTGCCCTGCAACCCTTGATTCCTTCACTGTTTAAAAATCTGTCTATCACAGCTTTGAATACACTTAATAACCCAAACTTTACAATACTCTGTGGTAAGGAATTCCACAGAATGACTACACTCTGAGAGAGGAAATTGCTCCTCATTGATTTCTTAAAAGGGTGGCCTCATATTCTTAGTTTACTCCTACAAGGGCCTTTCCACATCTGTCCTGTCACGTCACTTTACCATGTTTCAATAAGGCCACCTCTCATTCTTTTAAATGCCAATGAGCACAGGTCAAACCTCTCCTCATAAGGCAGCCCCTCCATACTTCAGCTCAGCTTTGTGAATCTTCTCTGGGCTGCCTCCCATTTCCAGTACATGTTTCCTTAAACAATAGGTCCCAGATTATTCACAGTCTTCCAGCTATTGTCTGACTAGTACCTTTAGATAGTTTTCGCAAATTTCACTATTCCTTACATCATTTCTTTAAAAATACAGGAAAAAAATCCAAGCTGCAGCTTTCTAAAGTATCTCTCTTTTAAAATAATATTCAGCTCTTTCATTCTTCTTTCCAAAGTGTAAATCTTCGATTTTCCCACAATATATTCCATCTGCTAAGTTTTTGCACATTTGCTAAATATATCTGTATTCCTCTGTAGGTTCCTTGTGACATCTTCACAACTTGCTTCCCCACCTACTTTTTTTTTGTCATTCACAAACGTGGCAACAGTACATTCAATTTTGTCATCTAAGTCATTAATAGCAGCACTTCAAAAGCTTGTGATTTCAAATAAACCTGTTGGACTAAAACTTGGAGCCATGTGACTTCTGATTTTGTCCACCCCAGTCCAATGGCAGCATCTCCATATCGCCATTGCAGAAATAGATAGGGAAAGCTTGGAATTTTATGGTCAATGTCGAAGACTCAAAACACCTGAAGCCCTAAAGATGTGTAAAAGGTGCAAGGGTTACTTGAAAAAAATTAGGAAAGCAAAGAGTGGGCAAGAAAACCACTGGAGATAAAAGAAAGGAAAGAGACATTTTCTAAGTGTTCTGGAGGAAAGAAAGGTTCAGGTTCATAAGGAATCAAAGTGGCACTCTGAGTATTAGCTCTGTTGGTAGGCAGAGGAGATTTTTCATTAAGAACTGATCACATTTCCACGCCATTTAGTTAACTTGTAAACAAACCCTCGACTCCAGTCCGTTTGCACATTAGTGAAACCCACAGTTACACAAATAGCATTGACGATCAAATTCCTTACTTTCAAAACATGCAGCCTCCTTATAACGCCTGGGGTTTAAAAGTGTTTTTTTTTTCTCTCTCATTTCGTCCACTTTACACTCTCATAGTGAATACACATGCAAAATACCTATTTCTGATTTTGTACCTTGACCATACCCTCGACTCCCAGAAGACTATCTCTTGTAATAAAAACAGAACCTGCAGAAGAACCTCAGCAGGTCTGGCAGCATCAATAGAGAGGGAAACAGCTGGTTTTGAGTACAATATGCCTCTTCTTTCAAACTAAAGAGAGGTGGAAATTGATGGGTTTTATATTGTGTAAAAAAGGATGGGCAGGAACAAGTGAAGCAGAGGCAATATCAAAGGGTCGAGGAAAGTACAAAGGCCATGAGAGTAGCAATGGTTATATACAAATAGCTGGCTCCAGAGGAAGTATTAATAACAGAATGTAGATCAGCTCTGGTAAAAGCAAAAGCATGAAAATGACATGATTTGGCAATGCTGGTGTTGGGACTGGGATGTACAAAGTTAAAAATCACACAACACCAGGTTATAGTCCAACAGGTTTAATTGGAAGCACTAGCTTTCGGAGCGACGCTCCTTGATCAGGTGACAATGATGAAGGAGCAGCACTCTGAAAGCTAGTGCTTCCAATTAAACCTGTTGGATTATAACCTGGTGTTGTGTGATTTTTAACTATGAAAATGACACACTGGGTTAGAGTTGGAGGGGGTGGGAAATGGAGGACAGAATTTATGGCCTGAAATTGATTTCTTTAACATTTAGATTAGAGTAGTTCTTTAGGCACTTTACAGCCTTCTAGACTAAATGTTAATCAAGAAATGAGATCCTGTTTCTCCAACTTGCATTGGGCTGCCCTGGAACACTCCAGGGACAAAACTGTCGATATTTCTACGAGCATGAGAGCAAGATGTTGGGGTAAAATGGCAAGCAACCAGAAGGCTGGAGTTATGTTAGTGGACTGAGCAAATATTCCAGAAAGTGGTTTTCCACTTTGTGTTTGATCTTCCCAACACAGAGAACACATCTTCGAAGGATCATCATGAATGCTTCACTGGAAAGAATCCCAGTGTCTCTGGACTTTTCCCATAACCACTGCTTCTCTTTGTCAGTTGTGTTGACTTGTTAATTTTTTTTTAAATGGCTTTTGAAAATTAAATACAGAAATTGTGCACATTGCTCTAAATGTACTCTGTTAATATTGCAACTTTAGTCTTACAAAATAATTAAAAAGGCATTAATTATGTGAAATAATTTGCTATTGTACTCACATTTGCAGAGAATGAAATATTTGAACTTGTGAATTTTTTTCATCACTTATGCCTTTTATTGATTGTATAATCCCATGCACTGTTTTTCTCCCCAACTGTATTATTTATTCTTCTCCATTCAAACCTGTAGCTGCCAACTCCTTGCCTGTACAGCTAAGTTATCTTATGCATTCCTGAAGTCATTACAGTCCTCCTCCTTATTTTGCAACCAACCTGCTTTTGTATTATCAGCAAGTTTGAGGATTGTGTGTCCTATTCTTCAGTTCAAATCATTTATTATTTGTCAAGATCCAAACTTACCCTTGCACTAACCACTGTAAAGTATTACACCTAACTCTTCTTGAATCACTGCAATGCTTCTCCTTATTTTTAATTTAAGCGTGGGATGAGGGGTTTGCTGGCCAGGTCAATATTTATTGTCCATCCCTAATTGCCCAAAGAACATTTAAGAGTCAACCACATTGCTGTGGGTCTGGAGTCACATATAGAATTATTGAATTCAAATTCTACCATCCAGGTTGGTGGGATTCAAACCTGTGTCCCTGCAACGTTACCTGGGGTCTCTGGATTAACAGTGCAGCAGTAATGCCACTCGGCCAACACCACCTTGTACCTCATGTATCCCATACAAACAGACAGTTTTCTATGTATGTGTACATCTTCCAACCTCAGTTATTGCATTTGTTGTTCTCAATGTGGTCTCCTCTACGTCGGCGAGATCGAGCTCAACCTCACAGAACAGCTCAGGGAACACCTCTGGTCTCCCACTGCAACTCCCAGGTACATTTCCTCTGCCCTGAAGCTCCACCTATCCACTCCACCCTCTCCTCCTTGACCTATCACCTTCATCCCCTCCCCCACTCACCCATTGTACTCTATGCTACTTTCTCCCCACCCCCACCCTCCTCTAGCTTATCTCTCCACGCTTCAGGCTCACTGCCTTTATTCCTGATGAAGGGCTTTTGCCCAAAACGTCGATTTTGAAGCTACTTGGATGCTGCCTGAACTGCTGTGCTCTTCCAGCACCACTAATCCAGAATCTGGTTTCCAGCATCTGCAGTCATTGTTTTTACCGATCTGATCTGTATCAACCAACCTAATCTTCCTGTGGCCATCCACTTCAACTCCCCCTCCTGCTCCTGCTCCACTGAGGACATAACCATTCTGGACATCTTCCACCATCTAAACAAGGCCACCTACAAACTGAAGGGAGAACCCCTCATCTTCTGCCTGGGGAACCTACAACCACATGGACTCAACATTGAATTCGCCAGTTTCCAGATCTCCCCTCCCCCAACCCCATCCCAGATCCAGCCCTCTGAATCATATATGCCCTCTTGACCTTACCCACCTGTCCATCTTCCTTCCCACCTATCTGCTCCGCCCTCCTCTCTGACCTATCACCATCACCTCCTACCTTCACCCACCAATTACCATCCCACCTACCTTTCCCCATTTATGTCTCCGTTCCCTTCCCCCTCCCCAGTACTGAAGAAAGGTTATGCCCAAAAAGTTGACTGTCTTGCTCCTCTGATGCTGTTTGACCTACTTTGCTTTTTCCAGCACCACGCTTTATCAACACTGTCTCTCCAGCATCTACAGTCCCCACTATCTCCTACATTTCTGTCTGTGCCAAGTATTTTATGCCAAGTATAAGATATATTTTGCACCAACCAATTAAAGCCAATCCGATGCCCTCTGTTAGTTTCAATCATTTCAGGCAATCTGAGAGAAATTTCCTGAATCTTTCTCTCTAATGAACTTGGGTTTGCACCTGTTTCTCTACCCCTTCCAGGAGCTTGAGTAGTTCTGAGTGGGGAAGGAAGTCTGTGCTGCATGAGACTGTGTGAGATGGGCTTGACAGACCAGCAGGTTGTTTACTCTGTATCATTTTCCAGGCATTCATCCAGCATTATCAAACCACTTGGGAGAAACATTAATGAATGCTTTCAGAAAATATTGATTCACTATATTTACAGCAATTCCAGAAACGTAGCTGCTTTAGAAGAGTAAGTGGATTTTTAAAAAAGGTGGAAGAGAAAGGAAAAACCTTTCTGTGCTTTCATACTATGGTCTTCACGATGGTGTCCAACACTTGTTTTCCCATGTTCAGGTTCCGATCCCTGTAACCTCTGACTTGGATCCCTTGACCATGCTGACAGATGATGCTGATGTTGCGACCTGGCAGAATGAAGGCCTCCCAGCTGACAGAATGTCCACAGAGAATGCAACCATCTTGACCAACTGTGAGCGCTGGCCACTTGTGATCGATCCCCAACTGCAGGGTATCAAGTGGATCAAGAACAAGTATGGAGAGAATCTCCAAGTCGTCAGGATCGGCCAGAGAGGGTAACTAATTCATAACTTGCTTATGTGTAATGAAATTCTATTTCCAACTGGTCACCATTAGAAGGAACTGTTGTGATGAAGCCAGTAATTAATGTGGCATTGCAGCAGCTCAGTCTTAACTCTATGTTTGCCATGTTCGATTGGGTTAAAGTACTTTTGCGTAGTTTTAGCAGTCTTTGTAGCCATGGCATTAGCAACTAACATTTGTACCACACAAATGCTAGCTAATGACAATGAAAGGGAAATTGACCATCTCTACTTAGTAGTCGTCGTTGTCGTCATCATCATCATCATCATCATCATCATCAAGTCTTCCACCAGCAACAGCTGAGGGGTAACTATTGACCAGAAACTAAATCACACAGATATTGTGTTTACAAGGGCAGGTCAGAGACTTGAAATGTTGCAGTGACTAGCTCACCTTCTGAGTCTGCAATGCTTTGCACCATCTACAAGGCGCAAGTCAGGATTGTGATAAAATGCTTTCCACTTGCTTGAAGTAGTGCAACTTCATTGATGTTCAAAAAGCTTGCTGCCATCCAGGACAAAGCAGCTCACTTGGTCAGCACCCACTCTAATACTTTAATCATTAATTGCTTCCAACATTAGCATGGATTGGCATCAGTGCATATCATGTGCAAGATACAGTGCAGCAACCTTTGCCAAATCTGCTGGGATGCCATCTTCCAAATCTCAGGCTGTGGTCTTGAAAGGAGAGGGTAGCAGAACAATAGGAGCATCACCACAAAGAAGTTCATTTCTGAGCTAACGGTAACCCATCCTACTTGGAACTACATCACTGTTCCTTCACTGATGCTGCTCATGACTGGAAATTCCCTTCCTAACAGCGCTGAACCTCTTTAATCCCATTTAAACAGACAGTTTTCTGTATAGGTAAAAACAATAACTGCAGATGCTGAAAACCAAATACTGGATTAGTGGTGCTGGAAGAGCACAGCAGTTCAGGCAGCATCCAACGAGCAGCGAAATCGACGTTTCGGGCAAAAGCCCTTCATCAGGAATAAAGGCAGTGACCCTGAAGCGTGGAGAGATAAGCTAGAGGAGGGTGGGGGTGGGGAGAGAGTAGCATAGAGTACAATAGGTGAGTGGGGGAGGGGATGAAGGTGATAGGTCAAGGAGGAGAGGGTGGAGTGGATAGGTCGAAAAGGAGATAGGCAGGTCGGCAAATGTGGATGTGGTACCAAGTTTGTTTCACGACATGGTTGAAGAGCTTCAGAGCAGAGGAAATGACCTGGGAGTTGCAGTGGGAGAGGGACTCCCTGAGATTCTTGTAGAGTATGCTACTACATTTCCTTTGGTGCCATAAGGGGTATTTTGCACCAACCAATTAAGGCCAAATTGGTGCCCTCTGTTAGTTTCAATCACTTAATGGAGTCAGAGAGGAATTTACTGGATCTTTACCTTGACCAAGTCAATTGCAGTGTTTCAAAAAGGTGGCTTAGCGTCAGCTTCTCAAGGACAATAGGGATGCACAATGAACACTGGCTTAGCAAGCAAAGTTCATATTGCATGAAAGAGGAAAATAAATTACGTATTGTACTACCCTTAAAGGTCATTGGCTCAGATTAATTGCTAAAGTGTAGTATCTGATTATTTGGTCATTTTTTTCGGCATTTCTTATTCACTTTTCTGGCATATTTACTAATTGTGTAAGTGTTTGTCAGAGTCTAATGGAGAAGTACAATGAAAATAAATCCAGTGCAAAATGACTTGGGAATTTCTATTATTTTCTTTTGTAGCTTAACTATAGCGATTTTATATGTAACTTCAAGGTCAAATTGGGCAAGTATCTTGAAGGACAATACATATTTAGCAATAAGAAGTTTGACAGTAGATACTGCAAAAACTCAGCTGTATCTTTGAAGGGACAGAGATCAGTCTTTTTTATTCATTTAAGAGATATGGACATTGCTGACTAGCCCAGCATTTATTGTCCGTCCCTAATTGCCCTGGACGTGGAGGTGGTGAGCTGCTTTCTTGAACCGCTTGGGGTTTAGGAGCACCAACAGTGGTGTTGGGGAGGGCATTCCAAGATGTTGACCCAGCTACTGTGAATGAACGCTGACATAGTTTGAAGTGATGATGGTGACTTTGAGTGGAATTGAAAGTGATGGTGTTTCCATGCACGTGCTGCCCCTGGTCGTCTAAGTGGTGGAAGTGGTGAGTTGTAAGGGACTGTCGATGGAGCCTTGATGAGTTGCTATAGTGCAACTTGTAGATGGGACATTGCTGCCACTGTATATCTGTAGTGAAGGGAATATATTGAAGGTGATGGATGAGCTGCCAATCAAGCCAGCTGCTTTATCCTGAGTAGTGTTGAGCTTCTTGAATGTTGTTGGAATTGAAGCCGCCAAAGCAAATGGAGAGCATCACCCCTTCTCCACTCCTGACTCGCACCTTGTAGATAATATACAGGCATTAGGGAGTCCAGTGGTGAATTCCTTACTGCAGAATACCTAGCCTCTGATCATTCCTTCTAGCCACAATGTATAAGGCTGGGCCATTTAAATTTTTGGTTAATGCTAGCCCCTCCAAAGTTGATGGTGTGGGGTTCAGTGGTGATAATGCTTTTGAAATCAAGGGCAATGGTTAGAGATCTCTAGTTGGGGATGGTCATTATCTATCACTTGTGTCAGGTGAATGTCAGTTGCTGCTTGTCAGCTGGAATTTATGATGTTATGGCTGTGTAGATATTTGATGTTATAACTTCAAGCTGTCTATCTCGACAACAGCGCATCTATTTATTGTACACGTTACATGGACGAGCACAAAGAATACCACAAACCACATCATATAATGGATGTAGGTTTGCTCGCTGAGCTGGAAGATTCATAGCAGGTTTTGAGAAGATTTGTAGCTTAGGTTGAGGTTCTGGATGTAGATTTTCTCGCTGAGCCAGAAGGTTCATTTCCAGAAGTTTTGTCACCCCACTAGGTAACATCTTCAGTGGGCCTCCGGGCGAAGCACTGTTGATAATTCCTGCTTTCTATTTATATGTTTGGGTTTCTTTAAGTTGGTGATGTCATTTTGTGTGGTGACCATTTCCTGTGGTGATGCCATTTCCTGTTTGTTTCCTCAGGGGGTGATAGATGGGGGTCTAACTCGATGTGTTTTTTGATAGAGTTCCATTTGGAAAGCTATGCTTCTGGGGATTCTCGTGCTGTCTGTTTGGCTAGTCCTAGGATGGATGTGTTGTTCCAATCGAAGTGGTGTACTTCCTCATCTGTATGTAAAGATACTAGTGAGAGAGGGTCATGTTGTTTTGTGGCTAGTTGATGTTCATGTATTCTGGTGGCAATTTTCTGCCTGTTGGTCCAATGTAGTGTTTGTTACAGTTCTTGCACGGTATTTTGATAACCATCATGTTGTTTTGTGGCTAGTTGATGTTCATGTATTCTGGTGGCAATTTTCTGCCTGTTGGTCCAATGTAGTGTTTGTTACAGTTCTTGCACGGTATTTTGATAACCATACAGATAAGGAAGCACACCACTTTGACTGGGACAACACATCCATCCTAGGACAAGCCAAACAGAGACATGCATATGAATTCCTAGAAGCATGGCATTCCAACCAGAACTCTATCAACAAACACATCAAGTTAGACTCCATCTACCACCCCCTGAGAAAAAAGGAAATGACATCACCACAGGAAATGAGATCACCAGTCCAAAGAAACCCAAACAATTAAATAGAAAGCAGGAATCTGCAGCAGTGCTTCGCCTGGTGGCCCACTGAAGATGTTACCTAGTAAGGTGACGAAACATCTGGAAATGAACCTTTTGGCTTTGTAGCCTGAACAACAAATCTTCTTAAAACTCTCTAACATCATATAATATTGAATATAAAGGAATCAGATGTACAGATACTAAATTGTCAGGAACTGCGATCGACTAATCGGCATTTTTGATTTGCTGGCACCAACAGGACATAAGGAAACATATTTATTTAAATTATTATTTAAATCAGATGTACTGATATAATGATTGCCATCCAACTTTGATGATATAAAGCCTTGCTATAAGTGCAATGTGAGTTAGATGACAACACCACTGCTAACATCTGCTCACATTTTGGCTTTACAATTCCTCTGAACGTTGCCTGAAATCATACTTGCTGGAATATGCTTTGTCATAATGCAGGCTGAGCTGTCTGGTGAGTCTGATAGCAACTTGAGTTAAGGCAAGCAGTTCATTTGCATTCTCCAGCATGCACACTCTCTGATATCCACCGCATCTCCATCCAGGCTGTGTTATGAGAACTGAAAGCCAGTCTGTTGTCAGGCTGAAGTGATTGCAAAAGATCCAGCTGAAGGTTGAAGTACACTCCCCTCGCTGTTGATCGTGTAAAGAATCCAAGGTGGAGAGTCTCCAAGTCTCTACAAGCAGCAATTTTGTTTCATTCCTACTACTGTGTTGCCAGGAGCTACGATGGATTAGTTGGTGTTTTTGACTCGATGGCACCAACTGGACGTAAAGAAATAAATTTATGTAAATTATGACATGTTGCGCAGCAAGAATGCTTGATGTTTGTTTGAATACCAAAAGATTTAGCAATGTGCCAGAGTTTAGAAGAGCAAGAGGTGACTTGATTGAAACATATAAAATCCTGAAGGGCCTTACCAGGATAGATGTGGAAAGGATGCTTCCTTGACTGGGATAATCTTGAACAAGGGATCACCGTTTAAAACGCACGGGCAATCAATTTTAAACAGAGTTTCGGCAAATGTTTTCCGTTTAAACATTGAGAGTCTTTGGACCATTCTTCCTGAAGCGGAATCCTTGAACATTTTTAAGGATGGGGTTAGATGGATTCTTGTTAAGCAGAGAGTAAAAGGTTATCGGGGTAGGCAGCATAGGAATGTCAGGTTACAGTCAGAGGAGCTATGATTTTATTCAATGACCTACTTTTGCTCGTGATTGCTATGTTAATTTGTATGCATATTGCCAAATGGTTACAATTACCATTGTCCTGATAGTGCTGAAAAGCTAAACATCATGTCTCCTTTTGAAAAAAAAAAGTGCATTTATCTGATTCTCTTCCCTTCCTCAGCCTTTTCAAGTGCTGCATGTTAAATTCCACACCAGTCACTACTAATATTTAAGAAAATACACAAGCTAATTATTATGCACATAAAAATCCTCAAACATTAGTGATATGATTCAGTAAAGGGGCAAAACATTAACCAACAGCTAACTCCCTAACTTCCCTTGAAAACATCTTTTAACATCTATCTGTTCAGCATTTCAGCTTAACACCTACTCTGAAAGACATCAGCTGTGAGAAAATGGCTTTTCTGTGTCATTGAGCCTAGATTATATACCAACATCCCAAAATAGGCCTTTCAACCACATCCTTGTTGACAGCTGCCATGTTAGATTAGATTCAGATTAGATTAGATTCCCTACAGTGTGGAAACGGGCCCTTCGGCCCAACAAGACCACACCGACCCTCCGAAGAGTACCCCACCCAGACCCATTTCCCTCTGACTAATGCACCTAACACTATGGCCAATTTAGCATGGCCAATTCACCTGACCTGCATATCTTTGGACTGTGGGAGGAAACCGGAGCACCCAGAGGAAACCTATTCAGACACAGGGAGAGTGTGCAAACTCCAAACAGGCTGTCGCTCGAGGTTGGAATTGAGCCTGGGACCCCGATGCTGTGAGGCAGTAGTGCTAACCACTGAGCCACCGTGCCGCCCCACTGAGTGAAGATTTGAAATCATATTTTTGCCAGGATGAAACCTATTGTTGAGTAAAAGACTCCCTTTGCAGAGCAGAAATAAATATCGTGTAGTAGCATCATTTTGTGTAATGGCCTCCTGATCGAAAATACTGAGTGTATTCTAAGTCCATTGTATTGATGAGCTATAACTGTCAGGCAAGATAGCCATTTGCCTCATTCTTCTGGTGCTAGTTTCAGACACTGGTCAAAGAGTTGATGCATTTTACCTCATTATGCCACTTGTTCTTGATTCTGAAAGACTCCTTTCACCTATCAGTAGTTTAGACATTCGAAACAACCTCCCAAACCCCAACCTGCTATATAAGTATTGCTGACTTGTTAATATAATTGATAGACTTTAACTTCAATGTTGGTGTTTTATTTTTCAGAAGTCTTAAGGGTTTTAGATTGTGTGCTCATAAGATATGCCTTTTTTAAAGTCTGGATTTAGCATGTAATTTTCAATGAATTAGTAATTTAAAGATGTCTGTAGACACTGAAACTTATTTTGTATACAAACATCAGTTAGAAGCTAATGTATTGGAACTGTGTATGTAGCCTGCCTTCAGTCACTTCTATTGATGATGGTTGCGATGGCTGGGAGTGGAAGGATGTACTGGGAATGGCCAGGTTCTGTGATGTGGCATTGAAGGTGCTAATGGAGGAGGTAGCCAGGAGAAGGCAAATCCACTACAAGTGGGGAAGGAAGCCACACAGACCCCCTCATACAGGGCAGATTACTTGGGAAGTCAGAGCCAGAGGCTTTACTCCCAGGACTTGGCTCCAATGTCTCATGGAATTGTATGAATAAACATGCAGTCAAGCACATTTCCCAGTAACTACACCCAGCATGATAACCTCAATAGAACTCCCAGTGAATAACAATGCACTGACATTCACATTTCTCATTGCATCTATTACATCTTTTGCAGGCATGATATCACTCCAGGCACATTGCAAATCCAATCAACCATGTGAGGCATCACATTCATGCACACTCATAGACACACATTACATACTCTTATCTCTTGAGGAGGCAGTGCTGACTCCAGCCTCTGACGATGTAAACTTCAAAACTTTTAATAATTTCATGGATTGAAAGAACCAACAATAGCTCTTTCTGGAACTAACTGTTTCCCAAGATGAAATAAACAAGGAGAAATTGTTATAAAGGAATTAAAAGCAATGTGCTAATTAACATTCCTGGGAAGAAGGAGTCAAAGCAACATGAACAAGTTGCTTCTTGGGAGAGAGAGAAAGGTAACATTGTATAATAACCTGCTGTCTCGTGACAAATGGGCAATTAAGACTGCCTGCAGAAGGAATGTTCGAGAGTGAAGGGGCAAATTACAGGGCAGCTGTTTCAAACAGACAGCTAACACCAAAAGTAACAAGGACAGGGGAGTTACTTCTGATAGGAAGGCAACCCACAGACTTGAGGACTCTAGAAGTGTAACTGATGTTGGGGGTGGAAGAATCTAAAGGATCACCAATAAATTCACACCTCAAACCTCAAAGAGAGAAAGCTGTGTCAGAATTTAACACCAGGAATTTTCAGCAGCAGAACTTTGAAGAACGACACTGCACAAGGATTGAACCCAGAACACTTCCAGAGACACAAACTGTTGGAGGAATTGTCGCTAAACTCCACTATTAATCTGACTATAGCCAAGTTGAGTTGTGAGGCTTAAGTTGCTCACTTGAGGGGTTTTATTTTAGTTGCTACCTGCAATGAAGTTTGAATCATATTTCAGTACTTGATTGTGAGATTTCTTAATAAGGAGCTGAATTAAAGGCAATTTGTAGTGATTTGCACACAACAGGCCAGAGATTGCTTCGACTTATATAGTTACCACAGTTTTTACAGATACATAGCGATCCCTGATCCCCAATCACCCAAAGCTATCATATACTTAATGCTCCATTAAAATCTTGTACACATTCTCATATGGTGGCCACACACTGCTGCTAACTCTTCCATTGATACCATTGCTGACTCCCAAAAGAACGATACACCTTCCCCTGTGAAGCAGATTCAGGAAAAGCCAGAACAATTCACTTCCCCATGAGAAGGGAAGGGAAGAATGAAGGTGAATGTACTGCGTCAATGGCGACCAACCTATTATGAGCACCAGTGTCACAACTGCTTTAATGTTGGATTTGAAGGGGAAACCTCACAGTGAAATGTATGGGCATTGGCCAGTGGGCCAATACAGGGTTAAAGGGTCACCAAATGTGCCACCTTCCTGAAAAGAATGATTGTGTCCTTGGTCTGTCCCAGTGGAGATGGATGGTGCCCTCACAGCCCTAAACTTCTGAAGAAGGTTGTTATTCTTCATCAACCCAATGCTTGGTACACTGAAGAACCTGTCTGTTAACACACAAGTCACATCAAGGGTGTGTGGAGGAATCTCCCTTGGCCTTGTTTCACACGGGGACCCAGAGCCTGATGCCCATATTAACCAACATAAGGAGACTGGTGACCTCCAACCCCACACTGGAGAGTGGTAAATTGCTCCATTGGAAGTTCAGGTAACTGCCGTGGTCACTCTGGGTTCCTCGTTTGAAATGGGCTTGCAAAATGTCATCAATACCCGCTGAACTGTTTTGTTCCCTACTCAGTATCTGAACTAGGTGTAGACGTAATAGAGTGGGGACATATCTTTGTAAATGCTCCCTCTCCTGTTACTTCATATTTCCCTTGCCATGTCGGTTGTCCAAGGTGGCACAGACAGCACATTGGCCTTGCTGTGCTGTGATCTCCAAATCTTTATTCAACAAGGCCACAAATCTCAATATTTACCTTCTTGGTAAAGTGCAGTCATGTCAATGTAGGCACAACACTCTATAAATTATGGAGAATGTCTCTTGATAATAACCCTCTTCAGTCTCTGAAGCCTTCTGTTCTTAGAGTCATACAACACAGAAACAGATCCTTCGGTCCAACTCATCCATGCTGACCAGATGTCCTAAACTGTTGGACTATCACAGATAGACTTCAAAGTTTCAGCCAGCATTTGGCCCATATCCTTCCAAACATTTTCAATTCATGTACTCCTCTAGATGCTTTTTAAAATTTGTAATTGTACCACCCTCCACCACTTCCTCTGGCAGCTTGTACATGCACCACGTGAGAAATTGGTCCCACGGGACTCTTTTAAATCTTTCTGCTGTCACCTTAACCAATGCCCTCTTGGTCTGGACTCCCCCACCTCAGGGAAAAGATCTTGTCTAATTACCCTATTTATAAACTTCTGTAAGGTCACCCATCAACCTCCGATGCTCCAGGGAAAAACCTCTGGTCAAGATGGTGCAGAGTAACAGGGCACTTGGACTCCTGAGCCTGAAACCCATCTACACCAACCACTTTTACTTTACTTTCTTTGCTTTTTTGTTTACTTTTAACCTTCCGTGCCTTGCTTGGAAAGCTCAGACACCATCAAGATGTCCAGTGCATTGGAGGCAATGTTTGTTATCTTCCCTGCAAAGGCTGATGCTAGGCCTCACTCCCCTGGTTCCTCCTGCTGACCAAGCAGGACCTCTAGCAAGAGGCTAAAAGCCAACCATTGGCTTTTTCTTGGTATTTAAGGCAGTGGTTTTCAACTGGTGTGCCAAGGTAACTGTCCAAGTGAAATTTTGTAGAAAGGAGTGAAATTCAATGTGAAGACTTCCTTCTTGATAATCATGGTGGATATCCAGCAGATATTTGCAGCCCACCTGAATGAGTTTGAATACTAAAATGCAAAGGAAGAACAAGCTAATCCTGATTATCACCGATAGACTTTAAGGTTTCAGGTCAAAACTGGGCCTTTGACAACATTCGGCGGCAGGGGATTCACTTGAAGTTGAATTCTGCTTCCCCTTGGCACATACGCAAGTCTAGAACTGGATGCATAATTTGTTCACTTCCTTCAGATTCATTGCAAAAGTTGAAGTTCAGAGAAAAAGGGAATGTGTAGAGCTATGGACAGGCTGCATTTTGAAGCTGACATTCGAAGAGGTGTCTTTGTGTTAGTTTTGACTGACTGTGGTACGTGAGTATTTGAGGATACTTGCTGTTACTGTACACTTGCCATTTCCAATGGTATAGCTCTGAGATCTAACACTTTTAACACTTGTGTACATTAAAAAAACACAATAGAAGGAGCTAGGTTTGTGCGTGGACCTCTCATCAGTTCCTCCTCAAATCAAATGGCTCTGCACACACCAACAGGCCAATGTTTCCCACTAACCTGGCAAGTTGTAATTTACTGCACACTGTTTGCTGTGATCCATTGAATGTTAATTATATATCAGTTCAGTTATTTAATATCAATTAGCCTTTTGTTACAAACATGAAATATTGTCTGCAAACTTCAGACCCCTGAACAGGCTGCAGTGTGCAGAACAGACTCAGGGTGCTGTGAATAGTTAGGAGTAGTTGAGCAGATTTTGAAAGCATGTCTACGCTCGCAGTCAAAGGTGTAATTTTGTCAGTGGATTTGAAACATTAATGCTTTTGATCCTTCTTTAGCTTGTTGTATGCACTCTGTTGTAAAGCTCGTTAGAAAGACGGTAACCTTAAAAAGTACAAGTAAATGAGATGGTTATGAGCAGTCAGTTCAGTTGAAAAAAGTGGGTGCGTTTTGCAGTTGTTTGACTCATTGAACTGTGTGTGGTCATTGAAAAGTTGGGGAATGACTGCTGTAAGGTATTCAAGAGGAAAGGCAGCACACCCGTCACTTTTTTTAAAAATTGTAAGCCTAAGAGGATGTTTAGAATAAATGTTGCTGAAGTGTTTGGGAAGTCTTGACAAAAGAAGTTTTCCCGATGTGTTTCAAAAGCCCTCTTCAGACATCACCAGTCAATCTCAACGTGTGAACGATGCAAGTTGAACTGGGCTTTAAGAAGCACTTAAGATACACAGCAATGACTTGTTTAGTGCCATTAAACTGGTTGGTGTTGGAGAGGTCATTAATTAAAGTATTATCCTCCATAACATCATGTAGCCCCTAAATGAACATTCACAGACAGCTTCGCTGTTAATCAGCCTCTTCAATGATTCTCTCGATGGCTGTATGTCACACAGACATCAGCTCATTCACCAAGATGGGATGCTTTTAGCTCAAGATACCAAGCTGGTGTTGCATCTTCAGGTTTATTTAAATTATCTCTTTAATTCCAAAATGGGGCTCAGATCTTCATGGCTCATGCCATCAGTTCTGCTGTATCCACATGGGCTTTATCGTTGTCTCTCCAGCATGGAGCATGGCCATCTTCAGCTCTGAGGCAGCGGACAGGGAAGCAACTGCATCAGTTGTGGCAGCAAAGGAGCACATTGCCAGGACACCATGTGCAATGTCGGAGGGTGGAGACTGGAGGAGTAAAGAGGGGGAAAGCTACAGAGAGGGAAGGATGATCTTTTGAAGCTGTTTCAGTTTTAGTAATATCAATTGAATATTAATTTTGTTCAGAATTTTACCATGTCAGTAATATATGCTGTAATCCAAGATGGTGCCTGAATATGGTACATTATTCACTTTTCCCTGTGCCTAGATACCAGTGATAATATATTAAATAAATTTACTGAACTGGTTGTTTTGTTTTTATTCTTTAGTAGCTGATATAATTGACTAGAATCTAAATGAATTTAATCTCTCCATCTGCAATAATTCTCATTTCTTCATGCAACTTTATGAAGGGGTGATTTTTGATTCCTTTGGAACTCCAAGCTGAATTGAAGGATTTTTGAGGTCTGGGTTTGCTCTCATATCATTTATAGGAGATAGCTGTCTTGAGAATTAGTCGCGACTATATTTATGTGCTCAGATCAACTTTGTCAATAATTATTTCTTTTTTAAGACTTCTCTGGTCTGTCTTCCACCCATTATGATTATGAGAGCTGACCACACTCCACAAACAATCTTTGTTCACTAAGTGCTATTTTCCATTGCCTTCACTGCCGTAGAGAGGTCAGACCATGTTTTTATATCGTCCATCTGTCACAATGAGTCTTCCTTGTGCAGGGTTCCAGATGCTGTGCTTTGCTTAACAGCTTTTTCCAAGCATACCCCACCTGTTACAATTGATGTTTAAAATCTGTGAACTTTCTGTGGTACTGTAAATCAACATCAGACTATTTTAATAAATGCCATTGACTATACTGAAAATCTTATCTTTTCCTCCTTCGTGGCTTCATAGTCATTTCTTCAGCAGGAACAAGGTTGCAGTTGTTGAAGCCTTTGGAATACTGCTCATGCTTCAGTATTTTTAATTATCAAGAGACGTTTCACGGCAAGATGGGCACGTGGTCCATTTTCTCCCCAGAAGAAAGTCTCCAATTATCAATCCAGCAAAAAAAAGCTGAAGATTTGCACTTGAATACCTTTCACTCTTCTGTTACTCTGCCTCTTCACTTGACAGTTTCTATTATTGAGTAGAGATGAATGAGTTATGCTCTAATCCATGTTGTGTAAGGTAATAGTTCTCAAAGAGCTTGTTTTGAAACTGTATTTAGTGCCGTGTGATCTGATATTACATGGTTTTTGGTGGAGAGAAAACAGTTTAGCATTGCATCCCATGGAGACAGTTGTGTCATCTATGGCTTCCAATGGTCTTTATAATTACAGCATAACCTCGATTATCCAAACGAGATGGACGGCGAGTATTTTGTTTGGATAACTGATTGTTCAGATAACAGATAGTGTGGATAATGGATAACATTTTTACGGGACCTTGAGATCTTATTTGGATAATCCAAAATTTGGATAATTGATGTTTGGATCATCGAGGATGTTCTGTAATCTTGACTCGTATCCATTGCTATCATGCAGCAAACTGCATCTTGTAATGTAAGCTAAATGCCTCTTCTTTGAATCTTTACCCTTCACCACTGCTAATTAAGTAAGACCTTAGAATCAGCATAGGAAAGCAAACTGAGGAGACTTGTGGTATAGTGGTGGTGTCCCACCACTGTCAGGAGGCTTGGATTCAAGTCCCATCTGCTCCAAGGGATGTCGTCACACATCTGATTATTACAAGGTTCTTGTAATAATCCAGAGGTGTGCAACACTATGACTGAACAGGTTTATTAATAATATTTTTAGGAAGGGGAATTGGATGGCTCTCGTGCTGTGGTGGTACAGTCCATACCTCTGGGTTAGGAGACCCATGTTCCAATCCCTCTTGCTCCAGATGTTTGTCATAACATCTCTGAACAGATTGATGGAAAACATATTTAGGAAGGGGAAATTGGGTGGCAACATTCTACCCAACAGATGTCAATAGTGGTTGACACTGCAGCATACAACAGTACAGAGTCTTAGAAAGATATAAGAATTGCATATGTTTGATCAAGAGCAACAATCTTCTGTGTTAAGGAATCTAGATCATGGTGGTGTAACATTATCATTAGAGTTAGAGCATTTCTACTTGAAATTGAGATACAACTTTTTCATGGAAAGAGCCATTGAAATCTTGAACTGTCTGTCTCAAAAAAGCTTTCGGTATTGAGTGAATTAACATTTTTAAGTTGGTGATTGAGGAAGTAACAGGTAAGTATTCTTTCTAATTCCTAAGTGCACAAATTAAGCATTTGTATTATGAGTTACAAATCTACCTGCTGGCATTGAAATATGTGTTTTATAATTTGACCTTTAAGGGAATGATTCAGCTAGAATGTAAGTCGTCTTTTACCGATTAAAATGCTACCAACTGTGGACACTTAGTGTTTAATTTAATAGAGATGAAGCAAATACAGACACTGGTGGACATCGCTGTGAACAACCAGATTCTAACTCTTCAGTTGCTGCTGCACTGTTGTCTCTTGTGGTTTAAAATTTGAACAGATTTTGATGTGTTATCAGTGACAAAAGAATTGATATTTGCAGCGCACTTACTAAGCAAAGGTTAGAGAGTGCATCAGTTGTCCAGCATGGTTGTTTTTGAGAGTAATTCTGCTTTAAATCACCCATTTTGAAATGAGTTCATTGAGCTGTTTCTGAGGATAATATTAAGATGATGTTAGCCTCCAGTCAAGGCAGTTATCTATTTCAAACAATAACGATTACACAGAAACTCTGTGTGAGGTTGTGCATTAATGGATCATTGTACATAACTATAACAATATGGTAAATGAAGAAGAATATGAGACAATTGAATTGTTTTTTCATTTTCTTTTAAGGTACTTAGATATTATGGAGAATGCTCTTGGAGCAGGTGAAGCAGTGCTAATTGAAAATTTGGAAGAATCAGTGGACCCTGTCCTGGGTCCTTTATTGGGTCGAGAAACCATTAAAAAGGGCAGGTAAGAAAATGAGACGAACACCCTTGAGAATTTTCACTGGTGTGTGTAGTCATCTCTGGGGAATGCCTGAATCAGTAAGTTTTTTCTTTCGGAACACAGCCCAATCTCCTCGAAACCCATTGTGGCATAGGAGTTGACTGATAGAGTGCAAGTTCAACTTCTCTTAATGCTTGAACAGGAGGTTGGTATTGCTGCCAATGGCTGTTGCCCATCCCCGATCGCCCTTGAACTAAATGGTCCAGTCAGTCATTTCATAGAGCAGTTAGGAGTCAATCGTATTGCTGGAGGTGTGAAGTTACTCAGGATAGGCCACACCAGGTAAGGATGGCAGACTTCCTGCTTTAAAGGGCATAGGTGAACCAGATGAGTTTTTTTTATCAACAATAATTTCATGGTCACCATTACTGAGAGCATATTCCCAACCACATCCCTAATAGTTCCTGAAAACTGATTCTTTTGTAACAGAACTACAAATCATATCAAATTCAATTTACCATGGGGATCTGGTCAGTGAAGCAATGGTCCTCTCAAACGTAAGTTTTTGAGTGGTCTCAGCATAGAACGTGCAAAAAACCCAACCAGAAAATTAAACCAGCAAATCGATCTAGCTAGTCCATAGTGCCGAATGCATCATATTAAGAGGCTCCATGCTCATAAGTGTTATGTCGTGCTGTAACACCTTCAGTTTCATACTGGACCCACCATTTCATAGTGAATGAGCTGCTTCCCCAAGTCAGGTTCTTTGGGCTGGACTTCCTTTTGTAAATGGGGCAGTATGCATTTCAAATTTCATTCCTAGTGGGTGTCACTGGAACCTGAAACCTAAACATGACATAATTCTTAAGAAAGTGAGACTTGTAAGTGCTGGTGAATGAACATCGAGAAGGAGCTTTGAAAGATGTATTCTCCTGATCAGAAAGAGGTGAATGAGCAGAATGAGGAATTGTAAGGGAAAGAAGTGACTACTTAAGACATCAGGTGAACCACTGCAAGGTCAACTAAATTCAAAGGCCAGGCACCGAGACTTATTGTCCACCTATCTCACATATTTGCACTTTTGACCATGAGGAGATGATATCTCCTGGCCTCCACGGATGTAGTGACCTGCTGCTCTAGATGTCACCAAGGTGCTTACTTTGAGTGTGCCAGGGTCATTCTAGGGACCAGTTTAAATTGTGGGCTATCTATCAGTTGGCAGCTCATCGTGATACCAAGAAGGTTATGGACACCATATTCTGCAGGGTGAAGAAGTGCGTCCATTTTGAGATACATGGGCCTGTGCAGGAGTAGAGGGCATTGAGGATTGCCATCATTGGATTCCCCCAGGGTATTGATTGTACCCCAGATGGACCAGCCAGCCTAATGGTCTCAGGGCTGTCCACTTCTTCCTGAGGAATAAGGCATGACCAGCCCCATCCACCACCACTCTCCTCTGTCCAACTTCACTGTCACTTGAACAACTTCTCCTTTAACTCCTCTCACTTTCTTCAGGTCGCATGGGCCCAAGTTATGCCTGTCTCTTTGTGGGATACATTCCTTGTTCCAGTCTTACTCTGGCCCCACACACAGCTGTCGACAGTTAATGATGATATCATCGGTGCTGCTTCCCCCTCTCTTCCTAAATTGGAAACATTTATGGATTTTGCTTCCAATTTCCACCCCTCCTTACCTCCACCTGGTCTATCTCTGACTCCTCCCTTTGTGTTTTGTTGACATCTCTGTTTCCATTTCTGGGGATAGACTGGCCACCCACTGACTCCCACAGTTACCTGGACTATGCATCCTCATACCCTGCTTCCTGTAAAAATTCTGTTCCATTCTGCCAGTTCCTTTGTCCCCATTGCATCTGTTCTGATGATGCCAACTTCTACAGGGACACATCTAAAATGCCCACTACCTTCCTCAACTGAAGATTCCCCAGCCAGGTCCAACCCATCTCCACCTCAGCCCTCACCCGCTCCCAAACCTTCCACAACTGCGATAGGATCTCCCTGGTCCTCACCCCACATCCCACCAGACATCCACCGCCAGGATCGTTGGCTGCTATTAGTGCCACTTCCAGCGAAATGCCACCACAAGACATATATTTCCTCCCCTGCTTTGTCAGCCTTCCAGAGGGACTGTGCACCCTCCATCACCAACTCCACCCTCCAACACCCTGGTCCACTCCTCCTCCACTTCCAAATCCTTCCCACATCCCACGACACCTTCCCCTGCAATTGCAGAAAGTGTAAGATCTGTCGATTTACTTCCTCCCTCCTCACTATCCAAATCCAAGACTCACTTTCCAGGTGAAGATGTACTTCACCTGCATTTCACTCAATCTCAGAATTCACTACCCACAAGTTCTCAACGCTAGGGAGATGAAACAGACTGGGTGATTGCTTAGTATAACACCTATGTACTGTCTGCAAAAATGAGCCTGAGCTTCCAATAGCCTGCCACTTCAGTAACACTTCAGTGTTCCCTGCTCTGTCTTGGCTTTGCTGCAGAGGAGCTTAGGAGCACAGCAGCCTTCAGCTCTCACTGTTGAGTTCCGCAATTTCTGGGGCCTGGGAACCTTCTCCCTTCTCATTACCCCAACATCGGCACTCCTGACCCTGTTGTCGCATGGGCTGCTACCACAAGCCACCCATTATCAGCCACTAATGGTCCCCATTAGCAGCAATTGATTCCCCCATGCTGACCTCTACCCATTCCTTTGTCTGTCCAACTGTTGTTCTCTCTCTCTCTGGCCTCCATCTCCATCTACTTTACTCTTTCCCCACCCCATCTTCAGCATAAAGATCAACCTTTTGCGCACTATAGTCAGTTCGGAGGAAGGGTCGCTGCATCTGGGAACACTAGCTCTGATTTCTCTTCACAGATACTACCAGACCTGCTGAGTTTTTGGAGTAATTTCTGCCTTTGTTTCAGTCAGATTCCTGAACTGTAAAAAAAAAACTACTGCAAATGAGAAACTGCTCAGCTTTTTCAGCAATTTTTGGTTTCGGTCCTGAATGATAAAGGCAAGCACTTATTGAAATGTGCAGCTGCTCTGTGACTCAGAGGTGCACTTGGTTGCTGTGTGGCTGTCACACTTCCTTTATCTTTCAAGAGTCACCAGTGCTCTTTCTCTTTCACCAATATCCAAACTCCATCTTAACTGTTTAGGAGTGTGGGGTGGTGGGTTTGTGGGTTTGTGGGAGCTGGGGAAAGAGGAAGACGGTGGTGGTGGTGGGAGGGTGAGTGGGATGCATTAAAGGTTATCATCTAAAAAGGTGACTCCTGGCACTCATGCAGCATCCAGGCAGTGATACAGAGACCTGCTCCATTAGAGCTATTTACTAACATGAACCTGCAACGAGCAGTCTATTAGCATGTTGAAAAAGTTACTCTATTGCCTTGTGTGGTCAGGTGATTCACACAATATGCACCAACTAGAATGTTCCTTATTATAACTCATTTCTTATCAATATTGAAACCCGTTGTAGAGTGTGCTGTAAAGTATATATATGCTGCAGGGTTGTGTTAATACTTTAATAAGAGTTATCATATCTGTGGTTTACAGTGTTCATTGCCTACTAAGTGATACACAGTTGATATTGACTTTAATTGTTTGTTGTAATTAAAACCTTCAAATCTGAAATATTGTGGGATCACATTTTCTGGGAATTTGAGTTTCTTGTTTAACTTGATTGGTCTCTACAATCTCTGTACCAGCAGCAACACAACACTCAATGCCTTGAGTGTCACTTCCCTGCGTATAAGACCTACACCACTATATTCTCTCAGAGTAGTGCTGCGCATGTCTATCCAAGATGTTGGCTACTTTATCCTGCCCGTTGATCTCAGATGTTGGAAAACTGCAGCAAATAATTGGCAGGAGTGTCCCTCATATTCTTTATTGAAAAATATGATGCTGCTATCCACTGCTTACATCTGGGCATCTCCCAAATCCAGTCACAGGGGCTCCTTCACAATGTCCAGTGCTTTATCCTCTACTGGTGTCAGGATCGTACATGTCCACAACATCAATCTCTGTACAAGGTATCTCACAACTGTTGTCAGACCTCTTCTGCAGAATGAGGAGACAATGATGTTATGCGTCAGTTGTCCAACCTTATTCATTCCAGCATGACGTTAGCATGAGTTAGTGAGTTGCTCAAATGTCGTCTCTTCATTTGTGTGGGAGGCTGATGCCTCAGTAATGGAGCTGGCCACTTGCACTAATAAGGATGTGCAAAACTCTGGATACTCCGTCTGCCTAGTGTCACGGAATCAGTGACCTGTCATCCAGTGTTGCTTGCTTCTCACCTTTTCAGACCGTACCAGTTCATTGAATCTTTTCCAATATTCCCTGTCCTTCCGACACTAACTCTATTCAGGTATTTTTGTATCTGTGGGGTGATTTCCTCCATCAACTCTCGAACACTGTTTCCGTTAAAGTTTCAAGAGAAGTGTTTCAGAACCTTGGAGCTGCCCTTGAATTCATGCCAACCCATCACTGCTGGCCCTCTGAACTCCCTGCTGGAGCAAACTCCTCAGTGAATGGCAAGCCCAAACATAGGTGCCACTTGCCTTTCGAAAAGGTATTGGTTTCCATGTCTGTTGGAAACATTCCAGGGTGTTCCTAGCTCTGATCATGCCACTGTATTGTAGAGTCATACAGCACGAAACTGGCTGTTTGGTCCAACTCATCCATGCCAATCAGCTTTCCCATTTGCCTGCATTTGGCTCATATTCCTCTAACCCTTTCCTATTCATGTACCTGTCCAAATGTCTTTTAAATATTGTAATTATACCAGCCTTCACCACCTTATCTGGCAACCCACATGTGAACCTTCCTCTGTGTAATGCACCTTGGACCATTTGCTGTTGGTTGCCATGCCAGGTTGTTGGGGAGAAAGTTTGTGAAGAAAAGAAGATATATTTCCAAATCAGTATGCAGAGTGGCTGGGCTTGGAACTCGCAGCTTCTGGCGTTGCTTGTGTATCTGCTGTTCTTGTCCTTTAAGGTAGTAGTGATTGTGGATTTGGACAGCATTGTCTAACGAACCTTGGTAATTTTCAGAAGAGCAAGCTGTTAAGTGTCATTTGGACCCTTACCAAATTCCCATCATGTTGCTTCTTGGATACTGGCATAATGTGAAGCTGGGACCCTGAGGATTTGGGAAGTCATAGACCTGATCTTGAATTGAAAATGCTGTCACTTATGTCAAATAGCATTGTTTATCTTACAAATTATTTCAGTGATATGAAATGCAATTGTGCTGACATTTGTAAGACTAAAGGGAAATCTCCCCTCACCTACAGATGCATTAAAATTGGAGACAAGGAATGTGAGTACAATTCGAGTTTCCGGCTCATTCTTCACACTAAGTTGGCAAACCCTCATTACCAGCCTGAGATGCAGGCCCAGTGTACACTCATTAACTTCACTGTTACAAGAGATGGCTTGGAAGACCAGCTTCTGGCTGCAGTTGTCAGTATGGAAAGGCCAGACTTGGAAGAGTTGAAGGTATACTAATCTAAATTGACTTGTTATCTAACCACTTCATAGCACAAACCCAATTGCATTGTTGGACAGGTACATCAGTTGGGAAGTTGATTTAGCAGACACGGAAGTTTGCAAAAGAGACTCTTTCGACTGTTGTACCTCACTATCTCATTTATAAAGTTATCCAATTGTTCTATTTTACTGCTGTTTTTCCATACCAGTACAACCTTTTCCTTTTCAAGTGTGGAGTCTGTGATGATGACAATATTGATGATATTTTACAATGACAAATGTCAAAAATGAGCCGAATAGTTGCTGAGTATAATAACAGAACTACCACACTGCCGCTAGTCTGAATCAGATGAAAAAGCTATAATTCTATCCCTGATAGCCAGGCTCAAACGTGGTTTTGACTGTTCTGATGACTGTGCCATTTGAAAATGACAGCTAAGAGAAGATTGGTTGGTCTGTCAAAACTGCCACTCTCTCCTGAAAGCCTAAACTGCACGATGATACACTTCCTATCATTTCCTCCACTCACTGACACTATCACTCTCCACACCGAAACACTGCCAATCTGTAACCATGCAATCACTTGTGAGGAGTAAAATAAAGTCCAGACAGAAAGACAGGGCTAAAACGAAGGGGAAAATCTCAGGTTTATCAATCAATGGGAATCCACCTGCTTAATATCAAAGGTAAATATTTAATTTAAAGCAGTTTGAATTACATTTTTTTCCCTAATGAGCACTGGATCATCAAGTCATCTTCCCTACCTCCAAATTTCTTAAAGGTAGCTTTTGAATGCAGATGACAAGCAATTTAGGTTGCAAATTTTCCCATGAGGCTACTAAACTTCCAGGAATGTAACCTTGCTTCTTTGAAGTTAAATGATAAAATACTTCTTAATTGTTATATTATTTGTCATTAACATCATCAAATCTGATTAGTTGGCATAGTATGTCAATATGCCAACCTAATAAGTTTTACAAATGCCCAGTTTACAGTTTGTAAGTTTTATGCAACAATTTATTTTTTTTTAATTATCCTTGTTTACCCGATATAGATTAGGTACAGTTAACATTACATTGTGTGTTAGACATTAGAGTCAACAGAATGCTGATGGTGCACTCAACTCCTGGCTTTCTGATGGAACCTCACATCTAAACTTACTTGCGGAATGTTTCCAAGAACACCTCTGGGACACCCGCACCAACCAACCCAACCGCCCTGTGGCTGAACACTTTAATTCCCCCTCCCGTTCCGCCAAGGACATGCAGGTCCAACCACAGGGGATGAATACAGATTTCTCCAGCTTCCTCATTTCCCCTCCCCCCCACCTTATCTCAGTCCCAACCCTCAGACTCAGCACCGCCTTCTTGACCTGCAATCTTCTTCCCAACCTCTCCGCCCCCACCCCTTCTCCGGCCTATCACCCTCACCTTAACCTCCTTCCACCTATCACATTCCCAACGCCCCTTCCCCCAAGTCCCTCCTCCCTACCTTTTATCTTAGCCTGCTTGGCACACCCTCCTCATTCCTGAAGAAGGGCTTATGCCCGAACCGTTGATTCTCCTTCTCCTTGGATGCTGCCTGACCTGCTGCGCTTTTCCAGCAACACATTTTTAAGCTCTGATCCCCAGCATCTGCAGTCCTCACTTTCTCCTGGGAAATATCCATACAAGCGTGAAATCTGGGATCGGCATGGACCAAGGGTCAAACCCGAAATAAATAGTTTGGTGCTGCTGTCTGCTGTAGAAACTCCGAACTTAAAGCCAAATGGATCAATGGACCTTTTTTCTGAGTAGTTTAGGTTGAACTTAACTCAGGAAATAAACCACATTATAGAGGAAACATAGTGAATTGGGTTCCCTTTCCCCTCCCATGTTCCTATTTTCTCAATGTTTTGAATTCCTTGGAGAAACCTGGCTCTTCTAGGGACCCTGTACAAGAGGAGGCCTGCAACTATCCATCCACTTGTCTTGCCCAAGTAGCCACTGATTGTATATGAGGCCCGTCTATTTTTGGGCAACAACTACAAACTTTAGTTGTATTGAGTATTTACTGGAGTGAGATGTCTGAAGTGCTTCATGGGAAATTTATGAAACAAAATGTGTCTCCTAAATACAGTAAAGGGTTCATTCCTGAGCATCTACATAGGAAGCAGTGTCATTGATGTTGGGGCCACATAATGATGAAGAGATTCCAGAAAAGCAACAACAGCTTAGACTCAAACTGTACTGAACTGTTATGAACAGAGTTTAACTGCTTTTATACATGGTAGAGGAGTATAAAACTAGAGGCCATTAGTTAAAGGCAAGAGGGGAGAGACACAAAAGGGTCCAGAGGGCCAGTTTTTTTCACAGTGACTGGAATGGGCTGCCAGAGGTATTGGTGGAGGTGGGTACTGTTTCATCATTTAAGAAAGATTTGGACAGGTACATGGATGTGTGATGGGATAAGTGTGGAGGGATATGGACCAAATGCAGGCAAATGGGACTAGATAAATTGTGAAAACTGGGTGGCATAACCAAGTTGGGCTGATGGGCCTGTTTCCATGCTGTAAGCATCTATGACTCAATATCTGAGCCTGTTCAGACAGTTAGTTCCAAATTGGGCTGTAAAAACTTGAGACTAAAGACCAGATAAGCAAGCAGTGAGAATAAAGACAGCCATTGGAAATGAGGGATCACACAGAATCAACACTTCATGTGATGCTGATAAGCTTCGGGAAAGCTGGACAATCAACTTCATGTCAAAATAAATTTTGGAGTTCCCCATTTAGGATTGATGTCTTACAGAATACAACCACAAGAACTAAATGACCAGTTTCTCAGTCAGTCTCTTGACAAGTGTAAGAACTGTGATTTTTCGGTGACTGAGCTGATAATGAAGTTTGTTATACTCTCAAACATTTCCAAAAAGACCTCTTACAGAAAAAAAAGGGACAATGTTCACACGCTGTTTCAAGATAGCAGAAAATGTAAAGCCATTACAATATGACAAAGCATCCACAAGCAAGTGCCAGAACGGTCTCAGCATCCAGGATGCAGAGAATAAGCAAGCTGTGTGGGAAATGCAATGTGATGCACCCGCTGTGAAGCAATCCTTCACTCCAAGATCTTTGCGGGTCTTACAAAAGGATTCTGGGCTGGCCTGTGCAAGAAATCTGGTTCCAAAGGTGCAGCCAGATGCTAAAATAGGGCACAATCAAACAAAAAGCATGTGAATCCTGTTCGCAACAACGAGCGGGAGAATGCCAGAGACCTGCATAAAAGCAAGTCAATACACGAGGTTAACAGCAAAACTGACCAGAGTGAAGATTTCGAGTGGAAGAGCCTTCAACCAGAATGTGACAAGAATGTAGCTTTCTCCATTGTGCATGTGACACACTGGGTGGACGAAGTTGAAATTTTCGCCATTATTAACATAATCTGCTGAAAGAAAATGGGCATTCAAGTCGAAAGTTGATACAGGAGTTAGTGCAAACATCCTACCAGTCAGAATCCTGAAGGATACGTAGCTGGATTATTGAAAGTCATTGATACAAACTATAACCGCAAAATTAGCTACATTTAATGGGAAACCCATTCCTTGCATTACGACATTGACACTGAAATGCAGCCAGAGCAATGTTATGTGTAGAATCATTGGGTAATACAGCATAGAAAGAGACCCTTCGGCCCAAACTGCTCCATACTGACCGTGGTGCCCACTCAGCTGGTTCCAATTGTCTGCATTCGGTCCATATCCCTCTAAACCCTTCCCATCCACCTGTCTATCCAAATTTTTTTAAAAAATGTTGCTGTTTTACCTGTCTCAACCACTTTCTCTAGCAGCCCATTCCATAACTGCACCACTTTTTGTGTTAAGAAGTTGCCCCTCAAATCCTTCCTGAAACTTTCCCTTCTCACCTTAAATCTATGTCCTCTAATTTTCAATTCCGCATCCCTGTGAAAAACACGATATGCATCCATTCTATCTATGCCCCTCATGATTTTGTACACCCCAATAAGGTCACTCCTCATTTTCCTACATTTCAAGGAATGAAGTCCTACCCTGGCCAATCTCTCCCTATAACTAGGCCTACTTGTCCTGGCAACATCCCCATAAATCTTCTTTGATCTCTTTCCAGTTTAACTATGCCTTTCCTATAACAGGGTGATCAAAACTGTACACTATACTCCAAGTGCAGCCTCACTAATGACCTATACAACTGTAACACTAATGTCCCTATACTCAATGCTTTGGTCGATGAAGGCCAGCATGCTAAATGACTTCTTCACCACCCTGTCTACCTGTGATACCGCTTTCAACGAACTATGTACTTGTACTCCTTGGTCCCTGTGTTCCACACTACTCCTCAGGACCTTACCATTTACTGCATAAGTCCTACATTGGTTTGATTTTCCAAAGTACAACACCTCATACTTATCTGTATTAAATTAAATTTGCTAGTCCTCAGCCCACTTCTCCATCTTATCAAGATCCCTCTGTAATTTTTGATAACATTCCTCACGATCAACAATACCTCTTAAATTTGTATCATGCCTTGTACATTCACATCCAGATCATTTTGGTAAATAACAAATAATAAAGATCCCACCACTGACCCCTGTGACACACCACTAGTCACAGGCCTCCAGTCCATGTAGACCTCAGGTAGCTTACCTCGTAGAAATGACTGAACCAGCAAGAACAGGATTGGTGGTGTGCACAAGTCTAAACATTGTGAACATTCGAAAGATCATAAAGAAACCACCTGCAGCAGAAAAGACCAAGAATACTCTCATTGAGTCGGTCTAGGATTTAGATTAGATTCCCTATAGTGTGGAAACAGGCCCTTCAGCCCAACCAGTCCATCCCCCCCCTCTGACTAATGCACCTAACACTATGGGCAATTGAGCATGGCCAATTCACCTGACCTGCACATCTTAAGACTGTGGGAGGAAACCGGAGCACCCAGAAGAAACCCACGCAGATACAGGGAGAATGTGCAAACTCCACACAGGCAGTTACCAAAGGCTGGAATCAAACCTGGGAGCCTGGAGCTGTGAGGCAGCAGTGCTAACTGCTGAGCCACCGTGCCACCCCAACAATTGTTCAACAATTTTACCCAGAGACGTTTTGAAGCCATAAGAGACTTCTGACATGATGCTATTTGAAACTCAGAGGTGATGTAATTCTGTCAATTGATTCTCTGAGAAAATGCAGCATTCACATGCAAAAAAAACTCGAGAGTGAGCTGGGAGATATGGAAAATAATGGCATTGACTGATGGAGTTCTATTACATGCAGGTTAAAAACAAAAGAGGGCACAATCAAAGTATGTTTGGATCCAAGACCTCGAAACCTTTCTCTAAAGAAATCCCCACAGAATATGCCAACATTAGAAGATTTAAATCCTAAATTCTAAAAAGCTAAATTATTTTCCAAGCTGGATGCCAAGCATGGATATTGGTTGGTTCACTTGCCAAAGGAATCTCAAGAAATCACTACTTTTAGAACTTCATTTAGAAGAAATAACTTTCAGAGACCACCTTTTAGACTATCTGTAAGGATCTGTCTCAGCAGCATATAGAGAAAATCGTATTCGTGAGTATGTGTGTACTGCTTATGAATTTCACTGGTCAATAAAACCAAACAGGACCATGACTGAAGCTTACATGTTCTGGTGGCAACAGCTTCTTGTGAAGAATTTGGCTTCAACAGCAAGGTGAGTGCAGGTCGGCTAAAATTTACAGACCGGATTAACCAAATCAGCACTGATTCTATGGAGGATAACTGTGGACTTCTTGGTCTGTGTATGAGATGGGTTTCTTGATGAGTTTGTCAAAGGCTCACCAAGGAATGGGCTATTTTAGATTTGGTGTTGTTAAATGAGAAAGGGCTAATTAAAACCTTGATCTAAAAGCGTCTTTGGAAATTGTAACCATAATACTTCAGAATTTTACGTGAAGTTTGAATGTTACGTCATTCATTCTTAAAGTAGGATCTTTAATTTGATCTAAGGAAACAGACAATATGAAAGGCATGTAGTCTAGAGTGAATTAGGAAAAATATACTGAAAGCTTTGACAGTAGACAGGCCATCACTCATCTTTAAAAAGAACTATGAGGTCAACATCAGGTATACATTCCTACAAGACAAGAATGCCCAAAGGGAAGGAGGAGTTAACCATGGTTAACAAACAATTGCATTACATAAAAGGAATTATGGTAGTACAATAGTTTAGCCTGATAAAGTTGTAAACTCAAGGATTGGGAGCAATTTAGGATCCATAAGACGATAAAATATAGGAGCAGAAATGGCCACTTGACCCATCAAGTCTTCTGCGCTATTTGATCAATACTGATATGTTTCTCAATCCCATTTCTCAACCAACTCCTGCCTCTCCCCATAACTTTTGACTCCTTTACTAATCAAGAATCGATCTAATTCTGTCTTATATAAACTTGGCCTCCACAGCTTCTTGTGGAAATGAATTCCACAGATTAAGACTAAAATTGGGCCCTTGAAGACAGAAACAGGGGAATATATTACGGGGAACAAAGAAATGGCAGAAGATTTGAATTGGTACTTCAGATCTGTGTTCACTGGGGAAGACACAAGCAATCTCCCTGATGTAATAGTGGCTGAAGGACCTGAACTTTAGGGAATTTATATTTGCCAGGAATTGGTATTGGAGAGACTGTTAGGTCTGAAGATTGATAAGTCCCCGGGGCCTGATGGTCTACATCCCAGGGTACTGAAGGAGGTGGCTCGAGAAATCGTGGATGCATTGGTGATTATTTTCCAGAGTTCGATAGATTCGGGATCAGTTCCTGCGGATTGGAGGGTGGCTAATGTTGTATCACTTTTTAAGAAAGGTGGGAGAGAGAAAGCAGGAAATTATAGACCAGTTAGTCTGACCTCAGTGATGGAAAAGATGCTGGAGTCTATTATAAAGGATGAAATTATGACAGATCTGGATAGTAGTAACAGGATAGGTCAGAGTCAGCATGGATTTATGAAGGGGAAATCATGCTTGAATAATCTTCTGGAATTTTTTGAGAATGTAACTCTGAAGATGGACGAGGGAGATCCAGTAGATGTAGTGTACCTGGACTTTCAGAAAGTTTTTGATAAAGTCCCACATAGGAGGTTAGTGAGCAAAATTAGGGCACATGGTATTGGGGGCAAAGTGCTAACTTGGATTGAAAGTTGGTTGGCTGATAGAAAACAAAGAGTAGTGAAAACAAAGAGTAGTGATAGTGGCAGGCAGTGACCAGTGGGGTACCGCAGGGATCAGTGCTGGGACCGCGGCTTTTTACAATATATGTTAATGATATAGAAGATGGTATTAGTAATAACATTAGCAAATTTGCTGATGAACCTAAGCTGGGTGGCAGGGTGAAATGTGAGGAGGATGTTAGGAGATTACAGGGTGACCTGGACAGGTTAGGTGAGTCGTCAAATGCATGGCAGATGCAGTTTAATGTGGATAAATGTATGTTTATCCACTTTGGTGACAAGAACAGGAAGGCAGATTACTACTTAAATGGAATCAATTTAGGTAAAGGGGCAGTACAAAGAGATCTGGGTGTTCTTGTACACCAGTCAATGAAGGTAAGCATTCAGGTACAGCAGGTAGTGAAGAAGGCTAATAGCATGCTGGCCTTCATAGCAAGAGGGATTGAGTGTAGAAGCAAAGAGGTTCTTCTGCAGCTGTACAGGGCCCTGGTGAGACCGCACCTGGAGTACTGTGTGCAATTCTGGTCTCCAAATTTGAGGAAAGACATTCTGGCTATTGAGGGAGTGCAACGTAGGTTCACGAGGTCAATTCCTGGAATGGAGGGACTACCTTACGCTGAAAGACTGGAGCGACTGGGCTTGTATATCCTTGAGTTTAGAAGACTGAGAGGGGATCTGATTGAGACATATAAGATTATTAAAGGAATGGACACTCTGGAGGCAGGAAACATATTTCTGCTGATGGGTGAGTGCCGAACCAGAGGACACAGCTTAAAAATACATGGTCGACCATTTAGGACAGAGATGAGGAGGAACGTCTTCACCCAGAGAGTGGTGGCTGTGTGGAATGCTCTGCCCCAGAGGACAGTGGAGGCCCAGCCTCTGGATTCATTTAAGAAAGAGTTGGATAGAGCTCTCAAGGATAGTGGAATAAAGGGTTATGGAGATAAGGCAGGAACAGGATACTGATTAAGGATGATCAGCCATGATGATATTGAATGGTGGTGCAGGCTTGAAGGGCAGAATGGCCTACTCCTGCACCTATTGTCTATTGTCTATGCACTATCCCTAGGCTGAAGAAATTTCCTCAACTCCGTTCTAAAGGCTTGTCATTTCACTCTGAGGCTGTCATCTCAGGTCCTAGTGTCTCCTACTCATGGAAACATCTTCTCCCATGTCCACTGTATTTAGGCCTCTCAATATTCTGTAAGATCCCTCCTTATCCTTCTAAACTCCATCAAGTACAGACCCAGAGTGCTCAACCAACCCAGCAAAGATGCACCAAGAAACTAATGAGGAAAAGGAAAAGAGATTAGAACTATAAGCTAGCAAGAAATAAAGGGTGGACTGCAAAAGCTTCATTCAAAAGGTGAAAGGAAAAATATTAACAAGGATAAAGATGCATTACAGGTGAAGATAGGAGAACAGGTACAGGAACTAAACCATTAATTTCAATCTATCTCATTTGAAGATAATACAGAAAATCTTCCAGAAATAGTAGGTGTCAAAGAGATTTGTGTAACTGGAAAGTTATAATAAACTAGTATTGTTAAGATACAGTGATTGGGAAAGTAACTAGATTGAGGGTTGATAAATCTCTTGGATCATTTGAGATTCATCCCGGAATGCTGAAGGAATGTTTGAAGGAAGTAGTATTAAATGTAATGGATGCATTAATGATTTTCTTTCAGATTTTGATAGATTCTAGAAAAAGTTCCTGCTGACTGGAAGATGACAAATGTCATCCCATTATTTAGGAAGGGAGGAATTGAGAGAGTGGAGAACCACAGGCCTGTCAACTGGTGTCAGTTGCAGAAAACATGTTTTAGTCTATTATAAAGGATGTGCTCACTGTATATTTTGAACAAATTGGACAGAGTCAATGTAGATTTAAGAATGAAAAATCGTGTTTGACAAACATTAGTGAAAATTTGAGTTGCCATTGTCTGCTCAGTCATTATAGAGAAAGGACGCATGATGAGTTGAATCTAAGGCATGAGGTTGAGATGACAGGATCTTCATGATGGCGTCAGCCTGTACAGGAATCGAACCTGTTTAGTTGACATTATTCTGCATCACAAGCCTCCAGCCAACTGAGCTAACCAACCCCACCCTTTTGGGGTTTTGAAGGATATTATTTGTAATAAAAGAGAACCAATGGTTGTAGTGTATTTAGATCTTTTGGACAAGATCAAACAGATGGGAATAACATATATGGTTAGAGTGTAAGGATTTGGGGGCAATATACTCCCATGGATTGAGAATTGGTCAACAAACAGAAAACAGAAAGTAAAAATAAACAGATTATTCTCGGGGTAGGAAGCTGTTACTCGTGGGGTGCCCCAGGAATCAGTGCCATATCCATCGCTGTTAGCGATTCATATAAATGATTTGGATTGTAATTCAGTTGTTATACCTCTATATCTGCTGAATACCTCAAACTGAGTGAGCATTGTCAATAAGGTGAAAGGAGTCTTCAAAAGAGGATTTGGACAGGCTTGAGGAGAACAGATGGAATGTAATATCAATGAATGTAATGTTATTTGCTTTGATCCAAAAACCAGAAAGGCAGAATATTTTTAAAACATTTGAGAAGTGTAAGTGTCCAAATGGCTCTGTGTGTGCCCTTCTCGATAAGCTATTAAAAGCTAATGTGCAGATGTAGTAAGCAATTAAGAAAGTTAATGATAAGGTGGCATTCATTTCAAGAACACTTGAGTACTGGACTATCTTGCTGCCACTATATAGAGCCTTGGGGCAACCTTCCCTGGAGTATTGTGTTTTGGTCTCCTTAATAAGGAAGAGTACACTTTCCATTACGGAAGCGCAATAGGAGTTCACCAGATGAATGTCTGACATGTACGATTATCTTATGAAGAGAGATTGAAGGGCGATTTGAAAAATGACAAGTGAACTCTCTGAAACTTACACAATTCTTCAAAGGCATGACAGGTTGGCTATAGATAGGATGTTTCCCCCAGCTGGTGACTCGAAAAGCAGGGGGCGGAACTTAGGATAATAAGGAAACCATTTAAAACTCAGGTAAGAAGTTGCTTTCTTAAAACTCAGGTAAGAAGTTGAATTCTTTCTCCCAATGGGCAGGTTCAATATAGATGTTGATAGGTTCCTTGAGATTAATGGCATTGAGGGATAATATGGCAAAGTAGCATTGAGGACATGATCACCTGTAATCTAAAATGGTGGGCCAGTCTCGATGGGCTGAATAGCCTACTTCTGTTCTAATCTGCCAATGTTCTGACAATACCTGTAATCAAAATATCTCATCCCAGTGACACGTGAAGGTCTCATCATGAGTTGTTTATTCCAGATGATGAATTTCAATGTCCAGGTAATTATCCTTGCTAGCCTTTCAGAATGTGGTTCAGAGTTTCAGGCGTATTATTTAGACATTCTTTCATAAAATTCATTTGAGCTTGGCTGCTTTCAGGTCAGATGACTTTGGTAGCTAGTTTCAAGCATTCCACTCAGTTTTAACTATTTCTTTCTTGAACCAGCATTCAAGGCTTTTAGGTTTGCCAAGGAAACTTGAAGATTGGCAAGTGGAAGTTTGATATAATGCAGCTCAATGTAAAAGCACATTTGCTTCTGTTGTAAGGGTCTCTTGACTCCCAAATGAGGTAGATCTTTATCTTGCTATCTAAAGCTATTCAGCTGAGCTCCTTTTTTCCAAAGTCTACTGTACATTTGAATTACCTGATGTGCACAACTACAATGAAAATTAAAGGATGGAAGTGAGTTAGGGAATAAGTTTTCACATTTAACAAAACTTGTTGAATATAAAGTTGATTAAATATTTGGAAAAACTCAATACAGTTCCTGACAGAATCAGTCCCTCCCCACAAAGCAACCATTGAAAAAATAAATTTGTAAAAGCAACAGCGGCAACACGTTGGCTCAGTGGTTAGCACTGCTGCCTCACAACACCAGGGACCTGGGTTTAATACCAGCATTGGGTAACTGTCTGTGTGGACTTTGCACGTTCTCCTTGTGACTTTGTGGGTTTCTGCTGGTGCTCCGGTTTCCTCCCACAGTCCAAAGGTGTGCAAATTAGGTGATTGACCATGTAAATTACCCATAGTATTCAGGGATGTGTAGGTCAGATACATTAGCAATGGGAAATGCAGAGTTACAAGGATAGAATAGGGGGATGGGTCTGGATGGGAGGCTTTTTGGAGGGTTGGTGTGGATTCGTTGGGCCAAATGGTCTGTTTCCATGCTGTGAGGATTCTATTTAAAAAAACAGGACCGCTAGAATAGTAGGTAGGTTCATCACTACATAGGATGGAAGAATTTCAGATTGTGACCTCTCCAGTCTGAATTCTTCAACAAATGCACGCTTGCAAAATTGAAAACCATAACCAACTTAAGTATCCAAGATGCTTGCCTGAAACAGGTATTAAGTACATTGAATATGCAAATCAAAATCCCAACGCATGTTTCAGAATCCCACTAAAACATAGTCATGAATTGGATAACTTATTCTGTCTGCATACTTCTCAACTTTAAGTGTCTGCAACACCAGTATCTGAACAAGATCATTGAGACCATCACCTATCACGAAAATAACTTTATACAGATATATAGTAGTACCCCGTACCCTGGGGGATATGTTCCAAGACCTACTGCAGAAACCATGGATAGGAGCAAACCCTTCATTTAAATGGGAAACACACCTTGTTGGCAGCCCTCTGGTCCATAGTTCTGGAACATTCCCTGTAATATGTTTGGGCCGCTGGAAACCACGGGTAACTGAAACCGCGGTAACCAGACCCATGGATACAGGGGTCGCCCAGTATATACAGTGGAACTCTGCAGGCTAGCTGTAAGACTTCTTGGAGATTAATACCAATGTTCTAGCAGACTTCCATTTTCTTACGTATGTTATATCCTCATGGCAGAGCACAGGGGTTTATTCCTCTGATTACAAGTATTTCTCTCACCATTACCTGTCTCTCACCTTTTTATAAACAAATCTGCTTTTCTGTTTTCCCTTCCAAAGTGAGTGACTGCACATTTCTCCACGTTCTATTTCATCTACCACCTTCCTGTTCACTCATTTAACCCTTCTAAATCATTTTGCAGTTTATGTTTTCATTTCATTTTGTATCAGCAGAAAATTGGATACATTGTACTTGCCCCCCTCATCTAAGTGATAAGAATATAAGAACTAGGAGCAGGAGTTGCTCTGCCATTTAATATGATCATAACTGATCTCACAGAATCCCTACACTGTGAAAACAGGCCCTTAGGCCCAACAGGTCCACATCAACCCTCTGAAGAGTAACCAATCCAGACCCATTCCCCTACCCTTTTACTCTACATTTACCCCTAACTAATGCACCTCATCTACACATTCCTGAACACTGTGGACAATTTAGCATGGCCAATCCACCTAACCTGCACATCTTTGGATTGTGGGAGGAAACTGGAGCACCCAGAGGAAACCCATGCAGACACTGGGTGAATGTGCAAACTGCACACAGACAATTGCCCAAGGCTGGATTTGAACCCAGTCCCTGGCTCTGTGAGGCAGCAGTGCTAACTACTGAACCAGCATCTTCGCCTCAACTCCACTTTCCCGCCCACTCTCCATAATGCTTAAGTGCATTACTAATTAAAAATTTGTCTGTCTCCTCCTTAAATTTACTTAATGGCTCAGCATCCACCACACTCTGAGGTAGTGAATTTCACAGAATCATGACCCTTTCAGAGAAGTGATTTCTCCTCATCTGTGTTTTAAACCTGTTCCCCCTTTTCTAAAACTGTAACCTTTCATTCTAGATTACGCAACATAAGGAAACACCCTCACTATGGCTACTTTGTCAATCCCTGTTAGCACGTTGTTAATTGGATCTGCTCTAGACTCCAGAAAGGAGAGGCCTAAACTGCTCTATATCTATAAGACAAGTCCTTCGTCTCTGGAAAAGATTAGGGCTTCTCCATGATATGAATTATAATTGAGATCATTGATACATATTATAAATACTTTAAAATCATTATGAATAGCTGATCCTGCTTCCCACTGGTCATGGCCTGCAGATTGCAAGAATTACCCTTTATTCCAACTTTGTTTTCTGTCACCATAGGTTAACGTGTCAAGGGGCAATACAAAGTCAGGTATGTCCTTTGGTGGGGAATGGACTCCAGAGCTATTGGTGCAGGATTGGGAAACTATATTGCAGATCATTCTAAGAATAGATACAACTGAGAGTGATACCAACCACATTGTGGTGAGAGGGAGCTGTTAACAATGTGAGTGAACCTGGGGGCCCAGGAAGTGAGGTTGGATGGTCACCAGCCTGGTGGGAATAGAGTTGAGTGAATAGCAGTCGAGAGTCTATTGCTGGAAAAGCACAACAGGTCAGGCAGCAACTGAGCAGCAGGAAAATCGATGTTTCGGGCCGGAGCCCTTCATCAGGAATGCTGCTGAAGGGCTCCGGCCTGAAACATTGATTTTCCTGCTCCTCAGTTGCTCCACAGCCTGAGTGACCTGCTGTGCTTTACCAGCAACACACTCTCAGCTCTGATCTCCAGCATCTGTATACCTCACTGTTCCCTCCTTGGGTGAACAACAGATCTGTCTCATGGGCAAGATGGCGGCACGAAGGGGAGATGGGGAAGAAACTAGACAAGAATGCAAGTTCTCAGGGCTGGGGGAGGGGAGGACAAGGGGAATGACCAACGTTACAAAGCAGCTGAATATGTAGCCAGATTTTACATGCATTTCTTTGGCGGGGATAATAGGAGCACAAAATATTTAGCAGATGGCAATAGTTCACCTCCTTCTCACCTAGCCGTGAACTCAACCCACGTAATGTGCAATATTTAAATAAATCATTCCAAGTCAATTATATAGAAGCCTCTTGTTCTGAATGATACACTACAACACAGTTTGCGTGGGCAGTCCATTTTCTGGGCAAAGCTGAGAAGGAGTGGGTAGGAGGGCACATCAAACAGGGTGAGTTTTATATATATTAGATGCCTCCTGCCCTTGCTTCCTTCTGTGCCAACTGCCTTCTAAACTCGGAATGTTCCCATCCATCCATCTCACCTCCCTGGGCTCCAGGATCCTTCACCCACAATCCCCAGGCATTACCTATCGGGGCAACCATGACACCATTTTATGCTTCGTGATGGAATCCTGGCAGTGCCCACGAGCTTGGTGGTGCTAGGAGAGACGGAGTTAACTTCTGAAGCTGGGACCTTCTCATACAGAGCAGGGAAGACACATTGTCTGCTAATGTAGTCTGCCTGCCCACCTGCAGTGTGTCATGGCCATGAGCTGGATTTGTTTTACTGGTAAAAACAATGACTGCAGATGCTGAAAACCAAATACTGGATTAGTGGTGCTGGAAGAGCACAGCAGTTCAGGCAGCATCCAACGAGCAGCGAAATCGACGTTTCGGGCAAAAGCCCTTCATCAGGAATAAAGGCAGTGAGCCTGAAGCATGGAGAGATAAGCTAGAGGAGGGTGGGGGTGGGGAGAGAGTAGCATAGAGTACAATAGGTGAGTGGGGGAGGAGATGAAGGTGATAGGTCAAGGAGGAGAGGGTGGAGTGGATAGGTGGAAAAGAAGATAGGCAGGTAGGACAAGTCTGGACAAGTCAAGGGGACAGTAACTGAGCTGGAAGTTTGAAACTAGGATGAGGTGGGGGAAGGGGAAATGAGGAAGCTGTTGAAGTCCACATTGATGCCCTGGGGTTGAAGTGTTCTGAGGCGGAAGATGAGGCGTTCTTCCTCCAGGCGTCTGGTGGTGAGGGAGCGGCGGTGAAGGAGGCCCACCTTGACCTATCACCTTCATCTCCTCCCCCACTCACCTATTGTACTCTATTCTACTCTCTCCCCACCCCCACCCTCCTCTAGCTTATCTCTCCACGCTTCAGGCTCACTGCCTTTATTCCTGATGAAGGGCTTTTGCCCGAAACGTCGATTTCGCTGCTCGTTGGATGCTGCCTGAACTGCTGTGCTCTTCCAGCACCACTAATCCAGTATTTGGTTTACTGGTGTCAGCTGCTGAACAACATCCATTCCGGCAGGTGAGGCATCTCCATGTCCTCTCCACAATCATACGCTTCAACCTGTGGCCTGAGTGTTTGTGACAAAGAGGTCATCTGCAGTCAGGGCCACAGGATGAGAAGATTGGGTACAGGCGGTGAGACTGATGTATGCTTACCTATGCAGGCCCACCAAAATCAGTTGTAACATGCACACCATCTACTTGGCTTAGTATAATGCCCATTAAAGTGATTGAAAGCAACTCACTTCTTAAGGACAAAGCAATAAAATCGCAGGTAAGTGAGCTATTAAACTCCAGTTGCTGCCTATGAACTAGTCTGTGCTTTGAATATGATGATTGGAGAATTTTATAATGGTTGCAATGTATCTAAATTGCTCTTTCACTGCATTTTTTGATAAGTCTGTCTTTACAGTGTGAGACAATTAATCTCCAAATCGTTTCAACCAAATATTTGAAAACTATAGTCAATATTTCATATCCTTTGCATCTGGAGCTTGTGAAAGTTTTTTTTTCAAGAATATTCCATTGAACCTTGTTCAGAACCTTGATCAGCTTCAGGCAAAGATTCACAAAGCTGACATGTCAGATTTCTAACATGTTGTGTTTGTAGCAGAAATTGAAGAAGCTATTTTTTCTGCAGTTTGTTTAGGTACGTTAAAGAGGAGCATCAGCATATTTGTGAGTTTTCCTTTTTCTTCCTATTCCTCCCTGTTCTCTCAAAACAGATGATGGGTTTCATGGGCACTAGCCACCATAAGATCCTGTGACAATTCTATAGCTTTAAAGGGGGCATTCTGTCCTTTATTTATGAAGAAAGGTTGAAAAAGATGTACCAAGCAGTCTACTCAGAGCCATTAGAGTGAGGTCCTGGGGTTTCTTTTTAAAGTTGGAACAATAGAAGCAGCCTGAATGGGTGGGGTCAAGCTCCCACAGAACCAGGATGTTTAGTTTTTCAGTAGCAGTTGTTACTGAGGTCTTGAAGCTGGGATTGGAAGCTGCAACTCTCTCTGCTTTTCTCTCTCAGTTTTCTCTTGATGTTTTTTCTCTTGAACTGGAGTTGCACATGAGACAATCTGTTTTCCTGAATTTGCATTTTTCCAAAGATGTGCTAATGGGAGGTTACTATATTGGAATGGTTAATCAGTAGTAGTTAAAAATCTATTATTCTGTTAAGTTTTCCAATAGAGTTGTTATTCCAATTTCTTCTTTTTGTATTTTAACTATAGTGAATGAATAAAGTGTGTTTTACTATAAATCTGGTAGTTTGTCCAGTCGAATTGCACCTGGAATGCAATACTTTATTCTTCCCTAGGTCTAGACTATCTTCTGAATATTTTGATGGAGTTTGATCTGGTCCATAACAATACCGTGTCGCAGTTAAATTCCTTCATGAAGCTGGGCTTGAACTTTAATCTGAAAGCCAAATCCCCATCAAACTGTTTCAATGTAAATCTAAAGGCTGTGAAATCAGGAGATTTGGATGCTGTCAGTTCTATTTTCATTAGAAACACTTGCTCCATTTACTTCAATTGCAATCTCTTCCAAACTCTAAATTGATGCGGATTTGAGCAAGTGTTCAGTGGAAATGATGTGACATTAGTCAGTGTTGGATGCTGATTTGATATAGGACAAGCCATTTTGAATCTTGTTGCTCTAGTTAGCACCCTCACATGAAGCAATATAACTGAACATGTGTTCAGCAGCAAGAAAAATGACCTTGTCAGCATCTGTATTATTGAAAAGGATGTGGTATTATGAATTGTAAGATTGTAAGACTATGAGATATAGGAGCAGACTTTGGCCATTCAGCCCATTGAGTCTTCTGTGCCGTTTCATTAAGCTGATACATTTCTCAACTCAAGCTTCTGCCTTCGCCCCATTATCATTGATCTGATTACCAATCGAGAACATATCAATCTCTGTCTTAACTGCACTCAATGACTTGGCCTCCACAGCCTTCTGTGGTGGTGAGTTCCACAAATTCACCCCCCTCTGGCTGAAAAGATTCTTCCTCAACTCTGTCCTAAAGCATCATCCCTTCACTCTGAGGGTGTGCCCTCAGGTCCTAGTTTTTCCTACTATTGGAACATCTTCCCCATATGCACTCTATCCAGGCCTCTCAGTATTCTATATGTTTCACTCTTGATCATTCGAAAATTCCATCAAGAACCTCTGTTGGAGAGCACTGTGTGACATGCTTCTAACTCCACAAGTAAACCCTCTTATGGCTTGTCTCTGTGCTATCTCCCTCTCATGTTGTAGCCCATTCAGAAATGGTACCACAGACCACATGAGTGGAACCAAGCAATCTTCTCAGAGCCTATTCAACAAGGGTGCCTTTCCCATGATTAGTACAGTTGTGTATTGTATCATCTCTAAGCAACTTCTCAGCACACTGAGTGATTTTCACAGATCCAGTAAAAATTAATCAGCAACTGACCTTGCAGCAAGTGGTACCTGAAAAGATAACAAGAGCTACAAGTTTTTCCTTTGCAGATTGGAAGTGACTGTAGCCTGAGAGGACGTGGGATGAAGAATGTCATGATCATTAATGGTTTCCATCCCATTCCACTCCTCCATCACTGAGTGTTGCTGCCACTCATTGTGAACATCTTGTCTCTTAAAAGGGACGAAATGCGTCAGTGTGTGAATCTGATACTGTCTAGGGAGGTACTTGCCAAAGTCAAATATCTGGGATGGCTGTGTGCTGTTTGCAACAAGGCTAGGTTTTCACAGATAAGATGTTCTTATGAATAAGTGCCGTCGTTCATGGAAATTTTAGGTGGTTGGTAAAGGGGGTGTGGAGGATGGAACAGTTAGTATGGTCAGATAGGGCATGTGAAGGTCCTTTTCTTGTCTTATGTCATTTGACCTCACATTGAACAGTTGAGTTTGAGGCAGGCTGGTTAAGGGTCTCAAAATAACACTTTTTATTGGACATTAAATTTAAACAATTCTATATGTGGTAATCAAGGTATACCAGGCTCTAACATACAGTTACACTAGGGAAGAGCTGATCTACCCTCTCTTTATGAGCATGTCTGCTTGTGCATTCCAAGATTTTGAACGTTTTAACTCGACAAATGCTGTGCTATTTATACTCAGTGATGTGCAGTTCTGTAACAAAATTGCAACGTTGCTCCAGGACCCTATAGCTCTTATGCAACAATATTCACTGAACTTGATCATGATCAGTCAGCATTCAGTCATAGTCCAAGTCTAGACTGCTGGTGTTAATCATTCACATTCCTGTGCAGCTTCTGCCTGAAGGCCCCCTGTAAGGTTGAGGGCCTCTCCATCAGATAACCTCATTGCCTGTTCTCTGATCTGTTGCACTTTCTTCTTCTTGTCATCTTCCTTCAGCAATTCCAGACTATTATAGACAGAAAATACCTTGGGGTCACAAGGAATAAAACAGGCCAGATTTACTGGATGATTTTTGCATGATTTCCCCCCTGCTGAGGCATACAGCCACTCAACAGTGCTCCATGTTAAGCTGCCTGGTGAGACCACTAAAGGCAGAAAGCAGCATAAGGTTAGTGTGCTGCCTGCACTACTTTGAGCAGGGATAGGTTACTCAACATAATCTCTGTTTCCAATTTCGAGAGCTGTCCAATTTTATCCCTGTAAGCTCTCCAATAAGGATTGTTGAACAGCAGCCATGAATATGTCCTTGGGTGTTACATTGATTAGGGCAAGTCTAGCATTTCCTTCCACAGAATAGTAATCCTGCAGGATCAAACCTCACCTGTTCCCAGTCCCGAAGGATTATTTCCACTTTGCACAACCAAGCCAACTATGATTTCATATCGATTCCACATTGCGGTGAACATGAAGAAATGTAAATCTAATGTGTGGTGTGTGTGGTTAAATCATATGTTACTTCAGGAAGATTGTTTCAAGCCTCAGCTGTGCCCATCACAGCATGGTGAGCACGCCATTCCAAGAAGAATTAAAATCTACCAACAGTTGGAAAATGTCCAGGATGATGAGCAGTGCCTGATTTTACGTTCTCCCCGTGTCTGCGTGGGTTTCCTCTGGGTGCTCCAGTTTCCTCCCACAATCCAAAGATGTGCAGGTCAGGTGAATTGGGCATGCTAAATTGCCCATAGTGTAAGGGAAATGGGTCTGGGTGGGTTACTCTTCAGAGGGTCAGTGTGGACTGGTTGGGCTGAAGGGCCTGTTTCCACACTGTAGGGAATCTAATCTAATCTAATCTGAAGTTAGGTTACAGCCTATTTTGAAGGTATTTTGATAAAAGAAATTAGGAATACTAATCTCCACAAGCAGCAACACCCAGTTGATAAGGCTGTAAAAAGTGCAAGCGATGTACTAGGGTTCATTTGCAAAGAAATAGAATTCAAAGGCAGCTTTAAGATTAACATTTGCATAAAGCCTTGGTTATACCACACTTGGAGTACTGTGTGTATTTCTTGTCTACGACATATAAAAAATAAGTTAAAGGAGAAAGGGCAAAAGAAATTTGAGAGAATGTAACCAGAATTCAGAGAATTCATACACTGAAAAAATTGAGGCAAGGCATGGAATTAATGGGATGAGGTGATCCACTTCCACTTAGCTAACCAGTCATGAGGGAGGAGCCTAACTCATTCCCAAATTTAATGGCAGGATCAGTGTGAAACAGCTGGAAGTAGTCCACTGCTCCATCTGGAGACTGTGCTGTCTCAGTTCTCCATCCCCAGCAGCTCTGCTGGGATTAGTGGCCACTGCTGAGGCAACAAAGAGTCCTGATAAAGAGGCGCTCAGACTTAAAGGAGTCTCATTGTGGCAGGGCTGGCAAACCAGGGTAAGGGGTATGGGGCCCGGATGTGTGAGATGGATTGGGTAAAGTGGGTTATGACCTTGAGGAGGGATTCTCCTAGGGCCCAGTCTTCAACCAACTGCAGCAAGTGTAGCTGGCTTCCCACACAGTGGTGGAATGAGGCTATGTAGTGTGGTCATTAATTTATTAATTAAGAGCCGCATGGGTGGGCCACAAATATCTGCTCCATTGTGTAAATATTGGCATAGGGCATAGGGCATAGGTCAGGTGCCACCCACTGGGTTTTGTGTGCTCCACCAAATCTTCAAATCCACTGGTGGGCAGAGTAAAATTTAGCCCCTGTCTTGATTCCTGTAGAAAAGCAAACAGCGTGAGGAGTCCTTTAAAATTATAAAGGACTTGATGGCGAAATTGTAGGGCAATAATTTCTACATGGTACAAGGGGGAAAATCATATAAAAGATAGCCACAAATAGATGAAATAACAATTTGCAATAATATCTTTGCACAGAGAATAGCAACCTTGTGGAACTCAGTGCTAGGATCATTGGGGGAAATGCTTAATGATGATTCTTTAAGAAGGCATTTGATTTGTGGAGGGAAAGGATGCAGAATTAGGAGACGTGTTAAGTGGAGCAAGTTCCTGTACAAGATAAAATGCAACATTATCTGTTTGGACGTAACAGTTTGTGTCAGTGACATAGATCCAAATAGAACTCCCTCCTCTTATCTCCTTACCTGAGAAGTTAATCATCCCAATATTCTGTTATGGCTTGTCACTTGTGCTTCTTTCAGTATTGGAACAGATGTAACTCATGTCCTCTCTTACTCCCCAAAGTACTGTTCCACTCCATTGAAGATTTGAGTAATATACTATTGACCTAATTTTAATTAGCAAAGTAATTTTTAAAAATCTGCACTTTGTAATTGCTCTGATCTTCTAATTAGGTCACAAGTGATGTTAGAATGAAATCACTGAACACACATTCTATAGAGTAGACAGTAACCTCATTTTTGCCGTCGTTTGTAATTTTAATTGACTGAAACTTTCATAAAAGGCTTGTCTCCTTGCAACTTTTGCTGTTGTGGTGCAGATGATGTTCTTAAAATATGTTTGAAATCTCTGTGGTATTTGCTTTGCAGTCCAACCTCACAAAGCAGCAGAACGGCTTCAAAATCACCTTGAAAACCTTGGAGGACAACCTGCTTTCCCGCCTTTCCTCTGCTTCTGGAAACTTCCTCGGAGACACGGCCTTGGTAGAAAATCTGGAGACCACCAAGAGGACAGCAGCCGAGATTGAAGAGAAGGTGAGCCCAAATCAGACCACTGAGTGAATGTCGTTTGGTCAGAGCAGATGCCTTCAAACAAAATTGGAAGTGATTTATAATGAAAAAGGGGACATATTAATTCTCAGTCTGTTGGAAAAACTTGTTGAATATTGTAACCAGTTTAGTAGAAACTAAACAAAAAACATTAAATTTGCCCTATCTTCTGCCAAAGCAAGCTATCTATATTCTGACCTTAGAGTTCAGTCTGTGTGGATTAGGAATGTGTCAATATAAGTATAGTCCTGACTGAACATTTTTTTAAACGCACCTGGCCTACTTAATTTCTAACTCACAACGTCCTCTGTAGCAATAATAAGGCAGCCAGTTCACATGTGAGCACTTGAATTAAGTAGGTAATATTCACTAAATTTGTGACACAACATGCAGTCTTTTGGTTGTGGATTTACACCTGAATGTTTTTAAAACTTCCATATAATGCTGTTTTCTCATTGAATTCAAAGGGCAGTAATTGCAAGTGAGAAAATTTCCTTGCTATTTTATTTCAATTGTGGTAATGTCAGTGTAAGACAGCACAAAAGCAGGGATGGCACACAGGTGTATTAAATTTTCAGACTCAAAATTCTGCAATTATTTATAAAGTTGGAAAGGTGACCATTTGAGGCTCCCCCTTTAATCCATCCTCCTCATTTTGTCTTTGGCTTGAGAGGTCCATGAATAAAGATCAGGCAATGAAAGGTGCATTTCCATACATATTTTATGAGTGGTACATATTTCAGAAATATGACTTCAAAAGAGCAGGAGAAGCTTTGTTGGTGATAAAGGATATCCAACAGCTCTGACAGACACTTTTACTTTCCTCAGAATTTACGACAAAGTTAACAATCGATATGTTTTATGTCAGGTTCATTAAATTAATAAATGGCATTAGTGCTGAAAGGCAGGTTTTTCTGCTGCGTCCCGGATTGTGTGGTCATTTCTAGAACAGTATGTGTGTGTGCAGCATTTTAACATCTTTCAAGAGTGACTGGATGAAGGACCTAATTCTCAAAGATCCTGTAACAAAGTAATAGCAATTCCATTGTTCTACTCAAGTTCTATTTGCCCATAATTCCTTCATATTATTTTCGTGATGCTGCATCAAAGAGAAACAATATTAGGCATCCAATCTCTTATCATCTCACAGTATACTTGGAGACACAAAATCCTTGTGTTGTCAAATTCTTTGATGTTTGGCTGCATTTTAGCCGCTTTGATGTTCTAGTTGGTGGGGTATTTAGTTTTCATGAAATCATAGAGTCATAGAGATGTACACCATGGAAACAGACCTTTTGGTCCAACCCGTCCATGCCGACCAGATATCCCAACCCAATCTAGTCCCACCTGCCAGCACCCGGCCCATATCCCTCCAAACCCTTCCTATTCATATATCCATCCAGATGTCTCTTAAATGTTGCAATTGTACCAGCCTCCACCACTTCCTCTGGCAGCTCATTCCATACAATTACCACCCTCTGAGTGAAAAAGTTGCCCCTTAGGTCCCTTTTAAATTTGTCCCCTCTCACCCTACTTGTGCAAGGTTTATTGAAGACAACAAAAAATAACATGAGTGGCAGCATTTTGCCCCAATCTTCGGTTGGTAGTGGTGGTTGGTTCAGCAATTTATACAGAATGGTGATCAGTGGTGAACTTCGCTTCTTGACTATCACAGGTATCAATGGTTTAAAAACATCCATTGGACCAAGGAGGAAAATTTTCAGAAGTGAAACATGTTTACTGCTTTATTCTGGAATAGTATTCACACAGTGAAGAGTGGGAAGAAATAGAGAAGAAAGTAGATTCAAATATGACCAGCGTACCTATAGCAATCTACCTGGCTCTCAGGGAAGACTTAAGTAGCCTTGTAATGCTGTGTTTCACATATCCTGAGTTTGTTCAGCCATATGACACTCCAATGCTAAACCTGTCATCCCAACCCTAACCCCATCTTTGATGCATTTCCACAGTCAGAATTCCTTCCAATAAATTCACACAGTTTGCTTGTGCTCAACTCTGAGCATATCATTCTTCATGCTGACTACCCACTAGGGGGGCTATGATGGGAATGGCAGGGCAGTAGAAAGGTCAAATAAAGTTCAATGATTCCTTTAATTACAGAGCATCATTTTCCTTAGGTGTAATGCAATTTGTGTTATAAAGACCCCAGTGAATTACCTTGTGTGACTAAAAAAATCTTACTCTCATGCTTTTCATTAATTCCACATGGTGCTACTCTGACTGCTGAGATGTCTATTCCAGATTACCTTAGCTTTGTGAAGCCCATAAGGCACTGGTCAAAGTCTGTCTTAGTATGTTTTTTTATTCATTCATGGGATAGGGCTGTTGCTGGCTATTCATCCCTAATTGCCCTTGAGACGATAGTGGTCAGCTGCCTTCTTGAACCGCTATAGCGCATACGATACAGGTACATTCAGAGTATTGAACCAAGTGTAACATCAAGGAACTCTTAGAAGATTGGAGTCAATGAGAGTCAAGAGGAAAAACTCTCTGCTGGTTGGAGTTGCAGGAAAATGACTCTGGTGGTTTGACCTCGATCCTCTGAGCTCCAGGACATCTCTGCAGGATTTCCTCAGATTAGAGCCCTAGGCCGAATCATCATCAGCTTCTTCATCAATGATTTTCCCTCCATCCAATGGTGAGGACTTGCATCTCTACAGGCAGTGAAGAGGCATTACAGTACCTTCTTCATTTAACCCGTAATATGGTTGGTCACAACATTTTTTTGTTCTTTCTTTCATGGTCTTCTAACATGTAGCTATCACACTGCAATCAAATTTAGTTAAGCAGATCAAAACAAAGGAGAGCCAATTTCAAGGTTTTCTTGAGTGGAGTTTTATCGCCTATTATTCCACCTCCTCCCCCCCCAAACAAAAGTGCTGACATTAGCCATGCACAGATATCCGGGGAATGTGCTTTCCAGGACAGGAAAGTAAAGGCAGATGCAATTACAGATCTTAATAAACCTTTAGTTTACAAGAAGGTAAAGATTTATGACCAATTGTTCAGCTGCTATCTTGCTGCCTCAATAAGAGGAAGCTGCAGGTATCTGACTATCTCACTGAATCTAAGCTATTATTATTCCAAATTGTTTTTTTGCTGACTATTTTTTGAGTTTGATGAAGGTTGAGTGGGAGTGAAGACCTTTTACTATCCTTGCTGTTATAAGGCTATGTGTTCCTTTCTTCCTCTGTTTGGTTGCTCAAAGCAAGCTACTGAAATATGGATCATGTATATATATCCCAAGTAAAGCTCCATTGGGCCAGATTCTCTGGGTAGTGGCCATCCCACATAGATTGTCACTCCACCTCTCCTTTTCACAAAAGCAGGGCACTCAGCATCTCTGAGAGGGACACTGTGCTCATGGAACACTGCTTGGATATCGGGTCAGAGGTGATTGCGTCTCTGGGTGCTGTGTTGCTAGACCTGATCCAGAGGAGGGTGGGATGCAGTTGTGGCAGGTCCAGAAACAGTGGAGGGCTGGGTCCCCAGGAAGTGGGTAAAGGGGGTTGTGTCCAGTTGGTTGCTGAATGCCAGGTCTGATCGAAAGGGAAATGGAGACAGCCTTGGGTTGAGTTGGAAACAAAAACAGAAATTGCAGTAAAACTTAGCAGGCCTGGCAGCATCTGTGGAGAGAAATCAGAGATAACGTTTCATGTTGAGTGACCCTTCCTCAGACCTGAAGGTAGCTAGGAAAATGTTGGTTTATATGCAGAAGATAGGGTCGGGGGTTGGGGTAACGAGTATACATAGGTGGGAATGGAGCTCAAAGAGAGAGAAGAACAGTTGGACAGACAATGAAGTGGTTAATGATCTGGCTGGGAGGGTAACTAGCTCTTAATGGGGACTGTTGAGTAGCTGTGTGTAATAGCAGAAAGCAATTTGGTTGGATTGGATTGGATCCAGGGTGAGGGGTGGATTGTGGGGAAGGGGAGAGATGGGGAGGGTCTGGGGAGTGTGTCAGGTGTGTGGGAAGGTGTATTTACAGAAGTGTGCCATAAGTATAGGTTCTTTTAAAGTAGTTACTTATATGTTAGGCTATGCATTTAATAGTAACTCTTTTTTTTTCCCCTGAGTAACAAGTTTACTTCATTTCTTTGGAACATTTCTGAAGTCTCCAGTTTAAATAGAGATTTTTTTTTGATGATTCCACCTGTTGATGAATGGCCCAATGAAATCCTCAACTTCCCAAGTGATTCCTTTGGAGTCTGCCATGGTGGGATTTTGCAAAGTCCCTGTGCATGTCTCCCATCTACACTGCAATAATGATGGTCTGGCCATCAGAAAACCCCACTATTCACCTTTTCAAACTGAATACATCAGAGGTAAACTTACATCACTAACATGTGAATATTGTTATCCAAGTGTAAATCAAATAAGAGATATGATTTTCTCAATGCATCACTGAGACTCTGTGTGTCTTCATTATAAATCGTAATTCTGATGTATCCATTTTGTCCATTTGAATTGGATTGCTTGGGAGTGTAAGGTAATCCCAGCAGCAATTATAGTCAGCCAGTGCCCTTCTTAAAGCCACTTTTAGATCATGAAAGTTTCAAGGTTTTCAAGTCAAATGACAAAAGTGGAATATTGATCATTCTCACTAGAATTGTAACAAGTGACAGACTCTGTCACTGAATCAGAAAGCAGCATGTGAGTCTCTGACGGAAGGCGTTGGAAGGGTTTGGCGAGAAGTATGGAGCTCCTTGAGAGTGTTCCCATTCCTAAGTGCCCTTTGTCATTCTATTTCGCATTTCCCTAAATCCGTGGAATGCTATTTGCAGTGCTTGGTTTGAGATCTTGAACGTAAAGACAATGCTTTCCTTCACTCTGTTTTCATAGAATCATAGAATCCCTACAGTGTGAAAGTAGGCTATTCAGCCCATTAAGTCCACACCGACCCTCTAAACAGCATCCCTACCCAGACCCATATCCCCAATCTTCTTCTCTTTGATTCTGCATTTCCCATGGCCAATCCACCTAACCTGCGCAACTTTGGACTGTGGGAGGAAACTGCAGCACTGGGAGGAAACCCAGAAGACACAGGGAGAATGTGCAAACTCCACACAGGCAGTTGCCGAGGCTGGAATCAAACCTGGGCCCCTGGCGCTGTAAGACAGCAGTGCTAACCACTGAACCAACATTGGCAGACAGAGTGGCTGGGTTGTTGTTGAAGCTGGGTAGTCAGCTGCTATTACATTTCACTTTTTGTGCAAATAGTTTTCATCCAGGGTGGAAGGAGGAATGCCTTGGACATTATGATACTCATACAAGCAACAGACCCCTCCATTATGTCTCAAAGGATGTGCAGAATGCTGAGAGTGTCTCTCAGAATGCTGACAGATCCATACACATTTCCCATTACTTCTCTGGGATGGCCTTGGAAGCTCAGCACCTTTGTCCAGCTCAGCAGAGCTTGGAGTGTTCTTTGCATTGCGCACCCACTGCCCCCTCTCCCCTCCCCCCCCCCAAAAAAAACAGGGAAGTCTCCAATGTAGCTGAGTATTGTATCAATATTCCCTCAAAATGGGCAACTTCATCTGAGGACTTCTCCTCTTCCTCCAACTGGAACTCACTTGGGAAGATCCTGTGGGAAGTGCAGGGTACAAATTTGACTGATACAGGAAAATGCTTGAGGTCAATATTGTGCAGATCCTGACATTGAGTTTGTGGTGATGAGTGATTGACTCTGCCTCTCAGTCACACCCCAAGGCTGCTCCTCCTAGGTTACTACGGAAGTAACCTGGCTGAAAGTGGGACATCACTTGCCTTTACTGCCCCTGTGAGGTATGAATCCTCTTGAGATATTGTGTCTATGTTCTAAAGACCATACTCCATCTGCTTAGAGACCTCCAGCTTGTTTTGTGTGGCTGGCCTTTTCCTGCTGTCGACAACCGTAGCTTTTCAGGCCTCCAATCCATCCAGCACCAGTTCCAGGGAAGAGTCAACAAATTACAGAGATTTGGGGGTTCACAATGTTTCCTCCTTGACTTTTGCTTCAACTGAACAGTTCAAAGATCAATGCAAGGTGCAGCCTCTCTGATCCCTGCTAGGTGGTCCTTTAATTAGACATCCTTCCATTGATCATGGTTACTCGTATCAGACCCCACACTCGGTGGTTGGTGGGGAAACCTGAAGGCAGAGTACTCCTGCTCCAGTTAAGTTGTAAAATCAGGTCAAATTGCACTACTGCAACCCGGCTGGTTCCTGGTCCATTAAACAGACCCCTACGATGCGAGTAGATCAGTTCTGATAAAACTCGTGGCCTGTAATCTCATTCTGTGAATCAATCAGTTGTTTTGCTAAGTAAGAACACTCACTTCTTCCTGTTTGATCCTCCACTCCCTTTTAATGCAGGTTAAAGAGGCCAAAGTAACGGAGCTAAAGATCAATGAGGCACGCGAACACTACCGACCTGCAGCAGGACGAGCTTCTCTATTGTACTTTATAATGAATGACCTCAATAAAATCCACCCCATGTACCAGTTCTCTTTGAAGGTATGCCAATATAAGCCCACCAGATGTTTACTTCATTCCCTCTTGATCAATTTAGCAGATGAACTACTTCAATAAACAGCCTTGATTTTTAAATGTAGTCTCATTGTTCTAAATCCTTTCAGCATTATTGTATTGAAAATAAAGGTCAGGTGTCAAAATCTCCCCAGAACTGTGAAGAAAAGTCATCAAGTGCAAAATTCATTGCTTTACAGAGTGATCAAAGAATTACTCCGGGGGGATTTGAAGCAATTTGTTTTATGTTTCAGAAAGTAACTGCTTTTTGATATTAAATTGCCAGCAAAGAATGAAGAGCTAAATCTAATCTTGACTTTGGCATGTTTATAGAATAAAGATTTTATTGCTGATGATATAATGTTCACTAACATAATTTGCTAATAAATTCTGCTGCTATTTTCTTTCAGGCCTTTAGTGTTGTGTTCCAAATGGCTGTGAAAAGAGCTCCAGCTGATGAAGTCCTCAAGCAGAGAGTGGCCAATTTGATTGACAGCATCACATTTTCTGTGTTCCAATACACAACGAGAGGACTGTTTGAATGTGATAAACTGACCTATACAGCTCAGGTTACCTTCCAGGTAAATAAACGTTATTCTATAGCTCTCCATTTAATCCACATTCATTTTCACACTCTCCTTTACAAAGCCGCCCCTGTCTGTTAGAGCTTGGTTTCCCCAGCAATCTAACGGATAAATGCAGTGCCTGGGGTTACTAGATATGCTTTTCACTCCATGCTGTCTTGTCTGAGCTGGTGTTTGACAATTAGCCTGTGCTATTGAGAGGATAGCGCAGTCCTCATTTCTTATTGCTGTTCAGTGACCCGTACCAAAATAAGAAACGTAAGTGTAGGTATTGAGTGAGGACAAGAACTCAGATATTAAGGTTTCAACTGCTGAATAGCTTGAAACATTCTCTGTGCTGAGGCATGCACAATGACGATTTGGTTGATGTACCAAAATATTCCCCCAGTACCATGTATAAACTTACCATGCCAAGTGCTGGTGTAATGGAAATGCCACTGGACTATTAATCCAGAGGCCCAGGCAACTGCTGTGGGGCACCGGTTCAAATCCCACCATGGCAACTGGTGGAATTTAAATTCAGTCCATAAATCTTGAATGGAAAAGCTACTCTCAGTAATGATGGCTATGAAGATGTTGTCAATTGTTGTAGAAGTCCATCTGGTTCACTGATGCCCTTTAGGGGTCTGGCCTATATATGACTCCAAATCCAGAACAATTTGGGGTGGCAAGGTGGCTCAGTGGTTAGCACTGCTTCCTCACAGCACCGGGTACCCGGTTCGATTCCAGACACAGTTGACTATCTGTGTGGAGTTTGCACATTCTCCCTGTGTCTGTGGGAGTTTCCTCCAGGTGCCCTGGTTTCATCCAACAGTCCAAAGATGTCCAGGTAAGGTGGATTTGCCATGCTAGATTGTCTGTAGTGTGCAGCCTAGGTGGGTTAGCCATGGAAATACAGGAATATGGGGATGGGGTGGTGGGTCTGCTTTGGATGCTGTTCAGAGGGTTAGTGTAGACTCGATGAGTTGAATGTCCTTCCACACTGTGAGGAATCTATGACTCTCTATCATTTAAGTTCCCTTTGAAATGGCCTCAGTTGTGTCAAACTGCTATAAATTTAAACGTGTGGATGTACATACACCACACTTACCCAAGCAGTTTGAGAAAGTGACTGACTATGACCGTCTTAAGATAATTTGGGGTAGACAATAAATACTGGCCGAGACAACTCATGAACAGTTAAATAAAATAAATAAATCTGGCGCCTTGAGGGGAAAAGATTGTGTGGATCAAGCAAAATTGGAGTTTGGTTTAAGTCTTATTTCTTCAACCTTTTGTGCTTTGTTTGGAATCTTTCCTAAAGGAAGCATGGCTTCTGTAATTTGTGTTATGAATCATTGCTGACAGTGTGATTATAGAGCAAAGCACATTTGTTCTGAATCACTGTTGAATTGTATAAAAGTCTATAATACAATGATAAAATCAAAAATGACGAATAATCCAAGGATTTTTATCAAATAACCTGAAAATTATGACTGTCGGTCTTCCTGAAAATAATAATTACTTTTTGCATTAGACACTTCACACAGAGAATCTGATTTTTTCCGCTTTTTGTTTTTATTTTAGATCTGCAGCTATGCAATTTTTTTTTGGTCATTTTATCTCCTTTCAGTTTATCCATACCTAGTTCAGCAGAATGAACTAATAGAACTTTGCACATAATAGGATACGTTTTCTAAGACTCTGTGTCTGCCAGGAGTTGCAGTCTGACAGACTGCTGATTGTTAAATCAGCCATGAAGATCACTGCTCCCAATCTGATGAGCTCTCAGTGTTGATCTAAGCCATTGGAGCTCTCAATGTTGATCTAAGCCATTGGAAAATCGTAAGTGTCAGAAATCAAGCTTTGAGCCTCAGAAAATCTGCTCCACTGCATTGAAATCAGGAGAATATTCACACCCACCTTGGGAGTACCTCCATGCATATGGACTACCGAATATGGATTAGCCATAGCTTCAAGGTTTTTGAGATTGATCAAGTTTTACTGTGATCCCCCTGATACTGTAAAAGGGAAAGATACCTGCACTTACGTAGCATTTTTCATGACTGCTGGATGTTCCAAAATGCTTTGCAGTCAAGTACATTTTAAATGTTGGCATTGTTGTCATGTAGGAGATATGATAGCACAGAAAGCTCCAAAAAACAGTGTTGTGTTAATGACCAGGTCATCCGTTTTTGTTTTGTTGGTTGAGGAATAACTGTTGACCAGAACTCCAGGTAGAATGCATCTGCCCTTCTTCAAAATAGCGCTGTGGGAACTTTTATATGCACCTTGGCCTTGACTTAATTTCCCATTGAAAAGGTTTATTGTGTTAATTATTCGATCTGCAGATTGCTTTTTATATTCATTTTCTGAATTCCTTTCTCCTTTCTGGTTTTCCCTTCTCTGTGCAAAATAAAATCACTTTGAGAAAAATAGACTATTTTCAAAGTCAAGTAACATGATTAACAAACAACAAACACTTTGTAGCAGAAGCAAGCCATTGATGGCGAATGAAAACCAACGAACAACATGTATTAAGTTGGAACTTTTTGTTTTTCGTGTGTTGATCATACCAATAAAATAAAGCTTTGGGTATACAACGCCAACATGCTATATAATAAGTTGTTTAGCATTAGTCATTAGCCCTGCAATTTTGTTGATGTACCGGGAAGAATCTATTTCTACATAGAGTCAATCTGGGGTGGTGTTAAGCATCACTTTTTTGAGCAGCTGGATTAAAGGTTCACTGTGGAACAATATTCTACAAATGGTTATTCAATGACTAACTATTGATAATTTGACATATGCACTATCAGATATCACATGTTTTACACCAACTTCATTGAAGAGCCTTACAATGTGTCTTTTGCAAACATTACCTTGAATTGATGTTGATAATCTGAAATGTTACTTTAACTCACCTACAAAGCACAATTTGCACCCATTTTGGACCTGCTGGAATACCATTGTGGTATCTGAAATCCATTGAACTCAAGCATTTATACAATACAGTACAATTCAATACAGCACTGGAACAGGCCCTTCAGCCCACAAAGCCTGTACCCAATTCCTAATCCTTATTTAGACCTTTTCATGTTGTTCTGTTTAAGTTTCTTTACTTGTTAACATCAAATGAAGGTTATCCATGCAGGAAGGAATATTCTAGTCCCATGGAGTACACAATGTGGAGCTGCATATTCTCAGTGCTTTAATTGTAGTAAAATGTCACTTTCAGGTGACCCAATGGATATATCATGGATGTAATGCTTCTATAAAATATTGCTAAGTTGAAAAAAAGTGCTGGAGAAACTCAGCGATATGGAGAGAGAAGGAGAATTGATATTCTGTGTCCAATATGACTCTTCTATGGAATTGAAAGGGGTTGGAAAATTGTGGTTTTTTTATGCAGTGGAAAGAGGGGGAAGCCACAGCAGTTGGAACAGATTATAAGGATGCTCAGAGTCAGAGACAAAAGGGGTTGGCTTTTAGTTCTGACAAAGATGCTGCCAGACCTGCAGAGTTTCCACAGTGCCTTCTGTTTTTACTTTTATGTATGTAAGTAGAACATAGAACAGTATAGCACAGAACAGGCCCTTCAGCCCATGATGTTGTGCCGACCACTGATCCTCATGTATGCACCCTCAAATTTCTGTGACCATATACATGTCCAGCAGTCTCTTAAATGTCCCCAATGACCTTGTTTCCACAACTGCTGTTGGCAACGCATTCCATGCTCTCTCAACTCTCTGTGTAAAGAACCCGCCTCTGACATCCCCTCTATACTCTCCTCCAACCAGCTTAAAACTATGACCCCTCGTGTTAGACATTTCTGCCCTGGGAAATAGTCTCTGGCTATCGACTCTATCTATGCCTCTCATTATCTTGTATACCTCAATTAGGTCCCCTCTCCTCCTCCTTTTCTCCAATGAAAAAAGTCTGAGCTCAGTCAACCTCTCTTCATAAGATAAGCCCTCCAGTCCAGGCAGCATCCTGGTAAACCTCCTCTGGACCCTCTCCAAAGCATCCACATCTTTCCTATAATAGGGCAACTAGAACTGGACGCAGTATTCCAAGTGCGGTCTAACCAAAGTTTTATAGAGCTGCAACAAGAAGTCATGACTCTTAAACTCAATCCCCCTGTTAATGAAAGCCAAAACACCATATGCTTTCTTAACAACCCTGTCCACTTGGGTGGCTATTTTAAGGGATCTATGTACCTGCACCCCAAGATCCCTCTGTTCCTCCACACTGCCAAGAATCCTATCCTTAATCCTGTACTCAGCTTTCAAGTTCGACCTTCCAAAATGCATCACCTCGCATTTATCCAGGTTGAACTCCTTCTGCCACCTCTCAGTGTTGACTGATTTCAACCCAAATCCCTTTCCACTTATGTCTTGCAATATCAAGACCAAAGTATGGATAATTGTTGCGGTTGAGTTGTTTGGGTAAAAAGTAGCAAGGCTTTTGCTTCTGATTTCCAATAACTGACTGGAATTAATTCAGAATGAGCAGAGGGAAGACTCACAGTTGATTCACTCCATCCCTACGAAGAAGAAGCTGATCTGCAAACAGAATGGCACCAAAGTCTTTTGTCACATATTCAGTTAGGGAAGAGGTGGTCATGCACACTGTACCTGAGCCTCTTGCTCTGTCCATGGAGAGTCAGGGACAAAGTAGTTTCCACCTTCTGATGTGGGGTGTTGCTCCTCTAAATGTGTTCTACTACTACACAGCTACCTCGAAAGAGTTAAAGTAAAATATAATGCCTTTTGAATGGTATTTGAAGCCTTTTTTTCCTGTTTTTGGATATATGTTTTTTAAAACACTGGTTTAAAATATGTGATATAAGTCACCCTCATGAGATGGAATTGCTTTATCTTCGGTAGTTGATTGGGATGGCCCAAAGTTCCAATATACCTAAGTAATTACTACAAAATTATTCATATGTTCGTTGGACAGTTTCCCTTTCAAAGGGCAATGTTGTGGACATTGTAAGTATTGCCCCACGGAGTTTAAATGAGAAGACATTAGGTACAGTGGATAGAAGCCAGAATCTCTGGTTCAAGTCCTACTCCAGGACTTGGTGACAACAGAAGGTGCTGTTATTGTATTACCATAGTCTTACCAGACCATTGGGCTGCTCTCTCATTTGACAGAAATAGCTGGTGGTGGTTTAATCTGAGGGCCACCACACCTCGCGCAAGGGGAGAGTTTGAGAAGGAGAGTCCTTCATGTTAACCTCAGCCAGTGATGGGAATTGAACCCATGCTACTGGTGTCGCACTGCTTCACAAACCAACCATCCAGTCCACTGAGCGAAACTGACCCCCATAGAATGTGCGCTCATAACCTAGCAAGTTGATTATCAATCTATAAATTCTCCCAACATGTGTGGTAGACAGTTAGAGTGGAAAAGTCTCTTGGTCAGCCACATTCAATTTGTAGTAGCAACCCTCAAACTGTAACTGTAACCTGTTTCATGCAAAATTACAATGAACATACATAGGCCCTATGTTCGTCTTCCTCATGCATCTCCACAAGTAAGAAGAGAAATAGAGTATTAGGTGTCTTTGAAGCTTGAAATGATGTGTGTTTGGAGATATGTAACATGAAGTTAGATATCCATTTATGCTGAGTCAGCAGTGCTCAAAATGAGGTACATCTTTGCAGTCTTGAAAGTGCCAATAAGTACCTGTATTATCACCAGAGGTAAGCATCTGGAATGACATTTCCATCTCCCAATCCCACTGATGGAATAAGATCTCCTAGGGACTTCGGAAAAGTCTGTGTTGGGACCCCCAAGAAGATTCTGGAGAAAGCAGCCACACAACTGAGTGTCTTCAAGGCTTTGCCTCCAGGAAGGTGAATTGAAGCATTGAAGACTCTAGGTGGTCAGAGAGACAGCACAGCATCTCAAGATGGAGATTCCTTCTGAAAACATGAGAGTGTTTAGAAATAAAACATGGCCACGGCTATCGGGCTAGCATTGTGGAAGGGGCACCCTTCATGTCCTGGGCCTGGAGCTGTATCATCATCAGTCCTTTCACCTACCACCCAGCTTACTCCATCCATCTGCTAGGCTTTGACATCAGAGGGACACTGAGAAACCACCTGGACATCTTAAATAGTGTGTGTGCACTGTGCTCCCCTGCAGTATTTTAATAAGCTTTAGTCATAACTTAATGCTGGAGACCACATGGCCATTTCCCCTATTCCCCCACAAAAGCAACCTCCCTCAAAGTAGACCCGAGATGGCACTTTATCAGCAGACTGACAGTTAACACGTTATTCAGGACCCCCACCTTAAAACCTATCACCTTGGGAGAATGAAGTCTAATCCAAGGTGTCCTTAAAAGATTGTTGAGTGTGAAATCCATTGCTTATTTAACAGTTTCTCTGCTCCACACTGAATAGATCCAACATGACTTGCTTAATTATGGAGTCCTCTGTTGTACTGTTACAGCTCTATATTTCTTTTAAACCTTCAAATGCAGCTTTCTTCAAGCAAAAGTGCAATGGTTGTGGATGACAAAGAAAGTTAATTCCTGAAATGGAGTTCCCTCTGTAGTGACCCACATTCCTGTTCCCCAGTGCTTGTTTCTATTTAATGACACTGTACCTTTTTAGATTTAACCACGGGGTCCCCCTGAGCACCCATTAACCTATATAACAACTCTTGACCTTATTCTTTTGAATTTAAATGATGCTGCTCCATTTAAAGGGAAAGCTCCACATTTTTATTCTGTTCTTGTGTATCTTAGTTTAAAATGTTAATGGGCAGCACGGTGACTCAGTGGTTCGCACAGCACCGGGGTCCCAGGTTTGATTCCAGCCCTGGGATGACAGTCTGTGTGGAGTTTGCACATTCTCCCCGTGTCTGCGTGGGTTTCCTCCGGGTGCTCCGGTTTCCTCCCATAGTTCAAAGATATGCTGGTCAGGTGAATGTGCTGGTCATGCTAAATTGCCCATAGTGTTAGGTGCACTTGTCAGAGGGAAATGGGTCTGGGTGGGTTACTCTTCGGAGGGTCGGTGTGGACTTGTTGGGCTGAAGGGCCCATTTCCGCACTGTAAGAAATCTAATCTAGTCTAAAAAAAATAACAGGGCTATTACTGAGGCAGGGTAAAAACAATGGCTGCAGATGCTGAAAATCAAATACTGGATTAGTGGTGCTGGAAGAGCACAGCAGTTCAGGCAGCATCCAACGAGCAGCGAAATCAACGTTTCGGGCAAAAGGCCTTATTACTGAGGCAGACTCGGGAATTAAGCAAGAGTAGGAGATGTCTTTGATGTTTCAGCAATCTCATCCTAGCGTGTAAAAGCTCTCCCTCTCCTGTTTAGCTTAGTAACTGACTCCAATAATATTGCCTGCACTCACAGATAATTTTAGCAAAGAAAATATTATGTCTCTATATTGTGATTTAAAGAGTAACCAAGGCAAAATTGACATAGTAGTTAAGCATATGTTGATAGATCATTCATAGTTAGTTACTGCAATATCTTGTGAAAAATAAAACAGCAGCTGAATGACCTTAATTCAATCTTTGTGCCAATTGTGAAATAATATGGTATCAGAGGAAGAGGGTGATGGTGCATTTGTAATGTTACTGGACTAGTATTGCACAGATCTCGGCTAATGCTGTGGTAGCACAAGGTCAGTGGTGGCTGGTGAAATTTGGGTGCAATGATTAAATCTGGAAATGAAGGTAACCTTTGTAATGGTGACCATGAAACTATTATCAATTGCTGTTTTTCAAAGAAAAAGCCTGGTCCACTAATGTACTTTAAGAAAGGAAATCTGCCATCCTTATCTTGTCTTGCCTACATGTGACTCCAGACCCAGTACAACATCATTGACTCTGAGATGGAATAACTCATTATTATTTCCAGAGACAGTTAGGGATGGACAATAAATGTCAACAATGCTCACATCCCAAGAAAGAATAAAGAAAAAGATCTGTAATTAAATGTTTCACGCAACCTAACACGTCTCCCAGTATTACAGTATTTGTTGAGATCTTGCAAACACTGGCTATTAATATCTGCCAGTGAGTTTGGACAGACTTGTGTTACATAGAGAGATGGCACTCATCCACAGACTCTATCAACAAACACATCGACCTGGACCCAATATACCGGCCACTACAGTGGACAGCTGGAACTGACAAACGGAAGCGGCAGAGACAGGCCACTATAAATGCCGGAGGAAACAGCACAGAAGCGCTTCACAGGAGGCTCCCGAGCACTGAGGATGTCACCTAGACAGGGGACGAAACGTTTGCAAGACAAATTCCCAGCTCGGCGAACAGAACCACAACAACGAGCACCCGAGCTACAAATCTTCTCCCAAACTTTGAAGAGTTGGCAAAGTTGGAAATCTGAAATTTTTTTAAAAAGGCATTAAATCATGGAGTTAAATAGCAGGCCAGGCAGCAGCTGAAACTGAGTGGGCAGACTTCCAATGAACTTAAAGCAGATCAACTTTCAGTAAATAATAGTAGATTTTTAAAAATTCCTGTCTTGTAGCATATTGTAACATTCAACATTGATTCAATGCTGAGATCAATTCCAGTTCAATTGGAAAGTTGGTCTTCTCCTGGATTCAGGCTGTCTGTACTGAATTACCCGATACTGGGTTGTGTTGACGTTATTATCAATACCTTGAGCCTGGGGACCTAACACTCCTGAACCTATTGTGTTCCTGGTTACTATCCAGTCGTCACTACCTATAAGGAAACACGCTCTCATGCGTGCACTCACTCATACCCACACACTCACACTCTCTCTCTCTCATGCACGTGCACACACATATAAGTTATTGGGGTGAATTTGTATTTGCAGATGTTGCTCAAAAAGTGCACAATCTGCAGGCAGTAGGTCAATGTAATATTTTATAAATTCCATCTTGGAAATAGAGCCGTCTGACTCAAGATTGGAATATAGACAGACTAACCTCACATCTTTAATGATTGCCTGAGCTGCGATGTCACCTCTTTTCTTATAAAAGCTCAAGTTATCTCAAGAATGTGACTTTAAAGAAGTTCTGGGATTAATTGAGCAATGATTAATCAATTCATATTAATGAACTGAAACCTGCAACCCATTCTAAAAGATGAAAGACTTAACAGCAATCTGGGTTTGTTCAAAATATCGTTTCAATTGCATGACACTATGATCTTTTGCTATAAATTCTGTGTCTTATGATCCTGCTCCACAAACACCTGATGAAGGAACAGCACTCTGAAAGCTACTGCTTCCAAATAAACCTGTTGGACTATAATCTGGTGTTCTGTGATTTTTAACTTTGTCTCTCAAGCAATATAATGAACTGTTGCTCTCTTAATAGAAAACTACTTTCAGTTCATGACGGACTATGATTGATTATGTACCTAGCCATTTTAAGTGGTTCTTAACTTAAAAAGTTAGTTTTCAAGAGGAACGTTCTGAGTGTGCTGTTTAATTAAGTAACCTTCTGCTCGAGAGATAATTTGAAAGAAGCCATGCTGATTACTCTTAAAATGCCAGCTATGATTCACAGGCGTGGTATGATCGATGATCCGGTAAGAATGCTAGAGTAGTTACAAAAAGAGTATACTCCAGAAGCAAAAAGTGACCCTTTTCACTTTATTAATTTTTAAGATCCCTTAAAACTATGGAATACCATGGACACAAGGCTGTATTAGAACAGATCGGAAGTTTTATCTGACCGGTTGCAAATTTACTGTAAATTTTCTCAGACATAAACGCTGCTCGCTCCCACTAGGTTTTAACAGTTGGCTGCTACAGTGCAATGAATAGTCCCTACCAATCTTTTTTCTCTGTTCCCCTCAATTTGACAGATTCTTCTGATTAACAAAGAAATTAACCCAAACGAGCTGGACTTCCTGCTTCGATATCCAGCACAGCCAGGACTCTCAAGTCCCGTGGATTTCCTTTCCAACCAATCATGGGGTGGCATTAAGGTATGAATTTCTTTCTCATGTTTTGCTGTGAATGTAATGGCCAGGTTATCAGACACACTGCAATATTTATTGCTACAAAACCAAGGTCACGTTTTGAGAAGCAGAGGAGGTATCTTGAATGATTCTCTCGCACACTTTGACAGGGTGGGGTGGGGTTTGTTGCAGACATTACCTTGACCTTTGCCATTGGGGTGATTATGGAGTGATAGGGTGAGTGAATGACCTGTTCTTTATAGGACCTGACTGATTTCCTCTCTGAACATTGGGAAGGTTTGAGAACAGGAGACTAATGTGCTTGGCTAGTCTCCACCCAGACAGTGAAAACCAGGTTTTCCCCCTCATATCTCCATCATAACACCCAGTGGTGACGCTTGGGCAACATGTATTCCATCACTCATTGCACAGCCTCGCTTTGGGTCCTCTCTCTAATATGATATTGCTCCCCTCACCTGCAGAATTGCCCAGTTCAGAGGATAACGCATGAAGCAGGTTTCATTGTTTTCCAAACTTTCTTTTGCTGTGACCTAACTTTGATGTCATGGTGGTTGCAATGGTTGAAAATGTGAGAGTTTTTGAGCGGGGAATTGGCCTTCAGTTGCTGAATGCGTGTCCTGTGGAAGGAGAGCAGGCCCACACATGACAGCCTTTGAGGCTGTTTGTTTGCGCAAAGCTCATTCTCTCTCCCCTCCTCTCAGCGCATCTTCTGAGGGCTTGATTTGGATTCTGAGGCATTCCTGACGGACAGCCTCCATGCACAGTGGCTGCTTAATGGATTCAGAAGTCACAGCCCCAAAATCTCATCCTGTGACCCTTTTCAGGAAGGAAGGGGCAGCACAGGGTCATGGCCCATGGTTTTCAGAATCCTGACTCATTTGAGCAACCCATTACCCACTGAGCAGCTAGGCACCAGAGACCAGGAAGGTCTGAGATTGCCCCCAGCAAAGGCTAAATTGTCAGTGTCAGTACTCATCAGATCGAACAATCAATGCTGACTGCTTATAATCAGCAGAGGTGCTATAAAAGCGGGGCTTGGCAACAGGCTCTCACTGGTAAATTTGCCCTTTGTTTCACACTGATTTATCTATATGAGTAGCTGCTTTAATTTACATAAACATCTTTTATAGAGGCACATCCAGATAGACCTGTGGGCCTTCTGCTAACTGGTGCAGGTATGGATGTATGTTTTTAAGATCAGCTTTTTTTTTTGACTGGGTACCTGTGTAAAGGAGAAACATCTGTCACTGTCATTGACTTCAGTTACATTTCTTGTACTACCATGATGTGTATTCTCTAAACAGCTTGACTAAGCTTCTGCGAATGTATTGGAAGAAGGGGGAGAGGTGCAGATTTCCTGATGTTTTTACAACCTTATGAAGAAGCAAAATATTGCTTTCCCCAATTGATGCACCAAAATGCATAATACCCATATTTCTAATGGGGCAAATATGTCTCATTTTTGGAATGTAGTTCATTACCTCAGCACACACACCCAAAGTTGATTACTTTAGAATAAAACCGGTTTTACTGGGTATTGAACATGTTTACACTCACGTCCTGCGAACGAATGAGAAAAAGAGCTGGAGTCTCAGAATCCATTTCTCCGGTGGCGGAAGGTGAAAAGCTTTATTCGCCTTGTGCAGGATGTTTGGCCTTGACACTAATCTGTAAGAGCAACTGGCTGGTGTTGAAGCTCCTCAGGGAAGCAGAGTTAGGGCTATGCATCTGTTCACTGACATCACTGTCTCCTTATTGTACATAAAGGTGATGCCAACAGTTATTTATCTGCAACCAATTTCGATGACTTGTTACTCTACGAGATAAATTGGAAAAGCTGTCGGACCAATGCAGGGTTACGTGGTGACCAAGGTCTGTTTCCTTCTGAGACAGACCTGTTTCTGAGGAAAGAAAGACTTGTATTTTATTCATTGTCTATAAATACCTCATGAGGCAGTAGATTATTTTGAAGTGAAGGGGCTGATATTGAGCATGCAAAAGCAGTAATCACAGTTTATATAGCATGATGGCAGAAGTTCCAATGAGATAACACAGATTTAAGAACAGCTCCTTCCCTGCTGTTACCAGATTTCTAAATGGACCTTTCAGATTTCAAATTTAATGTTGGCCTCGCTCTTTCTGCCCCTTCTCAGCAGCTGTAACATTGCATTCCTTGCTCTGTTTTGTTGCCCTTCAGCACTTTGTATGGTTTGACTTGCCTATACTGCACACAAAACAAAACTTTTAACTGTATCTAGGTACATGTGACAACAAATCAAATCAAAAGATTCTTAATCAGCCATTCTGCATTTGCTGATATCATTTGAGGCATGATTGTTGCCCATGACACCAAGGGTGGGTTTTGGATGAAACCTTTGAAGTCAGTTTCAACCAGAGGAAACAGTCAACTTTGGTTTGGTTTTAATGTCTCATGCAAATATTGACACCTCTGCCAACATAGCGACCCTTCTTCACATGTCCCAATTCTGAAGAAGGATCGCTGGACTCGAAACACCAACTCTGTTTTCTCTCTCCAGATGCTACCAGACCTGCTGGGTTTCTCCAGCAATTCTTGTTTTAGTTTCAGGTCTCCAGCAACCACAGTTTTGTCTTCCACTCCAGTAGAAAATAGGGTGAAGTGTAAATTGGAGGCAGCTGATTTACCAACATTTGTCATTGACTTTTCCAGAGAAGTTAAATTCATTCCCCAAGTTCTCCTGGTCCATCTTCCATAAAGGTCATAAGTTTCCCCAGAGCTTCACTGCTTGAGATTGATCTGAAATGCAGCAAAATACATTGTTCACGTGTGTGAGCAAGTCTCCTCCTTACTTTTGGCAAAATCATGACAGTGGAGTCAGAGTCGCTTCAAGAAAATGCTATGGAAACAGATTCAGTAACACACTTTTTCAGAGATCATATCTTTTTTTCCTTTTTTTTGAACGGTAAACTAAAATGGAGGCTTAAAGTAAACAGCTAAAGTATTAGGAGAGATTGCAACTTGGAAAAATCAAGTAGAGCATATTTTTAGCTAAGTTGCTTTCCAAAACAGCAAAAGGAATGCTTTGAGATCAAGTGGCACCAAGAGCCGTTGAAGAAAGCCCTCAGATTGGTTGAGCTGCAGTTTACTGCAGATCTAAATGCACAGCAGCTATAGACATTCAGAGTCTATGACCCAAACACAACTCTCTCCTACCTCACTCTGTGTGGGTGAAGGTAGGGACCTTCAAAGAAAGAATTGGAACAAGTAAAGACCTAGGTGTACGACATTATGTATTGTAATGAAGAAAGGCCTTTGTGTTACAGACAACAGAGTGTCATCATTGCTGAAATCAAAAGAAACTTATAATTAGAATTGTCATGTGTACTCTTATGGCACCATCTTAGGTACAAAGTACCCAGATACAAAAAAAGGAATACAAAAAAGTTGTTATATTACTTTACAGTGATTTATAGTATATGTTATAGTATATGTTCCCCCTCACCGGCCCCCACTCCGGGACTGCTCCCCCCTCACCAGCCCCTGCTCTGGGACTGCTCCCCCCTCACCGGCCCCCGCTCTGGGACTACTTCCCCCTCACCAGCCCCCACTCTGGGACTGCTCCCCCCACACCAGCCCCCACTCCGGGACTGCTCCCCCCTCACCAGCCCCCACTCTGGGACTGCTCCCCCCACACCAGCCCCCACTCCGGGACTACTTCCCCCTCACCGGCCCCCACTCCGGGACTGCTCCCCCCTCACCGGCCCCCACTCCGGGACTGCTCCCCCCTCACCGGCCCCCACTCCGGGACTGCTCCCCCCTCACCAGCCCCTGCTCTGGGACTGCTCCCCCCTCACCAGCCCCCATTCCGGGACTGCTCCCCCCTCACCGGCCCCCGCTCCGGGACTACTTCCCCCACACCAGCCCCCGCCCTGTGACTGCTCCCCCCTCACCAGCCCCCGCCCTGTGACTGCTCCCCCCTCACCAGCCCCCGCCCTGTGACTACTTCCCCCTCACCAGCCCCCGCCCTGTGACTACTTCCCCCTCACCAGCCCCCACCCTGTGACTACTTCCCCCACACCAGCCCCCGCCCTGTGACTGCTTCCCCCACACCAGCCCCCACTCTGGGACTGTTTCCCCTTCACCAGCCCCCGCTCTGGGACTGCTTCCCCCACACCAGACCCGGTTTGGGACTGGTTCCCCCACACCAGCCCCCGCTCTGGGACTGTTTCCCCCACACCAGCCCCCAATCTGGGACTACTTCCCCCACACCAGCCCCCACCCTGTGACTACTTCCCCCACACCAGCCCCCGCCCTGTGACTGCTCCCCCCACACCAGCCCCCGCCCTGTGACTGCTCCCCCCACACCAGCCCCTGCTCTGGGACTGCTCCCCCCACACGAGCCCCCGCTCCGGGATTCACCTCCAGGACTCAGTCTGGAGTTGCCTCCTCCATTCCCCTCTGGTTACATCCAAGTCAAAAGTTGGAAAAAAATGCAGAAAGGAGAACAAAAGAGAAAAAAAAGAAAAAGAATGGGTGGTAATATACTCTGCCGTCATCTTGCAAACTGAGAAACAATTTAACCCATGCCTGTGAACTGAACTTTGAGCCTTCAGAATTTTTTTTCCTGTCAATGTGTCCAGCCATCTGTCTTGTTTGATTCATTTGTGAATGACTCTGTGTACCTGGAGTTTTTAAAGTTTGAGCCGCATTGTAGCGGATTTGGAATCCTTTCTTTTCTCTGCTGTTTATGAAAGTCAAGTGTTTTGCAATAATTAGAGTTAGTTTTTAATAACGACAAATCTGAGTGTGAATTGGTTTTGCCCTGAATAGCAGGTGGTCCGGCAAATCAATCATTTTGATATTCTAATTTATCCCTTTTGTCACAGCTTCTGGAACAATGGGGCATGGTTATTAGCTCAATCATCCCAGTTAAGTTATGACACTTCACAAAGAAAATTGGTTTCATATTTGAAGGTAGGGTGTCTGCAGATCAATGGGGAATGAGCCAGTGAGTGGAACTAATTGGATCGATCTTTTAAAGAATGGGCATGTCGTTTTGAGTGGCCTCTTAATGTGCTGCAAAATTCTGTGAAATATCTAACCATAATGATGATGTGTCCCGTTGCACGATACCTGTAGAGTCAGGTATGTGGTAATGAGCAGGCTGTGAGGGGATTTGCAGTACGTGTGAATTGGTGTTGGAATATATTCCCTGTTTAATTAGACCAAATATACTTTCCTGCTGCTTTCCGTTAGTAACTGAACTGGTGTCACTCTTGCAAGCCTCAATTCTGAAGCCAGTCTTGGGGATAATCGTAATGTGGTGGTTACATTGTGGCTTCAGTTTGTTATAGAAAGAGTTTCCAGTCCCCATTAAATCCAAAGAGAGGTTGGAGAAGAAAAATTGGAGCACAAGATTAAAATCTGCTGTCAATCTCCCGAAGCCACCTTGCAACGCAAGCACATTCCGAGCTATACCCTTCATGCTTCACACACTTCTATTTAATGCAACAGATGAAACAGAGTAAAAACATGTTCTTCTTTTTTACAGCCTTTCCCATTCCAAACTAAAATAGATATGATACATTTATTCTGGGAAGAATCTTCCTGGAAGGGAAATTTGAAGGTGAGACTGGGAGGTAATTTGGGGAAGTAGGTGTAATGCCAGTCCACCAAAGCATTCATGCCTCCAGGTGACCTTGCTGATAGTGGATCATCAAAGACCACAGCAGGTAACCAAGTGGAATAGTACCCAGATGTGAGATTCTTGGTCATGATGCCAGGATCTAACCATCGGTGGGCAAACCTCTGGGTAATGCCAGAGCTCGCCAGATGCCAGGAGTCAATTCTGAGCAGCTGATTTTGAGTTCCACAGGGTTTCTCTCAGCTATCCTGCTCTGCAGTGTTGAAATTGACTGACTAAGACCACATTTGAAAACAACTGACAGATTTCAATGCATTTTAAGTTCAAAAAGCAAGTACCCCTTGCTGTCCCCATTCAGAGTGGGGCACCGCCACCCTTTGTCAGAATGGGCTGCCATCCGTACAATTGGAATTCCAGCCTCAGGAACGCACCAGGCATGGTGAGTGAGGCTGGAGACATAGAACTAATCAGTTGTCAGACAGGGTACAGGGAGCTGGTCCATTGTCAGACAGGGGACAGGGAGATAGTCCATTGTCAGGCAGGGGAGAGGGAGCTGGTCCATTGTCAGGCAGGGGACAGGGAGCTGGTCCATTGTCAGGCAGGGGACAGGGAGCTGGTCCATTGTCAGGCAGGGGACAGGGAGCTGGTCCATTGTCAGGCAGGGGAGAGGGAGCTGGTCCATTGTCAGGCAGGGGAGAGGGAGCTGGTCCATTGTCAGGCAGGGGACAGGGAGCTGGTCCATTGTCAGGCAGGGGACAGGGAGCTGGTCCATTGTCAGGCAGGGGACAGGGAGCTGGTCCATTGTCAGGCAGGGGACAGGGAGCTGGTCCATTGTCAGGCAGGGGACAGGGAGCTGGTCCATTGTCAGGCAGGGGACAGGGAGCTGGTCCATTGTCAGGCAGGGGACAGGGAGCTGGTCCATTTTCAGGCAGGGGACAGGGAGCTGGTCCATTTTCAGGCAGGGGACAGGGAGCTGGTCCATTGTCAGGCAGGGGACAGGGAGCTGGTCCATTGTCAGGCAGGGGACAGGGAGCTGGTCCATTGTCAGGCAGGGGACAGGGAGCTGGTCCATTGTCAGGCAGGGGACAGGGAGCTGGTCCATTGTCAGGCAGGGGACAGGGAGCTGGTCTATTGTCGGACAGGGAGCTGGTCCATTGTCAGACAGGGGAGAGGGAGCTGGTCCATTATGAGATAGTTTCTGGAGGCTGTAGCGATGCCAACAAAAATGTGGTAAGGATCCAAAAACTCCTCCCAACCCACATGATTAGTATGAAATGGGGCACTTCTATCCTTTCTACATAGAGCATAAAACTGTAAATCTAGGAACAATGTTGTGGCCCACAATGTTTTGCTGACCATGACACTAAATGAAACTAATCCCTTCTGCCACTCCTTGGTCCGTATCCTTCCATTACTTGCATATTCATATGCTTATCTAAATGCCCCTATCATATCTTTCTCCACCACCACCTCTGACTGCATATTCCAGACTCCTACCACTCTGTGGAAAAAGACTTGCCCCTCACTCCTCCTTTGAACTTTCCCCTCTCACCTTAAATGCATGTCCCCAGATTTAGACATTTCAACTCTGGGCAAAAGATTTTGACCATTCACCCGATCTCTGCACCTCATAATTTCATAGACTTCTGTTTAGTCCCCCCCAAGCCTCCAAACCTACAGAGAAAACAATGCAAGGTTTTCTAGCCTCTGTCTACAGCTCATACCCTTGAGTCCAGGCAGCATTCTAGTAAATCTCTCCTACACCCTCTCCAAAGCCTCGACATCCTTCCTGTAATGTGGCGACCAGAATTGAACACAATGCTCTAGGGGTAGGCCAACTAAGTGAAACCGGACATGGGCGGTACAGTGACCCAGTGGTTAGCACTGCTGCCTCTCAGTGCCAATGACCTGGATTCGACTTCCACCTCGGGCGACTGTCTGCCTGGAATTGGCACATTCTCCCTGTGTCTACGTGGATTTCCTCCAGGTGCTCCAGTTTCCTCCCACAATCCAAAGATGTGCTGGTCAGGTGAATTGGCCATGCGAAATTGCCCATAGTGTTAGGTACATTAGTGAGGGATAAGTGTCAGGTAGGGGAATGGGTCTGGCTGGGTTACTCCTTGGAGGGTTGGTGTGGACCTGTTGGGATGAAGGGCCTGTTTCCACAGTGCAGGGAATCTAATCGAAGTCTGATAAAGCTGTAACATGACTACCTCAGTGCACTCACACTTCTTGTTGTCTTAATCTAAAAGACAGTATTTTCTTCAATTGTAATTCAATGTCGAATAAGGAATATCAAACAGGCTGACAAATCAAGATTTTATTTTAAAGTAGTCCTGAAGTACTGTAGCAGCATATGGCGAGTGGGATGATGACTCACCATCTTAACTTTCAGGCTGGATATAAATGAATGGGCTCCAGTGTAATCACAGCATTCCATTCAGAGTAAGCCCGAGTGAAGTCTTTGTGATGTTGTTGTAAATAATAAAAATAGAATTTCCTTTCTGTGGCCTCTATTAACTGCATTAAGGAGGTTGAAATCCAATTATTTCCCACACAGCGATTATCACTTTGAGACAGCAGCACACTGCATAAGTTATTTATGAAATGCAGAAAAAATATTAGCAAGACTGCAACTAATTTTTATTAAATATTAAAGCAATGTTATTGTGATGGCATTTGGCAAACCTTCATTGTTTGCCAAATACTATATTGTAATAATTAAATACTCATTTGCAAACACCATAATTTTAATGGCAGTAAATCAGTTATCTTGCTTGTACATGTTTATTTGCCTCTTAAATTGATTCCTGTGACACCTGTTCTCAAATGTGTTTTTTTTCCTTATTTTAACCATGCGTTCAGATGGTATGATTGTACAGTTTGTGAATTGCATTTCTCTTTTCCTAAAGGAGGACTTGAATTTACAATCTTTTGGTGGTTGTTTCAGAAAGGAATGTTAAGGAGATGAACTTTACATTCTCCTCCCACCAGAGGGTTTCATGGTAGAGGGCAATGTAAGATCCTATTGCTCATCTTCCCTACTGCCTAGCCATCCAAACCCCAGGGCTGTGGAGGGAAGGCAGAAAGATCAGTCAGTCCACCTGCTAACTGGCTCATTGGTGTCCTTGGAGGACTGGTTAATGGTCACTTAAGAGCCTCACTCGATTATTTTCACCACGGTTTAATGGGAGGCCTAAATCATGGAGGAAGCCTATGGGCTTTCACTGTGTGAGCTCGTATTGAACAAGATGAGAGGGGAAACTCTCTCAGGGACCCTTGGATACCACCTGAAAGTCATTCGTCCCTAAACCTTCCTTCCCGACACCTTGGACCTGACCCGCCAACTTCTCCCCACCCGTGTCTCTCAGTGTGGCCCTGACCTCAGGATTGCTAGATTTGCTCTGCACAGGGCAGGTTGCAATCCCAGCAGCCACTGCTACTGTTACTGCGAGCGAACATACAGAACTGATGATCAATCCATTTGGACAGCAAGTCTTGCAAAGTGAGATTTCTTCTTGAGAAAAGTTTGAAAATATTGCCTTAAAGCAATTCACACTGGTCCCAGTGTTGTCTTGGTGTGGGACACTCATCAGAGTAATGGCTGGTGAGGTCTGTCCATCTTAGTTAGTGAGCAGGAGCCGCAGTTCTCCATAAAATCCAGCCAAAGGTGATCAGAAAGGAAATAGAAAAGAAAAACTTGGAAGGAATATCACAGGAACAGCAGATCTTGTAGTTAAGTATATTAACAGCAATAAATGGTAAAGAGAAACAAAGTCTGAAGAAAGACAAGTGATCTGTTTGTAGTAGAGACTATGATAGCTGATTGAAAAATGGCAGACTTCTGGAATATTGTATCATAGTTATTTTCATGGTGGAAGAAGAAGATAAAAAGCAGCGGTATAAGCAAAGCTAAAACTGAAGTTCAAATCATCAGTTCACAGTGGTGGGGTGCAGTTGTGCTATAATGGGATTCATGTAAATCATGAAGGAAAAACCCGGAGAACAATATATAGGTCAGACTCATCTTGTGTATTTGAAATTAAGGTCTAATATGACCAGCATGTTCATTTCCCAGTTTTAGTGTTTGTTTATTTACTGGCTTTTCCCTCTGGGTCATGACTCTAACATCAGCAAGACTTCAGTCTGAAATGAGCACGTGAACCAAGAGATGTCTTCAATGCTATGCTTAGAGAGTTGTATTTGATAACTGACTATGTACAGGTATGAACAAAGGAGTGCTACACTACATAAGAAGTTAAAGAGTCTTAATTAGAGATAAGGAACAAATACTCTCAGGAACAGTGTGTGTGCAGACACCTACAGCTCAGAGGTAGCCTACACTGGCATCTAAATGAGCAGGTAGTAGTATTAGCTTAAAGCATGAGATAAAGCAGTTGAGGTAATGCCACAGGTCTCGTACGCCAGAGGCCCAGACTAATTCTCTGGGTTCAATTCCCACCGTGCAGTTGGTGGAATTTAATTTTAATACCCAAACTGGAATTCAAAACTCGTCTAATGGTGACCATGAAATCAGCATTGATTATTGTAAGAACCTATCTGGTTCACTTACTGTCCTTTAGAGAATCCAGCCATCACCCCTTGCCATTCAATGACATTACCATTGCTGAATCCTCCATTGTCAACAGCTTGGGGGTTACCATTGACCAGAAACTGACCTGAACTAGCCATATAAATCCAGTGGCTACAAAAGCAGGACAAACACTGGGAATTTGTCACAATAACTCACTTCCTGACTTCCCAAAGCCTGTGCACCATGTACAGCTGTGCTTACATTTGATAGACTGCAGCAGTTCAAGAAAGCAGGTTACCACCTCTTTCCCGAGAACAGTTAAAAATGGAGAGTTAAGATTGACCGAGCCACCATCAGCCAAATTCTAGGAATGATTTTGTTAAAGAAGTAGATTTAACGCAAGTAAAAAGTGGAAATAGACCTGATGAAGGGCTTTTGCCCGAAACGTCGATTTCGCTGCTCGTTGGATGCTGCCTGAACTGCTGTGCTCTTCCAGCACCACTAATCCAGTATTTGCTTTCCAGCATCTGCAGTCATTGTTTTTACCTGAGTTAGTGAGATAGGAAAACCTCAGGACCTGACTGTTTCCATGTAGAAAATTTAGCTAGCATTTCCTAATGACTCTATAAGTCTTTCTAGGTTCAGGAATTTCCCTATTCAATTAGAAAATTACTAGTGTAATTTGATTACCCAGTTTGGAATGTGTCCTCCAAGTAATTGGAGTCCTGTCTGTTTTGTGTCAGGTGTGCAGAGGTTGCGGGAATCTATTATCACTGACATAGTGACTGATCGCTTCAGAAAGGCTATTCTGGGAGAGTTATTTTGGGTTTGTAAAGTGAAAGTCATGTCTATGTAAGTTACCTGATTTTGTAGGTGGGTCCTGAGACGGTGCACTGGAGACTCTTAATGGAACAGGTCTACATAAATTTTCAGGAGGTATTTAAAAAGGTTCCACTCAAAATGATTAAAGCAAGGACATTTAACAATGAAAACAATGAAATGTAAAATCTAGTTTATATCTGGAACTGGCTGCCAAAACTACTGAATGCTGGGTGAATTGAAATTTAAGACTCCGATGGATATACACCTGCTCACCTACATAAATGGACTGGATATGCCTGTTAACCATAATTTGTGGCTTTTTATTTTAGATTTGAAGTGACTATGGCAATTTATTCTGATGGCATTGATTTAAAAAAAGAGTAAGAGATTTCTCATGGTGCATTAGGTTTGGATCATATTAAAGTAATAAGTATTTCACTAGTTCCCCAGATTAAATTGGCTATTTCACCTCAGGAACATATTATTCTTATTGACTCCTCTGTAATGAGTTACGATCTTCATAACATGATGCTGTGGGTTGAAGCCCACGCCAATATGGGGGAAAAGATATTTCGAAACCAACTGATCCCTGGGGTAGGGCTGTTTCCTTTAATTTCAACAAATTGATTCTTTTCATTAGAGTAAAACTGTTGTGCAAGTTTCAATCTGGGTAAATATAGTTTGAAATTGCTTGAGTATTTAGGACTGACAAAGATGCAATGACTGGGGCTGGGATAGGTTGCAACCGAGTGTAAAAGAATCCAAAGATAAAGAAGCACAGAAAGAAAAGTCTGCGCAACTCGAAGGGATTAGTGACTTGGAGCTAGAAATTAGCATTTCTAAGTGTGTGGCAGTTTCAATTTACCGTCTGCGTCTGTAGGTCCAGATCCAGTTGGTTTAAATATGAATGTTTTGCATTTACTTCATCTCAACAATTACAGCCGTGGCCAGAGTGGCTTCCAGGCTCCTCTTTTCACCCCCAGATGCTGCCCATTTCTTTGGCCATCTATGGGGTGGGGTGCAGGAGAAAGAAACCCTGGGTGAAATCTTCTGTGTGGCACTGGATGACATCAACATCACAACGTAGCACAAAGCAGCTGCCTGTGTGCCAAACATACAACATCAGCTTCAAACAGATGTCCCTGGCTGAAAGGCAAAGGGAAGCAAGCTCCAGTGGTGTGAGGGGGCAGGATGGCCTGTCAGGGGGTCCCAGCCAGGTCAGTCAGAGTCCAAGGGTTTGTTTGATTCCAATCCGGGTATATGCCCACATCAGTCATCCACTTGATCCGAACAGAGTGCAGGAATCCAAATCTGTCCAAATCAGAGTCCAGGGATTGGGCTATAGTCTGTACTGCAGGTCAAGTGGGAGCAGTCCAGGAATTCTGGGAAGGACAGTCAGAGTGTTGCAGAGATACCAGTCTGGAGGCCGGGCTAATTTACAAAGAAGAACAAAGAATAAAGAAAGTTTACAGCCCAGGAACAGGCCCTTCGGCCCTCCAAGCCTGAACTGATCCAAATGTACTGTCTAAACCTGTCGGTCAATTCCGAAGCATCTGTATCCCTCTGCTCCCCACCTACCCATGTATATGTCACTGCTGGCAACACGTTCCAAACCACCCTCTGTGTGAAGTACTTACCGTTAGTATCTCCCTTAAACTTTTCACCTCTCACCTTGAAAGCGTTAATAAATCCTTCACACTGGGAAAAAGTTTGTCTCTATCCACCCTGCCTATACCCTTCATGATTTTGTAAACCTCAATCAGGTCCCCCCTCAATCTCCTTTTTTCTAATGAAAATAAACCTAACCTATTCAATTTCTCTTCATAGCGAGCACCTTCCATACAAGGCAGCATCCTCATAAACCTTCTGTGCACCCTCTCCAAAGCGTCCACATCCTTTTGGTAACGTGGCGACCAGAACTGTACACAGTATTCTAAATGCGGCCAAACCAATGTCTTGTACAATTTTAACATGATTTGCCAGCTCTTATACTCAATACCCTGTCCAATGAAGGCAAGCATACTATATGTCTTCTTGACCACTCTATCCACCTGTGCAGTAACCTTCAGGGTACAATGGACCTGCACTCCCAGATCTCTCTGCCCACCAACTTTTCCCAAGGTTCTTCCGTTCATTGTATAATTTGCTCTAGAATTAGTCTTGCCAAAATGCATCACCTCACATTTGTCTGGATTGAACTCCATCTGCCACTTCTCCAACCAACACTCCAGTGTATCTATATCCTCCTGTATTCTTTGACAGTCTCCTATACTTTCTGCAACTCCACCAATCTTCGTGTTATCTGCAAACTTGCTGATTATACCAACAGTGCCCTCTTCCAGACCATTGATGTATATCACAAATAACAGTGGCCCCAGCACTGATCCCTGTGGAACACCATTGGTTGCCTTTCTCCATTTCGGGAAACTCCCTTCAACTACTACTCTGTCTCCTATTGCTCAACCAGTTCTTTATCCACCTAGCTAGAACACCCTGCACACCATGTGACTTCACTTTCTCCATTTGTTTACCACGGGGAACCTTATCAAATGCCTTACTAAAGTCCATGTATATGACATCAGCAGCCCTTCCTTCATCCATCAACTTGGTCACTTCCTCGAAGAACTCTATTAAGTTGGTAAGGCACGGTCTCTCCCGTGCAAAACCATGTTGCCTATCACTGATAAGCCCATTCTTTTCTAAATATAAATAGATCCTATCCCTCAGTACCTTCTCCAGCAACTTTCCCACCAGGCTCACTGGTCTGTATTACCCGGAATATTCCTACTACCCTTCTTGTGCAGGGGACAACATGAGCGACCCTCCAGTCTCTGGCACCTCACCCGTATTTAAGGATGCCACAAAGATATCTGTCAGGGCCCCAGCTATTTCCCCTCTCGCCTCCCTCAACAACCTGGGATAAATCCCATCCAGTCCTGGGGATTTGTCCACCTTAATAACCTCCTAGCATACCCAACACATCTTCCCTACTTATGCCAACGTGATCCAGACTAATCAAACTTCTAACTCTAATCTCAAGATTCTTCATGTTTCTCTCCTCAGTGAACACTGATGCAAACTAATCATTCAGAATCTCACCCATTCTCTCAGATTTGACACAGCCTTCCTTCATTATCTTTTAGTTTCTTTCTCTAGTTACCTGCTTGCTTCTTATATAAGAATAAAATGCTTTGGGATTCTCCTAAAGTCTGCTCGCTAAAGTTATTTCATGACCCCTTTTAGCCCGCTTGATTCCTCATTTAAGACTTGTCCTACTCTTCTGATATTCTTCCAGGGCCCGTTCTGTTCTTCGCTGCCCAGACCTTATGTACACTTCCATTTTCCTCTTGGCTAGTCGTACCATTTCACCTGTCATCCACGGGTCACGAATCTTAATTTGTTCCTGTAACGAGGAGGAGGGAGAGTTTGAATATGATGGAAGAGCATTGTGATATTTAAAAGCATGAGAGGTGATAAAGTGTTCCCAGTGAGTGAATAAGCAGAGGGAAGGAAGATGAGTATTTCAAGAGTATGAGGTGGGTGAAAGCCATTGAGTGGACATGATGCAATCAATTTTGACAGTTGTGGCTAATGAACCTGCAGGAGATAAGAGGACACTGGCAGAGTTAGAGTGTGAGTGTGAGGTAGAAGAAATAAAATGGTGGCACATACCGCTCATAAAATGTAGAAAATCATTACCGGACTCCCTGTACTGCTGTGAAATCTGTTATCCTCGGGGCAGAGCACTGACCAGGGTCATTGCGCAAAAACACCACTGACCTGGGTCACTGTGGGGCACACAGCACTGACCCAAATTACTGTGGGGATATAGCACTGACCCAGGTTACTGTGGGGACATAGCACTGACCTGGCTTACTGTGGGGACATAGCACTGACCCACGTTACCGTGGGGAAACAGCACTGACCTGGGTTACTGTGGGGGAGCAGCACAGACCTGGGTTACTGTTGGGGACACAGCGCTGACCCGGGTTACTGTGGGGACACAGCGCTGACCCGGGTTACTGTGGGGACACAGCACTGACCTAGGTTACAGTAGGGGAACAGCACGTACCCAAGTTTCATTGGGGACACAGCTCTGACCTGGCTCACTGTAGGGGAAAGCACAGACGTAGGTCACTGTGGGGTAAAAGCATAGACCCGGCTTCTTATGGTTGAACAACACAAACCCGGGTTACTGTGGTGACACAGAACAGACCTGGGTTACTGTGGTGACACAGCACTGACCCGGGCTGTGGGTTAACAGCACTAACCCAGGTTACTGTGAGGGAACAGCACAGATCCGGGTCACTGTGGGGTCACAGCATAGACCCGGCTTATTTTGGGGGAACAACACAGACCCGGGTAACTGTGGAGGACACAGCACTGACCCGGGTAACTGTGGGTGAACAGCACTGACCCGGGTAACTGATGGGACAGAGCACTAACCCGGGTTACTGTCAGGACACAGCACTGACCCGTGTTACTGTGGGTTAACAGCACAGACCAAGGTTACTGTGGGTGTACAGTACTGACCCGGGTTACTGTGGGGGAACAGCACTGACCCGGGTTACTGTGGGGGAACAGCACTGACCCGGGTTACTGTGGGGGAACAGCACTGACCCGGGTTACTGTCGGGAAACAGCACTGACCTGGGTTACAGTGGGGGAACAGCACTGACCCGGGTTACTGTGGGGGAACAGCACAGAACCGGCTTATTATGGGGAACAACACTGACCCAGGTTACTGTGGGGAACACAGCACTTCCCCGGGTAACTGTGGGGGACACAGCACTGACCCGAGTTACAGTGGGGACACAGCACTGACCCAGGTAACAGTGGGGGAACATAGCACTGACTCGGGTTACTATGGGGACACAGCACTGACCCGAGTTACAGTGGGGACACAGCACTGACCCAGGTAACAGTGGAGGAACATAGCACTGACCCGGGTTTCACTGGGGACACAGCACTGACCCAGGTCATTGTAGGGGAAAGCACAGACACAGGTCACTGTGAGGGGACAGCATAGACCCAGCTTATTATGGTTGAACAAGATTGACCTGGGTTACTGTGGATTAACATTCACAGAACCGGGTTACTGTGGGGAACAGCACAGACCCAGGTTAGTGTGGGGAACAGCACAGACCCGGGTTAGTGTGGGGAACAGCACAGACCCGGGTTAGTGTGGGGACACAGCACCGACCCAGGTTATTGTGAGGAGTCTCACAGACCCGGCTTATTATGGGGGAACAACACTGACCCGGGTTACTGTGGGTGAACACAGCACTGACCTGGGTTACAGTGGGGACACAGCTCAGACCCGGGTAACTGTGGGGGACACAGCACTGACCCAGGTTATTGTGGGGAACAGCACAGACCCAGCTTATTATGGGTGAACAACACTGACCCGGGTTACTGTGGGTGAACAGCACTGACCCGGGTAACTGTGGGGACACAGCACTGACCTGGGTTACTGTGAGGGAACAGCACTGACCTGGGTTACTGTGGGTGAACAGCACTGACCCGGGTTACAGTGGGGACACAGCACTGACCCGGGTTACAGTGGGGACACAGCACTGACCCGGGTTACAGTGGGGACACAGCACTGACCCGGGTTACAGTGGGGACACAGCACTGACCCGGGTTACAGTGGGGACACAGCACTGACCTGGGTTACAGTGGGGACACAGCACTGACCCGGGTTACAGAGGGGACACAGCACTGACCTGGGTTACAGTGGGGACACAGCACTGACCCAGGTTACTGTGGGGACACAGCACTGACACGGGTTACTGTGGGAACACAGCACTGACCCAGGTTACTGTGGGGACACTGCACTAACCCGGGTTATTGTGGGGAACAGCACAGACCCAGCTTATTGTGGGTGAACAACACTAACCCGGGTTACTGTGGGGACACAGCACCAACCCGGGTTACTGTGGGGACACAGCACTGACGTGGGTTACTATGGGGACACAGCACTGACCCGGGTTACTGTGGGGACACAGCACCTGCCAGTTCTGAGTTAGCAATTGTGAGTGTCTCCTGTTTTTTCTCATCAAAGTGTTCAGACACATGTTCTCTGAAGCAGGTGGGACTTGAATCTGGCTTCACAGTCCAGGGATAGGGTCACAGCCACTGTGCCGCAAGAAGGTCTAAGTTGCGGATTTCAGTGAGGATGCTCTTAAAGACGTTCCGAGATTTTACACAGTGTTTGATGCCAGGATCCAGTTCGGAATACTGCTTATGCTCGTCTGTTTTTTTTTTGTCCAGTTTTAAAATTCATGAGGGGCATGAGTGAAATGAGTTGTGTAACTTAGTTTGCGTAATTTACTCTGCAATAATAAATCTGTTAGAGCATGTAATATTTTTAAATCCTTTGCACTCGTGTTGTCAATAGTAGCCATGGCAATCCCTGAAGAAGATTAAGTTGATGTAAAATGTATTTAAAAAAAAAATATTTTCAACGTCTTGCTTTAATTCAGCATTCAGACCATGCTTCTGCAGCAGGAGGCAGTGTAGGCGACTGTAAATTAAATTAATTGAAGTGTTTTTGATAGTTTTTAACACTCAGTGGAGTTTACTGTGCATGAAAGATAATACTAATTTAGAAAATAAATGGTTGGTGCTTAGGGAGTTTTGTCCTTCAGCAGCAATCCTAGCGAAGCTATGAGGTAAATGTGTTGCAAGTGGACTGATTCAGCTCTGCCAGAAATGTAGATTCGTGGGATCCTTTTTAATCTGAACATAACACATGGCGTGATTTATATAAGGAAAGATGCTCATTAAGTGCAGAAGTCACTAGAAAGTTAATTGGTCTGTAAAGTGGTGTGATGTGATATGCCATGATCTCTTTTTCCGGCGCCATTTCAATGACTCATTGGCATGTCATAGTTTCATTCATTTTATTGTGCTTCCAGGATTTCATCCCTATGGCATTGACAGAACAGGTTTCTGGTGCACATGAGTGTGTCACAGCTCACTCATAGAATCTGAATTGCTCTGGCAACATTCACTTTCATGTGCCTGGTATTGTCTGGAGTTACGAATAGTGTCGAGAGAACCCCTTCCATTCCTTCCATTCTTTCCATCACTCGACTGACCAGGAATCTCGTAACACATGCCATGATATTCTTGGAGAGGGGTTGCAGACAATGTACATGGTTCCCCGATGCTCATTGGCTGAATATCTTGTCAATCAGTGTGGTCAATGCCTAAAGACCATCCTGATTTGAATAACAGCAAGTATTGACCCTGATGCAACCTCTGTGAGGTAGGCTCAGCAGCGAGAGATAATACCTGAGAATCAGCAACTTTGTTGTTTGTTGGGTCCGGTGCTGGCAGTGACCGGTCGATGATGGAAGGGCATCATGGTAGCACTACAAGGTGGGTCACAGAGAGATACACTGATGTTGGTGGGTGTGGCACAGGTGGTGGCTGAGGTAAATCGGCCCAGTGATTAAAGATGGCGCCTGAGGATTGGCGACTTCACTTTAAATTGGGTCTGACGAACAAGGAGGCGAGAGGTTGGTAGTGCTGAGTGGCTCCAAACTTCAACGTAGATGCACTTCTCTTTCAGCTATAACTTTTCATTTTTCTACCTTTCTTAAACTAGCAAAATTGCACCATGTTGTAGCAACATATGAATGCTTTTCATTGTACCTTGTTATATTTTTCATAAAATACATGTGACATAAAACCATTCAGAAGTTCATTGGCTGAGTAGGACAGACCAGGTTCCCCACAGCATCCTTTCCTGCAAACCTCATACACTCTTCTGTTTCTGTTGGGCCTTGTCAGGTTCTTCCTTCATTCTTCCAATTTGGCTGGAAGTTGATTAGATAACTTACAGTGTGGAAACAGGCCCTTCGGCCCAACAAGTCCACACCGACCCGCCGAAGCGTAACCCACCCAGACCCATTCTCTTATATTTACCCCTTCACCTAACACTACGGGCAATTTAGCCTGGCCAATTCACCTGACCTGCACATTTTTTTTTGGATTGTGGGAGGAAACCGGAGCACCCGGAGGAAACCCATGCAGACACGGGGAGAATGTGCAAACTCCACACAGAGTGAGGCGGGAATTGCAGGGTAAGGTACAGTGCATTGTGCCTCACCACGACATAGAAGCTCAACAATCTGGAAGTTGGAATTCTGAAACAAATGCAGTGAATGCTGGAGTAACTCAGCAGACCTGGGAGCATCTGCGGAGACAGAAACAGAGTTAACATTTCAGGTCTGGTATGACTGTTCTTCAGCAATCATTTTCAGTTCTGCCAGACTGGCTGAGTTTCTCCAATGTTCTGCTGATAGCAACTTTGTATGTTCGCATGATTGTACTACCCAGCACTAAAGCCTATGCGTTCCATTTGTGTTTCAAGAAGTCAACATTTCAGCCACTGTTCCATTTTAATTTTGAGTCATAATTTTAAATGATTCTTGTCAAAGTCTCATTTATTTAGTTCTCAATTCAAAAATAAGTCAAATGTACCAGTGATATAATCATTGTCAGAGATGCTACATTGCTTGGGATCGGAATAATGATCCATGTAGCTATTGCTTACCTCCCATCATAGTGCTCCCTTTGCTATCCTTCACCAGCTGGCTTTGTAGATTAGAAATGTCATAGAGTCATAGCGATGTACAGCACAAAAACACACCCTTTGGTCAAACTCTTCTATGCTGACCAGACATCCTAGATAAATCTAATCCCATTTGCCAGCACTTAGCCCACATCCCTCTAAACTCTCCTATTCATATACCATCCAGATGTCTTTCAAATGTTATAATTGTATCAGCCTCCACGACTTCTTCTGGCAACTCACTCTATGCACACACCACCCTCTGCATGAAAAAGTTACCCCTTAGGTCCCTTTTAAACTTTTCCCCACTCACCCTAAACCTCTGCCCTCTAGTTCTGGACTCCCTGACCCTGGGGAAAATACCTTGTCTATTTCCCCTATCCACACCCCTCATGATTTTATAAACCTCTATAAGGTCGCTCCTCAGCCTCCAACACTCCAACGAAAGCAGCCCCAGCCTATTCAGCCTCTCTCTACAGCTCAAGCCCTCCAACCCTGGCAATCTCCTTGTAAATCTTTTCTGAACCCTTTCAAGTTTCACAACATTCTTCCTGTAGCAGGGAGACCAGAATTGCACACAATATTCCAAAAGTGGCCTAACCAATGTCTGTCCAGCTACAACATGACCTCCCAACTCCTATATTCAATGCATTGACCGATAAAGGAAAGCATACTAAACCCTTATTTCGAGAAACTATGAATCTGCACTCTAATCAACCTTATATTTATTTAGATTATGTATAATTTAGTTATTTAGCATTTACCTCCTATACTGACAACTACAATTCAACCCTATGTTAGCTTATTTTATAGTGTGCTCATGTAACAGTTCAATTAATTCCCATCACTTGCAAACAAGCAATGAGTATTAATGTACAATTAAGACCATAAGACACAGGAGCAGAAATTAGGCCATTCAGCCCATCGAGTCTGCTCCACCCTTCAATCATGGCTGATAGATTTCTCAACCCCATTCTGCTGCTTTCTCCCTGTGACCCTTGATTATCTTGATACTCAAGAGGCTATCTTTCTCAGTCTTAAAACCATTCAATGACCTGGCCTCCACAGCCTTCTGTTGCAGTAAATTCCATGGATTCACCACTCTCTGGCTGAAGAAGTTTCTCCTTCTCTCTGTTCTAAATGGTCTTCCCACTCTAAGGCTATGCCCTTGGGTCCTACTTTCTCTTCATTTAGAAAATAGTCCATGCCTCTATTCTTCCTACCAAAGTGCCTGACCTCTCACTTTCCCACATTGTACTCCATCTGCCGTTTCTTTGCCCATTCTCCTAACCTGTCCAAATCTTTCTGCAGCCTCACCACGTCTTCAATGCTACCTGACCCTCTCTCTATCTTTGTATCATCTGCAAACTTAGCCAGAATGCCCTCAATTCCTTCATCTAAATTGTTAGTGGATAAAGTAAAAAGTTGTGGTCCCAACATTGAGCCTTGTGGAACACCCCATTCCTCCCTGATTCTAGCGATTCCTAAAGATCACCACTAACACCTTCACTATCTCTTCAGCTATCTCCCTTAGAACTCTGGGTGTAGTCAATCTGGTCTAGATGATTTACCCTCCTTCAGGCCATTCAGTTTTTCTAGCACCTTCTCCTTAGTGATGGCCACCATACTCAGCTCTGCCCCCTCACTCCCTTGAACTTTTGGGATATTAGTCGTGTCTTCCACCATGAAGACTGACACAAAGTAATTATTCAGTTCCTTAGCCACTTCCTTGTTCCCCACTATTGCCTCTCTGGCGTCATTTTCCAGTGGCTCAATGTCCACTTTTGCTTCTCTTTTGCCCTTTAGATATCTAAAGAAACTCTTATAGTCTTCCTTTTATATTATTGGCTAGCTTACCCCCAGATTTAAACTTCTCCCTTCTTATTTCCTTTTTTGTTGCCCTCTGTTGGTTTTTATAAGTTTCCCATTGCCCTTTGCCACATTGTATTGCTTTCTCTTTTGCTTTTATGCTACCCCTGACTTCCCTAGTCAACCATGGTTGCCTCATCCTCCCATTACCATGCTTCTTTTTCCCCCAGGATGAATTCTCTGCTGCGTTAACCCCCATTGTTAGACAGGGCATTGGTCAAAAATAAGTGTGTTAAATGGTCACCAACATAGTCCTTGACAATATGACAACACAACGGAAAAGCATCTGAAGCCACAATGTTTATGGTGAACCCTGTCCCATTGCTAAATGCTGTTGAACAAATATTTGCAGAAGTCAAAAGTCCTCAAAAATCAAGTTGTTTTTTAATTGAACCAAGTGGTTCTCGTTTGAATATTTCTATCGCTGCTTTCTAACTGTCCCCTCAGTTGGAGTAAAATAAAATTGAAATAGTTAGGCTGCATTGCACCAATTACATTTCAGTGTTTTAAATGATAGTAGATGACCAGCCTTTATTTTACAGTTTAGTGCAAGGTAATCATTCTTCTAGTTGTAAATGTACATTGATTTTTCCAAATTTCCCTGAGGATTAGAATTAATGGGAAGCACATTTTTGCCATGCCAAGGTAAATTAACATAGGAACACAGAGTAACAAAAAGGAATATATCAGACATAGTCAATATTACATAAACTGCTGATTTGATTAATTGGCTTTGAAGCACTTAATTCAAAACTCCATTTTCCATTTCAACCACATAAATTGGAGAAGCACATGCATTTGCTTCTCCTTCATTCAATTCTGCTTTTCTCAATATCCATTCCTCATCAAGTCCTGCAGTCTTTCCAATGACATTGGATGCCCTTGTGACATGCAGTGGAGTTATTTTGTTTTATACATTTAAGCGCAGATGTACACCAAACAACAAACGTTTAAGTTCACAGCAAAACTAGATTCGAGTTAAAAGACACATTTTGTTAAATCTTTTCACCTTGCATTCATCAGGGCAATTTGTAGTAATACCAACTCAAGGAAAACCAACTCTTGTGGAGAGCAATGATCTGCAGGTTGATACATTTGAAAACGTTCATCCTCATAGATCACTGCATCTATTGGCTGTCAAGATATACAAAAATGATGACCTTTTATACCCTATTTATTGATCTGTTCTCCATAAAATAAACTGGCCAAATGGTTGGGTAAATTAGTACAACTAGTTTTGAGCATTTTTTTTATCTACACGATGAACAATTCCATTAAATTTGTGAAAGCAATATAGGGCTTGCATATCAATAGCAGTGTAGTATCCATACACTCATTTGAATTGGAAATCTACTCACCAATCTACCATTCAAGGAAGGCTTAGACATCTGCACTGCAGCACTATATCGTGGTGATCTAGACTGACCACCAATGAATCAGTATACATTCTCTGTAAGAACTCTGCAATTTGTGCAGTTGAGTTCAGTTTCACTGACACCTTGTGTGCCATTCAATCCCCACTCGGCTCAGCTGTTGTACATATATTTGAAGATTCTGTGAGAAACCCGTGAAATAGCTTCTAACCTCCCACCCCTTGCATATTTGCAATATATAAATGACATATTTGCTATATTTGAATCCAAAGGTACTTGCCTTAATGGCCTCCATCTTGTTCTCAAATTCATGTTTGAAATGGACCAGTGAAACAAGTTTACCTTCCTAATGCCTTGCTTGAGAAATCAGCCAAGGATGTTTACAAAGCTGTCTTCCATCAATTCATCCTTACTGGTTAGGATGCACATTGAGATTCATACAAAGTCACATGCTATGCGGTTGCTTTATTGGCGAACTCTTGTGTAGGGCCAAGCTATTTGTTCTCGTTGCAACCTTGCTGTTGAAGTAAGGAACATCAAACACATCCCGGGATAATAGCTACCCTGATCAGATCATTTCTCATATATCGCACAAACTCATAGAAGGCTCGAAGGTAGTCCTGAAAATGTCTCCATCTACTTCAGAATCCCCCTGGAAGAGTTGATAACTCCAAGGTTTGAATCACCATGAGAAGGTTAGATGTTTGACGTTATTACTATGCAACACCTGTGGTGTTTCCTACTCATAGAATGATGCCATTAAGCCAAAAAGATGTTCTGCCTATCACACAAATGAGTAATGTGATATATGAATTTCAGTGCCAATGTGATGCAGGCCATATGTCCGAAAAACTGACCGATTGTATCAAACAGCATGTCTCTTTGGGTGTTTGCACCAAACTGTACCCAACCAGCCTACGTTTGCAAAGATTTCAACACAGTGTCCAACATTAGATGTGATTCTGCAATTGTTCAAATTAGCTGGATAATTCTGAATAACACTAATGACCAAGTTAGGATTGTCAGTTGAGCTTGCAGTTTGGCATGTTTGCATTTACTGGAAGTTACATATACTGTAAACTTTGTATTAACTAGCATCTTGTGAACCAGCACTTTTGATAAACTGGCAACATTATATACCTGAAAAACTGGGTTTACTTCATTATCACAATCTCCACAATGTTCAAGTAGGGTGTGAGTGCTGGTGAGTCTTATTCAAGGTAAAGTTGCATTATTATTGAAGTGATTTGTGCTATAAATAAAGTTTAACAGAGATGTGTACGCCCCTGCATCACGTTTCTATTACTGTGTGTGTATCTTTATATTGATTAGGTGGTCTCTTGATCACTGGAATATTTGATAAATCACTTGATCCTGTAGGTCCCGATTACTAAAATATATAGGGTTTCACCCTCTGCAGACAGACACACACTCACACACAGACACACACTGCACCTGTTTCACCTATGGCCTTTTTAAGTTCTTTTTTGCTATGGAAATACAACAGCCTCACACTTTCAATTCACGTAAACAGTGAGTCACAGAGTGAAAAGCTGCTTTTAAGAAGCTGATGGCAGAGCAGGTAGAAAATGGATTTGCCTGTTGGTCTTTCACATAATTTCCACTCTTCAGCTGAAGACTTTGAAACATTTATGCATTTTTTTTTACTGTATTCGGCCCAGTATTTTCTTTGTGGTTTTCCCAATTAATGTTACTGTCTTTAAACCTTTTGTAAGCAGGATAAAGAAAGACTGTAAGCTGATTTTATTTTGTACAGACACAGAAATGTCAGATTACCTATTCAAGTCAGGCTCAGTGCAAATTTGTTATGCTCCATTTTTAATGACGGTACATTCGGCATCAGTCTGCCTCCTAGCTTGATCATGTACCAGAAAGCGTGGAGTGCACAACTGCAGGTCTCCGCATTCCTGCTATTCCTGGTCAGCCTTGAGCCTGCCTTCAGACCACCTGTAAGTCAGCGTAAGGCTCACTATTGGTTTCTGAGGCTATCCTGGCACTTGTGGACTCTAATAATGGGGAATTGAGGTGACACTTTGGAAAGACTGCCATGCCTTGGAACTTTATTAGCTTTGCCTTGTAGGAGTTGTGCACATTACAAGAGCAATTAATCTTCCATGCCTGGAAGGACAGCTTGGGAATCCTTTACAAAGGTACAAAGATAGGAACTTTAATTGGGAAAACCATACTTAAAATATTAGGCCAGAGTTTGCAGCAAAATAGTTTTCATAAATCTTTCAAAGATTCCAGGTGAGAAGCGCAAGTAGAGTTAAACACAAAGGTAAAATGTTGCAGTGTCTTACAGGATGGCACAGTGGCTCAGTGGTTAGCACTACTGCCCCTCAGTGCCAGGGACCCAGGTTCACTTTTAGCCTCGGGCAACTGTCTGTGTGGAGTTTGCACATTCTCCCCATGTCTATGTGGGTTTCCTCCCACAGTCCAAAGATGTGCAATGTGTATTGGCCATGCTAAATTGCCCATAATGTTCAGGGATGCGTAGGTTAGGTGCATTAGTCAGGGGTAAATGTTGAGTAGTAGGGGAATGGGTTTGGGTGGGATACTCCTTGGAGGGTCGGTGTGGACTTGTTGGGCCAAAGGGCCTGTTCCCACACTGTATGGATTCTATGATTCTCATCCCTTTTTTACCTCCCTTTTTCCTGAGCCAAGAAAATGATATTTCTGTGGATCTAAGGTCAGGACAGCAGTATCATTGCAGGATGATGAAGGTGCTGTGTAGGTTGTCTCTGCAGGAGTTCCTCAGCTACTAGCCCAGGTCCAATCATCTTCAGCTGCTTCATCAATATCCTTCCCTCCATCATAAGATCAAAAATAGAGATGCTTGCCGATGATTGCATAATGTTCAGCACCATTCATGACCCTTCAGATTAGTGAAGCAATCCTTGTTCGAATGCAAAAAGATCTGGACAATATCCAGCTTTGGGCTGACATATGGCAAATAGCATATGCATTATCAAGGCAATGACCATATCCAATAAAAGACAGTCTAACCACTGCCCCTTGTCATTCGGTGGTGTTACCTGAAGGGTTTCCATTTAACAGGAATGCAACTGGACTCACCCCATAAACACAATGACTAAAAAAGTGGGTCAGAGTTTAGGACTATTGTGGCAAGTAACTCACCTCCAGACTCCCCAAAGCCTGACCACCATCTGCAAAGCACAGTCATGAGTATGATGGAATAATCCCCGATTGACTGGATGAATACAGCTCCAGTAACACTCAAGAAGCTTGACACCATCCAGGACAAAGTAGCCCGCTTGATTGGCACTACATTCACTCCCTCCTCCACCAACACTGAGTAATAGCAGTGTGTACGATCTACAAGATGCACTGTAGAAATTCACCAAAGATCCTCAGAGAATGCCTCATTCCAAACCCATGACCACTTCCATGTGGAAGGACAAGAGCAGCTGATACACGGGAGCACCACCACATTCAGGCTCTCCTCCAAGCCATACACTGTCCTGACTCGGAAATATATCGCCGTTCCTTCACTGTCGCTGGGTCAAAATCCTAGAATTCTGCTTCAAAGGGCATTGTGAGTCAACCTACAGCACATGGACTGCAGTGATTCAAGGAGGCAGCTTTTGTAATGCAATTTGAGATAGGCAATAGATGCTGACCAGCCAGCAATGCCCTGGCCCACGAGTGAATAAAAAAGAACAGCGTGTAGGAAGTACATGGAGGACAAATGCAGGCAACTTGCATTCTGGCACTAGTACACAGATCTTACTTATCTTTTCTTAAAAATATTTAAAATAAAAACCATCTCTGCCCAGGTGTGTTACTGTGATGATAATGGTTGATAGTTACATGAAGCCAACATACACGTGCGATAAACATACAAAATGCTGAAGAAACTCATCAGGTCTGGCATCACGTGTGGAGAGAATTAATCTTTTGAGTCTGTTATGACTCCTCTTCAGAAGTCAGTTCTCTTCTGAAGAGTCATACCAGTCTCAAAACATTAACTTCTCTTCCCTTTACAGACACTGTCAGACTGCTGAGTTTCTCCAGCATTTTCTCTGTCTGTTTTAGATTTCCAGTGTGCACAATGTTTTGCCTTTATGGAGGTAATATATTTTGTCAGAACTGAAACTACGCCTTTGGTGAGGCTTCCCCTCTATTTCATGACCAGCAATTTATCTTCATCAGAACATGGAGTGCCAACTTACATCCATTCTGAAGATTGATATTTCCATCTGTATGTGACACCAAATAGCCAGCTAACGTGACTTAAATAAAGCAGGCTAGCTTAGGTCCAGTGGCTCAACTGGTTGCAATGATGATTAGTTGAGTCCTGGAACAAGAAGAAACCCAGTCTTGGTACAGCATAAGTACGAATTAATTGATCTGGGCGACTCAAGGGTGATGTATTTAGCCTCAGCAATTCCCTACTAGGGAAAATCAGATCAGAAGTATTAAATTGGACAGTATCTGAAAGGGTTAACCAACATCACAACATAAGCTTCATCTAAACAATATACAAGACTTCTTGGGAGAAGGGCACTGGTGTTTTGTGTACTCTGTTCAGAAAGTGGGTCATTGAACTTGAAAGGTTAACTCCGTTTCTTACTCCACAGATGCTGGCAAGTTCTCTAGTGTTTTGTGTTTTTGATCCAATGTAGTCATGGGTGTACTGAAATGCTACAGTAACAGTAATGCGAGCTTACTTTTAAGTTGTTCCTGATGTCTCACAAGGGATCACTTGTCTCAGCTGTAATGTGACTTGGCAATATGTGCCATGTAATAAATGTTTGCTCTTTCACAAGATTGAGCCTCTCTTCTGTCAAAGACGATGTGTGGACATCCTTCCCCATTTGGCATGAGAAATATAGATTAATACCACTAACAAAGACTGGTGACAATGACCCTCCCCACATATTACAGGTACTATATCAAATATGGTGACAGCATTGAGAATTTTCCCTTTCATAAACTGTTGGAGAAAATGCTGAAGGAGAGAATTAGTCTCCATGTGAAGAGGTAATGTTTGATCAAGGATAAATCAGAATGGCTTTGTGAAAGAGAGGTCAAGCCCAACAAATTTGTTTGCATTTCTCAAGGAGGTGAGTAGGTACATAGATGAAGTTAGTGCAGCTGATGTTATGTACATCGACTTCAGGAAAGCCTTTGACAAGATCCTACGTGGAGACTGAAGAGGATAAAAACACAAGGGATCCAGGGTGACTTGGCAAGATGGATACAAAATTGGCTGAATGGTAGGAGACAGAATGGCGAGAAAAGGCTGATTTGTTAACTGGAAGCCATTATCCGGAGGTGTACCACAGGGATCAGTGATGGATCCCTTATTGTTTGTTGTAATATAAACAATGCAGATGATAATGTTAGGAGGAATGATAAGTAAGTTTGTGAATGACACAAAGATTAGCCAGGTGGTTAATAAGTGAGGAAGAAAGTCTCAGGTTACAGAAAGATATAAATGGGTTGGTCAGATGGGCAGATCAATAGCAATTTGAATTTCCCCATGAAAAGTGTGAGGTGACGCACTTTGAAAGAAGTAACAAGACAAAGGAGCATTCAAGGGCATTGAGAAGCTCAGAGGAACAGAGGGATCTTGTGCTTATTGAAAGGTCCCTGAAGGTCAGGACAGGTTATTAGTGTAGTTAAGGCATATGGGATACTTGCTTTATCAGTTGTAGTGTAGATTATAAGAGCAGGGAGGTTATGTTAGAGATGAACAAAACTATGTTAGGCCACATCTTGAGTACTGAGTGCATTCTGGTCATCTCACTAGAGAAAGGGTGTAATTGTACGGGAGAGGTTACAGAAGATATTCATTAAGATGTTGCCTGGGTTGGACAATATGAAATGGAGGCTGAATAAGCTCAGGTTATTTTCCTTGGAGCAGGGAAGTTTGTGGGGGCAGGGGAGGATCTTGATTGAATTGTATAAAATGATGAGGACAGGGTGGATAGAAAGCAGCTGTTCTGCTTCATTGAAAGTCCAATAATGACAATTGGCAGCAGGTTTTCAGGTAAAGGTTTTACACCCAGAACATGGTGGGCATCTGGAATGCAGTGCCTGGGAGGGTCATTGAGGAACGAAACCTCAATACTTTTCTTAAAAAAAAAGGGCTTGGATGAGCACTTGAAAAATCATAACATTCAAGGCCAAGTGCTGGGAAGTGGGATTCGTGTCACGAGGTTATCACAGAGTTAATGGACGAAAGGGCATCCTCTTTGACTCTTAAATGAAGAGCTGATACTTCCATGTGTTCTGCATTGCTCCCTTTGACACTGTATACTTGGATGTGGATATCCAGTTCAGTCAATGATGTTCAAATCAAATGCTGGGAAATGCTGTTCAGATTCCAGTATGTAGAATGACTATTCACTCAAAATACCTGACAACAAGGAATACTCAAGGTATGCATTTGACAATCAGTTTTAGAAGCAAGATGCAGAGGAAACAACACTGGCAGAGAAGACATTATAAAAAGAAGCAATGAGAATAACCTTTTGTTTCACTACAGCATTTGAGTGACATTTCCATTGTGAGGTTTAGTACACGGCAGTTATTCATAATACACATTATCTCCAGCTTTGCTTTCAAATCAACATGTGAACAATTTATTTCCAAGTTATGTCTCATGGATGGTTAGACCCACTGCAGATATTTCAGCAGAGATAATATTGTATTTGTTTATTACAATGATGCTGGATGCCAGTTTCTCAATGTGAAAGTAAGCTTATATGTTGTAGGCAGGAGGACACCTGAGGGATAGCCATTGCACTTTGATTTCAGTGGCATCAAGGGGAGGTGATGACCTAATGGACTGTTAATCCTAAAAAAACAGGGAACGTTTTGAGGACCAGGTTTGAATCTCACAATGGCAGATGGTAGAATTTGAGTTCAATTTAAAAAAAAATGAAGAGCATGATGATGACTATGAATCCATTGCTGATTGTTGGAAAAACCCATCTGGTTCAGTGATGTGAAGGGAACTGCCACCCTTCACTGGTCTGGCCGACATGTGACTGCGACATGGTTGACTCTTAACTTCCCTCTGGGCAATTGGGGATGTGGAATAATATGTTGGATGGCAAATTCAGACACTGAGATGAATGTAATTGTGAGAAACATTAATAACTATAACTAAAAATAACTGTTGTCCTTCTCCATATTAGGCATTGTCAACTATGGATGAGTTTCGAAACCTTGACCGTGATATTGAAGGCTCTGCCAAGCGATGGAAGAAGTTTGTCGAGTCTGAATGTCCAGAAAAAGAGAAGTTTCCACAAGAATGGAAGAACAAAACAACTTTACAGCAACTGTGTATGATGAGGGCATTGCGCCCTGATCGAATGACCTATGCAGTCCGGTAAAAACAACATTTATTATTTTTCTTCATCAGGGCTCATGTTACAAACACCACATCCTTTGCTTTTCATCTGATGCCAGCAGAGTTATAGTTATATTGTTTATTATAAAACTCTCGAAAGCAAACCCTTTCCTGTTCAGTTCAATCCAGTTTCATCCTATATTAACTATCCTCTTGTATTCTCTATTCATCTCCTTGGAAGAGGCAACAGGGAGGGCAGGGAGCGGTTTAGTGGTCTAGAAACTTGGAATATGAGGTTCTTGGAGATCCTGCCAAATTTTATGTTTCACAGCCTGAGTTTCACAGCTGATGCAGTCAGATTGAGAGCTGGCCCAGCTATTGGATGGGTCAAGACAAGACAGCAAGCTACAGTCCGGGTCAACATTTGCAGAAGGTGGAAGAGAGGAGATGCAGCTGTATATTGGGGTGAGGGGAAATGGGACATCTTGTGGGTAGAAGGGAATATGATCAATGATCCAATCAGATAGATAGAAACCTGTAAATTTGCTGCACCTTTTGGCCCTCAAGCAGTGCTGGAAATTCCCTTTTATAGAATCATAGAGATGTACAACACAGAAACAGACCCTTCAGTCCAACCTGTCCATGCCGACCAGATATCCCAACCCAATTTAGTCCCACTTGCCAGCACCCAGCCCATATCCCTCTAAACCATTCCTATCCATATACCCATCCAAATGCCTTTTAAATGTTGCAATTGTACCAGCCTCCACCACTTCCTCTGGCAGCTCATTCTACACCTGTGCCACCCTCTGTGTGAAAAAGTTGCCCCACAGGTCTCTTTTATATCTTTCCCCTCTCACCCTAAATTTATGCCCTCCAGTTCTGGACTCCCTGGCCCCAGGGAAAAGACTTTGTCTATTTATCCTATCCATGCCCCTCATAGTTTTGTAAAACTCTATCAGGTCATCCCTTAGCCTCTGATGCTCCAGGGAAGACAGCCCCAGTCTGTTCATCCTCTCCCTATAGCTCAAATCCTCCAACCCTGGCAACATCCTTGTAAATCTTTTCTGATCCCTTTCAAGTTTCACAACATCTTTCCGATAGGAAGGAGACCAGAATTGCACGCAATATTCCAACAGTGGCCTAACCAATGTCCTGTACAGCTGCAACATGACCTCCCAACTCCTGTACTCAATACTCTGACCAATAAAGGAAAGCATACCAAATGCTGCCTTCACTATTCTATCTACCTGCGACTCCACTTTCAAGGAGCTATGAACCTGCACACCCTAGGACCTTACCATTAGGTGTATAAGTCCTGCTAAGATTTGCTTTCCCAAAATGCAGCAGCTCGCATTTATCTGAATTAAAATTTATCTGCCAATTCTCTGTACATTGGCCCATCTGATCAAGATCCTGTTGCAATCTGAGATAACCCTCTTCGCTGTCCACCATACCTCCAATTTTGGTGTCATCTGCAAACTTACTAACTGTACCTCTTACGCTCACATCCAAATCATTTACGTAAATGACAAAAAGTAGAGGACCCAGCACCGATCCTTGTGGCAGTCCACTGGTCACAGGCCTCCAGTCTGAAAAACAACCCTCCGCCACCACCCTCTGTTGTCTTTTGATCCAGTTCTGTATCCAAATGACTAGTTCTCCCTGTATTCCATGACATCTTACCTTGCTAATCAATCTCCCATGGGGAACCTTGTCGAACGCCTTACTGAAGTCCATATAGATCACATCTACTGTTCTGATCAACTGTTTTCAACTTTCTTCAGTGCACATTTTCCCAAAGTGTCTTGTATAGAAAAAGATTTCAGTCCTGACCTCCCCACCATGACCTACCTTCACTAAAGCCAGAATTGCACACTTTGGATGCAGTTTTGGTATAAACTTGACCTAGTCTTTTAAAAAAGACATGTATTTTCCTATTCTTAAGAGTTTTATACTAACTTCACTGAAATTTTCAGGTTAAATTAGTTTAAATAATTTAAAAGCTAGGAAAAGCTTAAAAGAAAGGTCATTTAAAAAAAGAGTTCAAAGGAGCCTTATGAACAAAATAGTCCTTTGATCTATTGAAGGGCAGAGAGTCCCGTAAACATGGACAAAGTTGCAGACACAGGAAGGGCTTCCACCTCCAACAGTACATTATTGGGGGAGGTGACAGTCTGGTGATATTATTGCTGGGCTTAGAGACCCTGGTAATGTTCTGGGGACCTGGGGTTAAATCCGACCATGGCAGATGATGGAATTTGAATGCAATAAAAATCTGGAATTAAGTGACCAATGATAACCATGTAATCATTGTCGCAACAAAACCATCTGCCTCACTTATGTCCTTTAGGGAAGGAAACTTGCCTACATGTGACTCCAGACTCAATTTGATTCACTGAAAGCCTTTTGTGACAGTAACGACCGTGTTTACCTGGTATGGCTACACCTGACTCCAGATCCACGGCAAAGCTGTTGACTTTGAACTGCAATTAGGAATGGATAATAAATGCTGGCCCAAACAGCAATGCCTCAGCCCGTGAATGAATAAATAAAAAAGAGAATTAGCACCTGCCCAAAATCTCCCCACCCCTCCATTGCAAGTCGGAGGGTGTGAGAAAGGTGTTCAATATCAGAGAGGAATCAGTCAGAGAGGAGTAAGATCAAAAAACGTGGCCATGTTTCTCAATTTATGTGCCCAATATGCACATTTCCTCTGAAAATAACTCTCATTCACATTGTGTTGTATTGTTTTCAAAGATTCCCGTGCAGGAAAGAGTCCATTACAACCCATTTTTGCTCACTTCTTTAAGACTTATAAATAAGGTCAATCACCCTACCACAGTGCTTGGAAAAGTTTCTTTTTACAGTGACCCCGTTTTAATACTTCACATTTAGTGCGGCTTGATCCGAGAATTGTTGAGTTGAGTGAGCTGTTCAAGCAACAAGAATGCAGCCACAAGAAAAGGATTAAGGCACTTGCCAGTCTGCAAGTTATGTTGGGGTCAGGGATTGGACTCTGTACTGTTTGGGTTAGGTCATGCAATTTATGTAAATTTCTAGGTATCTCAGGAGTGTAGTATCTGAGTATCTGGTACACAGCCACCATTGCTGTCTCGGAGGTCACAATCCCAGTTGCTTGTCCCCCAACCCCACTGGAGGTTGCGAGGCAATATATATAAACACCAACAAGCAAGTAATCTTTAATGCACAGTTCTGTCATTCTGCACTGAAACCTGGCATGTTTATTACATGTCATGGTAGTCAGCAATAATTCTCACATTTTGGATGTATTTTCCATAAACCTGAAATAGAACACTGGCAATTGGTAGATATTAAACCATTACCTCAAAGGAGAACTCTCTGGTGAATTAAACTGTAGAGTGTTTCAGATATGGGGAAGTAGGAGGGCAGTGGTCAATTGCTGCTTTATTCTGCTTTCTTCTTCACAAATTGCCAGCAGATTTGAACAAGGAAATTGCATATTCTCATGATAATTAGCAGTAGCCAGATGAGGGAAAGCAAAATCGTACTGTACCATGTATCAATCCAAAGTCAGATGGTGAGGTGAGAAGTTAGAATCTGATACTTTTATGAATACGTTTCTTCATAATAGGTTAATTCACAGGATGCAGGATAAGATTTGTTTGCTTCTTACCTATTAACTCAGCAGTTTGTCTTTATAAGGACTCTAAGTACTTAATTAAACAAGATCACTCATCGGTGTATCTTAACATAACATACAATTAACAATGGCTGTCTTTCAGTTAGTGATGCGTTGCATTGTCTGTCGGTTTCAAATCATTATTTTTCTATTTCTGATCTGATTGCTGTACACGAAGGTGGCCTTCGAAGAATTGTGGTAAACTTGTGCTGTACATAGCACACTCTAATCATCCTTGAGTTGACAGTCAGATGGATGTGCAGTGCACCATCAGGTTCATCCTGTCACCCCTGAAGAATCTATTCAGAGTAGCTCCCTTGATACATAGAGATGAACAACTTTAGTGGTGTGTTAATCTGCATTTGAATCCTGAGATATAATGCAATCAGTTAGTATAGTAATGCAGTTAAAACTGTCTTCCTTCTCTCAGAGATTTTGTTGAAGAAAAGTTGGGCACCAAGTATGTTGGAGGAAGGTCATTGGATTTTTCAACATCCTTTGAAGAGTCTGGTCCTGCCATACCAATGTTTTTTATCCTTTCTCCTGGTGTCGATCCACTCAAGGATGTAGAAAGACATGGTAATATTTCACATGCTTTTTTACTGCTGATTCCTGAATGGAACCAAATGTTCATTATTGGCAAAATGAATCTTTCAGACAGTATTTGTAATATCGAGCAACTGAATTTAATATCAAAGTTAAGGGACCAAATGTATAAACTAAAGATTAAGCATCATCTTGCTCATTTGTAATCAGTAAGTGTCAAATTGAAAGCATCTGAAAATATCACAGACCATATTTTCTCAAATTAATGCTCCATATTGAAGGGTCAGGTATTTTGTCAAATCATCACTTTGGTTATGACTTACAAGGGGCCAATTCATAAATCAGATATAAATTTTATTTTAGCCTTGGTAAAGATCATTATTCACTGGTGCTATGTCAATTGCTGTCAAAACAATCCATATAGGTCTGTACATTGGTGACTGCCTCCTGAAGGAATATGCTCCACATTTCCCAAGTAAATGTGCAAACTGTTGTTGATGGTGGACTAATTAAGAGTGCTGTGCGCTAACTTCACCTCAACTTTTACCCAATATTACTTATTGAGGAGTTAGATGCCAGTATTATTATTTTAATTAAAGAGTTGCTTTGCTATACTTTGACATCAAAAAGCATTCAAGAAAAGCATGACTTAAAGAGTGAACAACCCAACATTAGAGTTGCATATCGATCAATATTCCCACTTGATGGGTTGTGTTAATTTAGGTAAAAGAACAAGAACACTGACTTGAGAATATGTTCCTGGTTTAACGGAGGAAGCAATGAATTTCAAATATCAACTTAATTCTCTGAAATTGACTTTATCAGTGTGTGATTTGGCTAATGGCAGGTTGAAGATTAAATTGCTTGTCAACACAGTATATCCAATATAAACAAACGTTGATTCAAAATTGAATAAAATATATTGGTTCTGTTTTTATGCACATGGTTTCATATTAAAGGTCTGAAAACCCAATATATTGTATTTAATACTGTTTTCACCATAAATGCTGTCTCAACATTTTTTTTTGTCGAAGAGAAATAGATCGTACCAACAAAAGATGGTATATTCTTTACTCTTATATATTAACAGCTGTTCTTCAACCATAGGTAAAAAGCTGGGTTGGACATTCGATAATAAAAATTTCCACAATGTCTCACTTGGCCAAGGACAGGAGGTGGTAGCTGAACAAGCTCTTGACCTGGCAGCCAAAGAAGGTCACTGGGTTATTTTACAGGTGTGTAACATCCTTACAACTGTTTGAATGTATTGCCAAGAACTGATTATATGGGTTTGATTCTGTAGGCTGAAATATGGGGGAGGCAAGTCATTGCAATTTAAGGTGCCATTCTTTTGATTGTTTCTGTACTTAAATGGAGGATACTCTTTAATCATACCTAAATATGGATGGTATCCATTTAATTTGAATTGCTGCACATATTATTCAGAACTATGTGTCAAAACAGAAAGATTTAATCCACTCCTCTGCTTTCATTGTTATTAATGTTTCCAGCTTAATTTGTGATACTTGAGATTTGCGATTTTTTTAGAAGATTTGTAGTTTAGATTGTGGTTCCGGTTGTAAGTTTGCTCACTGAGCTGGTAGGTTTGTTCTCAGATATTTCGTCACTATGCTAGGTAACATCATCAGTGAGCCTCTGGTGAAGCACTGGTGTTCTGTCCCGATCTCTATTTACGTATCTTGGTCTGTGAAGATGAGTGATATAATTTCTGGTTCTTTTTCTCAGAGGTTGGTAAATGGGGTCCAAATCGATGTGTTTTTTGATGGAATTCCAGGCCTCTAGGAATTCTCGTGCGTGTCTCTGTTTAGCCTGTCCGAGGATGGATGTGTTGTCCCAGTCGAAATGGTGTCCTAAATGTCCGTGTGTAAGGATACTAGTGGCAGCTGGTTATGTCCTTTGGTGACTAGTTGGTGCTCATGTATCCTGGTGGCTAGTTTTCTGCCCGTTTGCTGGTTTGTTACAGTCTTTGCAGGGTAATTTGTATATGACATTCAATTAGCTGGTTGTTGGTATACGGTCCTTTAGGTTCATCTTGCTGATGGCTCATTCTCACATTTTTGTCCATTCCCAGTCAGTCACTTTGGTGTGCAAAGTTTTTTGGCATGAAATTTTTGGTTTGTAATTGTGGAGTCGGTTGTAGTATCATTAATCATTTCTTGCAACAACCAGCAAATCGAATGTCATATACAAAATACCCTGCAAAGACTGCAACAAACAACACATCGGACAGACAGGCAGAAAACTAGCCACCAGGATACACAAACTTGATTTGGATGCAAGCATAAGAGGTACAGTTAGTAAGTTTGCAGATGACATCGGTGTAGTGGACAGCGAAGAGGGTTACCTCTGGTTGCAACAGGATCTTGATCAGATGGGCCAATGGGCTGAGAAGTGGCAGTTGGAGTTTAATTCAGATAAATGTGAGGTGCGGCATTTTGGGAAAGCAAATCTTAGCAGGACTTATACACTTAATGGTAAGGTTCTAGGGAGTATTGCTGAACAAAGAGATCTTGGTGTGCAGGTGCATAGCTCCTTGAAAGTGGAGTCACAGGTAGATAGGATAGTGAAGAAGGCGTTTGGTATGCTTTCCTTTATTGGTCAGAGTATTGAGTACAGGAATTGGGAGGTCATGTTGCAGCTGTACAGGACATTGGTTAGGCCACTGTTGGAATATTGCATGCAATTCTGGTCTCCTTCCTATCGGAAGGATGTTGTGAAACTTGAAAGGGTTCAGAAAAGATTTCCAAGGATGTTGCCAGGGTTAGAGGATTTGAGCTATAGGGAGAGGCTGCACAGACTGGGGCTGTCTTCCCTGGAGCATCAGAGGCTCCAGGCTGGGGTTGTTTTCCCTGGAGTGTCAGAGGTTGAGGGGTGACCTTATAGAGGTTTACAAAATTATGAGGAGCATGGATAGGATAAATAGACAAAGTCTTTTCCCTGAGGTCAGGGAGTCCAGAACTAGAGGGCATAGGTTTTGGGTGAGAGGGGAAAGATATAAAAGAGACCTAAGGAGCAACTTTTTCACGCAGAGGTTGGTACGTGTATGGAATGAGCTGCCAGAGGAAGTGGTGGAGGCTGGTACAATTGCAACATTTCAGAGGCATTTGGATGGGTATATGAATAGGAAGGGTTTGGAGGGATATGGGCTGGGCGCTGGCAGGTGGGACTAGCTTGGGTTGAGATATCTGGTCAGCATGGACAGGTTGGACCGGAGGGTCTGCTTCCATGCTGTACATCTCTATGACTCTAACACCAACTAACCACTACCAGCTATCACTAGTATCCTTACACATAGATGAAGAAGGACATAACTTCAACTGGGACAATACATCCATCCTAGGAAAGGCTAAACAAAGACATGCATGGGAATTCCTAAAGGCCTGGCATTCAAACCAGAACTCCATCAATAAACACATCTATTTGGTTCCTACTTACCAACCTCTGAGAGAAGGACCCAGAAATTATATCACCCACCTGAAGAGACCAAGATACATAAATAGAAACCAGGGCAGAACACCAGTGCTTCAGTGGAAGATACCTGATGATGTTACCTGGAGTGGACACAAAACATCTGAGAGCCAACCTCCCAGCTCAGCAAGGAGAAAGTGAGGACTGCAGATTCTGGAGATCAGAGGCTATCAAATATCATGTTGTAAGTTTGCTCACTGAGCTGGTACTTGAGAGTGTGGTGCTGGAAAAGCACAGCAGGTCAGGCAGCATCTGAGGAGCAGGAGAATCGCTGTTTTGAGCATAATGATGAAGAGCTTATGCCTAAAATGTCAACACTCCTGCTTCTTAAATGCTGCCTGACTTGCTATGCTCTTCCAGCACCACACTCAAGTACCAGCTCAGTGAGCAAACTTACAACATGATATTTGATATATGTAATATTGTACTCAACAGAAACAGATCTATACAAATAGTTGCGTGCTAGCACAGATTTGAGTGTTGCTGAAGGAAGAGACAACCTGTTAAAACATTTAGTCTTGCACTTAATGTGGATAGACTACAGGAGTTTCAAGGAAACAGAAATTTATAATGCAGGAGAAATGGTGCTGATCTATTGGCAAGAGTCAACGCTGATTGTCTGAGGTTTTATCCCTCATGCTTTTATAAACTTGTAAATGATGTAATGCCTGGACATGTTGATCTTGGTTATGTGGGATAGGGCCTGTGAGTTATTACATACGTAGCACCTAGCACACACAAGTGAGTTTGCGTGCAACTCTGGCTGATTATCTTGAATTGGCTATTTATGTGAATCTTAGCACACATTGGATTGTTCAGTAAGTAATGTCCAATCACAGAATCACAACTAATGATGGAACATATGCTAAGAGTCATTCCATCAAAGATTCCTTTCTCTTGCTAAATAAGAAGATATTAGTAAGAGCCGGACTTTAAAAATATCCATAGCAAGACTATCTATTTGGACATGAGTGGTTCTGTTAAAAATGAACTCAACTGTGCAAGCTGCTAGGCTTGTATTTGGAATGAACACCATTCAGGCAATCATGGTGCGTGAAGGTTATCGTGATGCAACACTGATCTCTATGACTTCCCTAAGCTGTGTATTAGAGAAGAGACTAGTGAAAATGACTGAACATATGAATATGGTATTGTTCTTGCCATTCCACCCTGGTGAATGAAAGACTTCAAGCTTCGAGAACATGTCTGCTTTTTCTTTTGCAGTAACACTCATGATCCGTATCGTTTGTGAAAACTGTACCTTTATGTTAGTACAATGTCAGGATGCAGAATATTTACAGATATTTGGCGATGTTACAAGAATGATTTTACCCTATCTCACTTGGCAGAAAACACATGGAATTGGATGAATTGCAGGTTTTACAAAGCAACAGCTAGTACTCCTACTAACATAAACGTAGAGTAAGAGAAAATGAGAAATTTGCTCCTGATCTTGCCACTATCATGACAGGCAGCTTAGATTTAAACCTGATTTTTTTCTTTGATTCCAATTGGGAGAACCATGTGCATATACCTCAGCTTGCTGTCACTATAACGTGTGTGCTCTGCCTTACAGCTCAGATCTCTCGTTTCAGCTATAGGTACAGCAACATGTAAAGTCAATAACCAGTTTCTCATGATAAACTTATGGGGTTTTTTCCCCCAAAATAAGCTAAGTTGGTTTTTACTGCAATAGATTAAACCAATTACAATTAATTTGTTTTGTGCAACTGAAGTCCAATTCTCTGTGTATATCATTAAGCATTATGAAAGACAACCTTTTAGTCATTTTAAGGCTTGCATGCAATGGGAGCACATGAAACATATGTAGCTACTGAAACTCACTATTATAGGATAGATGTTAACACTGCATTTTGTTCCTTTCTATGAATGAAGGTTACATAAAATGCTTTATGAGGAATGTAATTGTTTTACACGAATAGAAGCAAATTGCATGTATGGGCTTTCATTGTTTAGAATTTGTCATTCTGTCTACAAGCCAGCAAAAGAATTACAAGTGCAATGTCCAAATGATTTCTTCTTGATTGTGATGTACGTAATTCTGTGAGTCATCAGACCACAGGTATTTGAAAAGGGAAGGACTCATACAACCGGTTTCCACGGGTCAGTTAACTTAGTGTCCGTTACTGGGAAAATGTTGGAGTCTATCATAAAGGATGGAATAGGCAGGGTATTTCAAAATACATTATATGATCAAGCAAAGTCAGCAAGGCTTCATGAAGGGGAGATCATGCCTGACAAATTTACTCAAATTCTTTGAGGAGGTAACAAGCAGGATAGATAGAGGGAAAGTCATACATGTAATATATTTAAACTTTCAGAAGGCATTTGATAATGTACCATGCACTCTTTATGAGATCAGAGTTCATGCTGGTGGAGGTAGTATATTGGTGTGGATAGGGTATTGGCTAACTAATAGAAGACAGAAAGTTGGAATAAGGGGAACATTTACAGGATGGCAACCTGTAACAAGTGGCCTAGCACAGAGATCAGTGCTGGGTCCACAGTTATTTCCAACATATATGATTGACGTGGTTGAGGGGTGTGAACGTACTGTAGCCAAGTTTGCAGGTGACACACAAACACATGGGAATGCAAGTGGTAAGGATGATTTAAAAAGTCTGCAGAGAGACATAGGCAGGTTAAGAGAGTGGAAATGGAATATAATGTGGGAAATGGAAGATAATGCAGTTCGGCAGGAAGAATAGAGGAGCTAAATATTATTTAAATGTAGAAAGTTTACAGAGAGCTCCAGAACAGAGGGATTTTGGAGCCCTGGAACATAAATCACAAAAAGTTTGCATCCATGTTCAGCAGATAATCAGGAAGGCAAATGGAACGCTGGCCTTTTTTTAATCTAAAAAAGTGTCATTTAAAAGTGGGGAGGTTTTGCTAAAACTATGCAAAGCACTATTGAGACCACAGCTGGAATATTGTTTGCATTTTTGGGGTCAAGAGGATGCAATCTCAGAATTAAGGGTCACATGTTTAAAGCAGAAATGAAGAGGAATGTCTTCTCTGAGGGTAGTGAAACTATGGAATTATTTTCCAGAAGGGCTGTTGAGGCTGGCTCTTCACAGCTGAGATAGACAGATTTTTAATTAAGGAAATTGAGGGATATGGGGAGTAGAATTGAAAGTGGAGTTGAGCATTTATCAGATCAGCCACGATCTAACTGAATGGTGGAGCAGACTTGATGGGCTGAATCGCCTACGTCTGCTTATCTGTGGAGAACGACAGAGTTTTAAGAGCAGCAACTTCAAGATCTTAGTGTGATATTAACATGGCCACTGTTACCCCCTCTGTCTATGATCTGTCTTGATAAATATGGCTCTTCTATTGAGATTGTCACGGGACTTCGCAACATCTCTCCTCGGTTTCACTGGGAGGTGGTGTTGAGGGGAAGAATCATGTTTAGTCTCATTTTCTGATCTCATCCTAATCAAACTTTATTCCACTGCATGGGTTTCCTCCTGAGAGCCTCCTGTGCTCAAATCTGCCGCTGAGTTTCTTACTCGATCTCTTACAGAATCAAGTGTCTGATTTCTTCCTTGCTCAAGCATTCGATTTCAATGTATTCACCTATTTTGTGGTTACATCTATTAATGATTATTTTCAGAATGTTGATTAGTTCAGTTGGCTGGATGGCTGGTTCCTGATGCCAACAGTGCATGTTCAGTTCCTGGAATGAGCTGAGGTTACCATGAAGGCCCTGCAATTCCACCCACATCCCTTGCCTGAGGTGTGGCTACCCTCATACTCATCTCTCCCTAATGAGAAATCAGCCTATGGTCCTCTTGAATTAAGGTGACTGTCACCTTTCAGCTACATAGTGAAAGATGCAGCACTCCTAATTGGAAATTAACTGAACATACAACAACTGGACAGGTGAGAGTACTGTGTGCACTTTTGCTCATGTTACTTAAAGAGGCAATTACTTGTATTGTAAGCAGGTGAGGGATGTTTACAATGGGTGATTCATGGGATGAAGATGTTATCTTATGATGGAATGGGGAGGCAATGGCCTTGTAGTATTATCACAAGGCTGGTAATCCATAGATCTAGGTAAGGTTCTGGGCACCCAGGTTCAAATCCTGCCACAGCCAATGGTGCAATGTGGTAAAATCTGGAAGCAAGAGTCTAATGATGACTGTGACTCGATTGTCGATTGTTGGAAAACCCACCTGATTCACTAATGTCCTTTAAGGAAGGAGTCTGCCATCCTTACCTCATCTGGCCTACATGTGACTCCAGATCCACAGCAATATGTTTGACCCTTAACTGCCCTCTGGGCAATTAGGGATGGGCAATAAATGCTGGCTTAGCCAGTGACGCCCTCATCCTGTGAATGAATTTTTAAAAAAGATTGTGTCTATGCTCATTAGATTAGATTAGATTAGATTAGATTAGATTACTTACAGTGTGGAAACAGGCCCTTCGGCCCAACAAGTCCACACCGCCCCGCCGAAGCGTAACCCACCCATACCCCTACATCTACATCTAGATCTACCCCTTACCTAACACTACGGGCAATTTAGCATGGCCAATTCACTTAGCCAGCACATCTTTGGACTGTGGGAGGAAACCGGAGCACCCGGAGGAAACCCACGCAGGCACAGGGAGAACGTGCAAACTCCACACAGTCAGTCGCCTGAGGCGGGAATTGAACCCGGGTCTCCGGCGCTGTGAGGCAGCAGTGCTAACCACTGTGCCACCATGCCGCCCATAAGTACAAGAGCAGGAATATCCAAGATTCTCAAGGGGCTGCTCAGGGTGGATGCAGAGAAGATGTTTCCCCTTGTGGATGAATCCAGATGGAACAGTTTCAAAATAAGGGGTCTCCCGTTTAATACTAAAATGAAGAATAATTTCTTCTCCAGCTGGGCCAGCAGTATTCAGAATGTTCTCCTCTTCCCGGGAAGCTGTACAGACTGAACATATTCATGCTGGGTTAGACAAAGTCAAAGGCTGGGGGGCACAGTCAAGTAATTGGAGTTAAGGCTACATCAGCTCAGTCATCAACTTGCTAACTCATAACAGGTTTGTGGGGCAGGATGTTCAAATGGCCTACTGCTCCTGTATCTTATAGTATTTTATATAGCATAACCTCTCTAAAATGACTTACTGCAGGTTGTCATAAAGTCAAAACTTAAATCTTCAGTCTCAAGAAGCAAAAGATGTCATTTCTTACTAATAGCTACTCTTAGAGTGCTTTAGTAATCTATTTCCAAATGCCGTGCCAATAACCTGTTTGTAAAGAACAAATGTGCAAGTGAAATTGACGTGTGTGACATATTGTGGAAAATATCAAAACCTGAAAGTCTTCACTGCACATTCATTTTCTGAAATATCACTTCAATTATTTTACAATCAATGCAATTTAATCCATGAATGGCTTTACCTTTCAGACATTGTAGTTTTGTTAGCTTCAGTTCCTATCATAAATTAAACAACAACAAGCTTCCATTTGGATAATTGATGTTAATCAAATTTCTCCAGCAAACCCAGTCCAATTCATCAACTCATTCAACACTGCTGGTCCCCTTCTGTTGAGATTGTATTCTATCTGCAAAATAAGGAGTTTTCAACCATTCTCCAGCTCTTGTTACAATTTTCTCCGATAATAGCTTGTTACTTAATGAGACAGGAAAGGGCACTGAGGTAACGATGCCTCACTTCAAAGGGAGGTATTTTGGTTAAATTGCTGTTTGCAGATGTAATAGATGTTTCCTTTGGCTTGCATTTGGCTGTTATGCTTCCAGTATTGTTCAAAATGGGTGTTTAGTCAGAAAATATTCTGTAATTTTCTGTGATTTTTCTGGTCATACAGCCATTTGATTTGGTTCAGTAAAGTACCTTTTCTAGGCTCATATTAATCTAATGGTTGTTGTTAGAGAAATAATGATACAATTCTATGAATAGGTAAGCAGCTTAGTGATTGCTCCTTGAAATCAGCTCTCAACTCGTCATCAACCATGATAACAAATGGCGATACTGGGCATTTTGTAATCCAGTGTGACAGCGGACTATCATTGACTGTTGATTACATCATCTGAGACTTCTCTTCTGTACAACGAAGCATGACCAGACTAAAGCATCAAATCTTCCATAATACAAACAACCACAATTTGCATTTATACAACATCTTTAGTAGAATGAAATGCCTGGAAAAAATCAGCATTGCACCAGAAAAACAGTGTGTTGGTCCACAAGCAAGGATTTAAAAAGTATCAGACTCTACGGCAAAGATATCAGTGTTAAGGACAGCATCAAAGAGAGGAAATGAGGTATAGAGACGCTGGAGAGGGTCCAGACGAGGTTTACGAGAATGGTCCCAGGAATAAAAGACTGAACATATGAGGAATGTTGGAAGACTCTGGGTCTATCCTCAATGGAGTTTAGAAGGATGAGGGAGGATCTAATTAATATTTACAGAATACTGAATGGCTTGGACAGAGTGGATGTTGAGCATTGGCAGAAGAGATTAGGACCCGAGGGCACAGGCTTAGAGTAAAGGGAAGACTCTTTAGAACAGAGAAAAGGAGAAATTTCTTCAGCCAGAGAGTGATGAATCTATAGAATTCACTGTTACAGAAGGCTGAGGAGGCCAGGTCATTGAATATATTTAAGACAGAGATAGATTCTTAATTGTCAAGGGCACTAAGGGTTATGGGGAAAAAGTGAGAGCATGAGATTGAGAAAGTTATCAGCTATGATTGAATGACGGAGCAGACTGCTGGGCTGAATAGCCTAATTTCTGCTCCTATGACTTATGGTCTTATGAAGGGGTTAAGGGAATTTCAGTCTGGGACCTAGACTGCCAAAGACAGAATTTTGTCAATTGTAAGTACAACAGGGACTGCATCATAGGCTAGAATTGGCTCTGGTGAATTCAGGTGAAGATTGTAGAGTGAGGTGTGTGAGATATTGGATTTAAACAAAGTTTTACATTTGAGACAGTGGGCCACTGGGAATTAATCTGAGTCAATGGCAAGAATACTGACAAGTGCAGAATAAGATATGGGGGGTAAGGGTTTTAGATGAGCTGAAGTTTATGATTGGAGGATGGAAAGCTAACTTGGAGAGCACTGAACTTACCAAGTCTGGAGGTGGTAGCAGTATTGGAGAGAGCTTAAACAGCTGATGGTCTGAGCTAGCCACAAGATGAGGTTTTGTTATGAAGGTGACGGAAGGATCAGAAATCTGAAATTTAATCCAGGGCCAAATAAAATGACATGCTTGTGAATTATTATTACCTGTGTATCAAATAAAATGTTTGAAAATATCATAATATAATGTACGTTTAATTCTTTTGGGCTTTACATGGCAAGGTTGTTTGATCTTTCCTAATACTGTTTAATCATCTGTGACAAATGAGCACATCGCCACTGGTTGGGATACTGCCTCAGATCTTCTGGTCTCTGGATAGTCAGAGACCAGGTACATGACCAGAGATGCATGTTGGAACCCCTCAGATGTCCCAGGGCACTGATTCAATGGGAATGGCCTGGGTGGTTTGAACCTGCCCTGCTCCCCATCAGCCTCCAAAAAATGCTGCCAGTTTTAGGTTGGAGTCTGAGACCTTGGACAATTCTAATGTAATTACCTGATTAGTTGACCAGAAAACATAAGACTGAAAAGTTCTGGTCGAACTCCTGCATAGCTATTTACAGACTAAGACTCCCCCAACCCTCACCTCTCTGAACCTCCTGTTTACTCCTTTACCATCAAGCTCCAGATGACTATGCTACCCTGACCCTCCAACTCCTTGCCATGACCTAATTTGACCCAACCTGACTAACCTCAAGCTGACAACCCCTCTCACCTGACCTGACTATCCTCACTCACTTTATCCATCTGCTAGCCTCACTCACTTTAACTACCTGCCACCCTATCTCTTGACTAGTTTACCTCACCTAACCCACCTACTTAAGCATCTATCCATTTACTCTTGCTGACATATTGACGAGCCCTGGGACAGCTAAACAGTGCATGAAAAATACTTGCCTGAGCACAGCAGCTAATGCCTTAAGAAAGGAGACAAGACTGCTGAATGGATCCCATTCACTGATGTTCTTTGCTGACTGAGTTTAGCAGAATACATCATTGGAAAATTAGCCAGACAAATTCTAGGAAGTGAGTAATGTTTTTGTCAGAACCGCTCTTTCTGGCACTGATTGGATAATTTAGACAGCTGTCTCAAAAACAATTGTTTCCCATTGTTTTGCGAAGGAAAGAAACTTCACTTGAATCTCCTCTGGTTCATCTTCTAACATTTTTCTAAAAAGAAAATTGGTGATCATTTGGTTTCTTCCTCTTAATTTTCTTTTAGAAACTGCTCAAAATCAAGGATCATGGAGACAATAATTTTACCAAGTTTTCTTGAGGACTTTGCAGCTCACAATGTCATGCATCATCTATTCCTGTCACACTGAATCTTTTAAACATCAATCCACTGGATTCCACATCAATTAGATCAATCTATTCAGGCTCTATTGTAGCTACCAGCTAATGTTTGTACTTGTTGACTTTTAAACTGTAAATCCATCACTCTGACCCTTTCAGTAACTGACTCTTTTGATGCTCAAATTCGTTGTCACATGGCATTTGAACTCAGTACTCCAATCACAGCTCCCAGTTACAGCAAAGTACAAGTCCTATGTCAATGATCCATAGGACTGTAAGTGTATTGAAGTTCATTTCATCTCCATGTCCAAATCAGCGAAGAAGTAGGTTCAGAGTATGCTCCAGACTCCAGGAAAACCAAACCTAGCACTTTCGTACTTTTCAAAATGCACACCTGACCAATGTGGCTCAGTACACACTGGGGTCAGGTTTGCAATGTATTTTGAGCTGTGATGCTTTGCATGAAGCAAGTGGATGCAAATATAGACCAATTAAATGACCAAACACTATTCTCCAACAGCTCCCAACCTTGTTTAGATGCTTAACAATGCTTGCAAAATGGTGGTTAATGTAAACATTAATTTACCATTGTAGGATAAAATCCATTTGATGAATCACTGTATTCCAAAAGGCATTATGATTCAGCAGCTGGTAATGACATTTGAAGGTGTCAAAGCATTTTATACTTAGCTTTCAGAATGCTCCTGAGTCCTCTTTTGATTTTCCCCAAAACTCTCAAAGAAGGCGTTTTTTGTTTGAGTTTCCACATCAGCACATAAAGAGAATGTGTGGGAGATGCTCCAATTTCCCTCACCTCTGGGACAAAGTGCTCAGCTTTTTGGGTGGTGAATCTGAGAATGGTTTACAAAACCTGAGTTCTGATGAAGGGTCACTTAACTGGAAAGGTTAACTCTGATTTCTCTTCGTGAATGCTGCTCAGCTTTTCCAGCAATTTCTGTTTTTGTTTCTGATTTCCAGCATCTGCAGTTCGGTTAGGTTTTTTTTTCCCCTGAGGTTGGTTTACCTGCGTTTGAACTTAGTGGCAAACATGTCCAGATTAGTAATTGGATTTCAAGTGATCTAATTGTTTCTGCTGATGCAGTTTCTAATCACTTGCTATGATGATATCAAAAGCAGGTCTTTTCAAGATATGTTAACACACTGTGTCTCATAAAGGTGTACTAACATACTGACAGTAAGAAATAACATCCCCCTTTTTCCAAAGGCTAAAGATAATCCCAAATAGATATATATAATTTTATCTAGGCATGTGTTGCCAATTGTCTTGAGCATTCAATGCCCGTGTGTCCTTGGTGTAACATAGACATGACATCTCAGGGTAATGCTTTTAGTATTAGGATTTGTTTTCCCTTGAAAATTACTTTTTGTGATATGCCTAGTTAGTTTGTGTAAGGCCAAAATGAACAAATTTTCTCAGGTACTTCTTTCATACTATCAGGCCATCCTTGGATAATAATCTTTTGCAACTTACATAGTTGCTCATCTTCAGCAGCTGCAGATTGCAACTGCTCATACAGTTTCTGGCCGAAACATAACAGGTCAACCTTTAGAAAATCTTCAACTTTGTAGTCTAGAGTGTCAGTGTGTAGATAAAGAGAAATATCATGGTCTCTGGGTGGGTTGGGTAATGTGTTCAGTATGTCAGACATGATCATCTCATTGGATTAGTGGTGCTGGAAGAGCACAGCAGTTCAGGCAGCATCCAACGAGCAGCTGCTCGTTGGATGCTGCCTGAACTGCTGTGCTCTTCCAGCACCACTAATCCAGTATTTGGTTTTCAGCATCTGCAGTCATTGTTTTTACCATGATCATCTCATTACCCAGCTTATATCTCATTTGAAAATCATATCCTTGCACCCTAATTAGTAAATATCAGAAACATGGCAACACATTCATGGGTAGTTTCCTGCATATCGTTCCCAGTGTCTAGTCAAGTAAGTAGTCATGGTACCAAGTATTAGAGTTAACGTCTTGTATTCTATATCAGAATCATCCGCTGGCACATATGACAGGCCCTTCAACCAATGGCAATACTTCAAACTTTGTGTCTTTCCTGGGATGCTAGTATTGCAGTAAACAAGATTTTGCTAATGGGACCTGCTTAAGAGAATCAAATTGAGAACCATCATGCTATACATAGTAGATATCTTCTAGAGCAAAATGTTTTAATGGAGTTATATTTTCTTTAATTTTTTTTACATTATTGCTTTAAACAACTGAGTCTTTGTTTATATGACTACCTGGTTGTTCAAGTGGGTATAAAAACATACCACTGGGAGTGGAGGGAGATAGTAATTAGGAGGCGGACATTAATAACGTATCTTGTAAATAAACTCACTATCAAGGAAAAGTTCAGTGTCTGCTTCACTAAATGGCTTTAATCTGGTGCTGTGTACCTTAACAGTGACCTTCTCCTACATATAAAGATTGAAACCAGGAACCTATGAGAGTTGTCCTGTGGTATACATCTTTGTGGGATGGGGAATGTGTGGTGTTACTTCAGTGTTGCTGTAGATACCCTGTCAATAATGTTCTCCTATCTCTGGTTCCCTCACAAGTAAACTACACTCTGATCCGATGGTCGGATGCATCATTAAGTGAAATAAAGAATGGAAAAATAGTTTAGAGAAAATAATATTTTAATGAAACTTGGTTATCACCTCCAGCACAAGTAATAATGCAGTTTGGAGCTCTGAGATAAATTTGATTTTTCATAAAGGCAAACTTGTAACTAAATGAACTGTGACTTAAAGTCTATTCTGAAGCATTCGCTCAATGTTGGTGGCTCTGGTATGCGGTTAAGATCAGCTGTTGAAAATTTGTTCAGCCTTGACCAATAGTTAGTCAGCACAGGCCAAGGTGAAGGTTCAAGAGCAAACAGCAAGGGACAAGAGAGATGAGGAGGAAAACATATAAGAAAGATTAGATTAGATTACATTACAGTGTGGAAATAGGCCCTTTAGCCCAGCAAGTCCACACTGACCCGCCGAAGCGCAACCCAGCCATACCCCTACATTTACAGGCAATTTAGCATGGCCAATTCACCTGACCTGCACATCTTTGGACTGTGGGAGGAAACCGGAGCACCTGGAGGAAACCCACGCAGACACGGGGAGAACGTGCAAACTCCACACAGTCAGTCGCCTGAGGCGGGAATTGAACCCGGGTCTCTGGCGCTGTGAGGCAGCAGTGCTAACCACTGTGCTCCCCAAGATTTACTTTAAAATGTTTGTTTTTAGCTACATCCTATTTGTACTGCAGCATTGTTCAAGTGAGTAATTAGCTGGGCAGTTTGAAATCAGTCCTTTTCTCGAGTGTCCAAATAAACCAAGTGTAAACAGAATACCAGGGAAAACTGAGCCAACATCAGCATAGCTGCCTTATTTTCATTAGCTGTGCAAATATTAGCTTAAAATTCCCATCAGCTGATTCAACTTGTTCCTGTTCAGAATATCCATCTGGTGGCGAAGTGGCTCAGTATTCTGGAGAAGAAAATGGAGCAGCATAGCGAGGGCAGCCATGAGAATTTCCGTGTCTTCATCAGTGCAGAGCCAGCTCCCTCACCTGACGGCCACATCATCCCTCAGGGGATCCTGGAGAACTCCATCAAGATCACCAATGAACCACCAACTGGGATGCATGCTAACTTGCACAAGGCCTTGGATAACTTCAGTCAGGTATTTACGAGTTTACATACTGTGAATCTTTTTCTTGCTTGATTGCAAAAGTGATTTCTTTCCGCTTAATTTGAGATTCCAGAATAAAAACATTTTATTGAACTCTATTATGTATTTTATTTGCCCCAGAAATCGCAATAGTATTACATCTCATCAAGACACGCTTCAGAGAACTCACCTAAGCATGTCAATATGATTAGCAGCTGCAAACATATTCCACAGTATTAAAATGTTAAATTAGTGCAATCACATTCCACTGTATAAGTTCAATTAAAGAATGTGACAACGCCAAATGTGACTAGCAGTGTGACAATGCATGTTACTATATTTGAGAATCTGTCAATTTTACACGTTATGACTTGTATAGCTTTATAGAATGGAAGAAGAATCCCTACGTTGTGGAAACAGGCCCTTCGGCCCAACAGGTCCACACCGACCCTCTGAAGAGTAACCCATCCAGAGCCTACCCTATTACTCTACATTTACCCCTGATGAATGCACCTATTTTACACATCCCTGAACACAGTGGGCAATTTAGCGCAGCCAATTCACCTGACCTGCACATCTTTGAATTGTGGGAGGAAACCGGAGCACCCGGAGGAAACACATGCAGGGAGAATATGCAAATTCCATACAGAGAGTCACCTGAGGCTGGAATTGAAACCAGGTCCCTGATGCTATGAGGCAGCAGTGCTAACCACTGAGCCACCGTGCTGCCATTTCCATTGAGAAAATTGCAGTTTTTTTTGTGCTATAATGAACAATGATAACTTTCTCCAGCATTGAAGACACAATGTTTGAGGTCAAAATCTCCATTATCCATGTTTTACTGCTCCTTCTGAGTTTAGCTCATCCTTGCTTAATGGTTGACCTTCCAGTTCTCTCAACTACTCTCCTAATAATACCGACTTGTGATGGGCCATGGTTTCACAGAAGCATGTATCCTCCAGTGTCCTATTGCTCTGTTCCGAGAATGTCAATATTGAGCACTGACACTGTACAAAATCTTAGAACCAAATCTGATCCTGTGCACATATACACATTTATCCTCCTGAGCTACTACACCATGAGCAGGAAAGTAACCTCGCTGGTTTTTACTCTCTGCCTGACGGCAAGAGGATCCCTATGTTAAGTCCGGATGTACAGGTGATCATATGTATTTGTTTAACACTTTATTTACTGGGAAATACATTCAATCCAACTGCTTTGTAGGTTGAGATCTCTATTGTTTTCATGTTTATTTTGACTGGGAAAAGTTGCCAAAAAGGTAGATCTGTGTTTCCTTATTTTTGAGAGCTGCTGGGTTCATACTGAATGCTATAAATGAGATGCCATTTTATGTATTTCAATCAAGCTTCCACTGATAAGCTTTTTTTTTTCCTTTAAATACATGCCAACACCAGGAAGAAGGTAGCATAACTATAATCTTTTTTTAAAAAAAATCAAAGCAGAAGTATTGTATTTTGGTTTCTTAATATTTGTGACTTGTTAATCAGGCAGCAGGTCCCTCCACTTCAATCATGGAATGAAAAAAAATCTCAAAGTTTAAGAACATGTTTATATTTGACAGGTGTTTGAGTCGAGTGAACTTTATTATTGGGGTTATTATCCCGAATTAAGGAAGGCTTGTTATCTGTAACTGACTCAGAAAAGTGTAAGATAATTCTTTCCCAGATTGCATTACAAAATAATTAATTCTGTATTACTGTAAAGCTATTTGAAAAATACATATGCAAAATAATTTGTGTCTTTCTGAGGAGGTACCACTTGAACTTGACTGCATTAGTATGACAACATATCTGTTAAAGCCAATTCTATCATTTGCGAAGTAGGGAAAAAAAATGCAAATTTCTAGCAAGTATTCCATGTCCAGTGAATAGGTATTTGTGTTCTTTATCTCCCAGGACACACTAGAGATGTGTGCTCGTGAGAATGAGTTCAAGAGCATTCTCTTCGCTCTTTGCTATTTCCATGCAGTTGTGGCAGAGAGACGCAAATTTGGGCCTCAGGGTTGGAATCGTTCTTACCCATTCAACACAGGTGACCTCACCATTTCGGTCAATGTGCTGTACAACTACCTGGAGGCAAATGCAAAGGTAAGGTGTGAATGCTGTGAGTGCATGGAAATAATATGTTGTGCAAACAGAATGTTGTCCTGTCATACTTGGATTGAAATTGGTTGCTGCATTTCATACATTAGTGATTATACTGGAGAAGTACATTGTCGATTGTAAAGTTGTTGTGATATTGTGTGGTCTTAAAAGACACTACATAAATGCCAGAGTTCATTCATTTTAGACAGATGCACACCAGAAGAACTCGCAGCCATATGTTCTTTTTCTTTATTGATTTTCTTTTGGTCTATTTTAGCCACAGACTTTGACAGTTGCTGCAGGCCACACTTAGTATGGATTTCATTCCCTCCCCCTAACCCCCTCACAATAGTTCTTTGATTTCAAGATGAATCGTCCTGTAACTGTATTGGGGATTTCTGTGAAATTCTGGAAAAGGTTAACTGAAACTAACACAAATTACCATAGTTCAGATCCCTCTGCGATTTGAATGCAATTTAAGAACTCCGCCAATACATGCTGCTCTATGATTTGATTAAAACTTAGAATTGCCTCTGCAGCTATTTTTTTTTATAGACAATAGGTGCAGGAGTAGGCCATTCTGCCCTTCGAGCCTGCACCACCATTCAATATGATCATGGCTGATCATCCTTAATCAGTATTCTGTTCCTGCCTTATCTCCATAACCCTTGATCCCCTCTCAGTCTTCTAAACTCAAGGGTATACAAGCCCAGTCACTCCAGTCTTTCAGCGTAAGGTAGTCCCGCCATTCCAGGAATTGACCTCGTGAACCGACGCTACATTCCCTCAATAGCCAGAACGTCTTTCCTCAAATTTGGAGACCAGAACTGCACACAGTACTCCAGGTGTGGTCTCACCAGGGCCCTGTACAGCTGCAGAAAAACCTCTTTGCTTCTATACTCAATCCCTCTTGTTATGAAGGCCAGCATGCTATTAGCCTTCTTCACTACCTGCTGTACCTGCATGCTTACCTTCATTGACTGGTGTACAAGAACACCCAGATCTCTTTGTACTGCCCCTTTACCTAAATTGATTCCATTTAGGTAGTAATCTACCTTCCTGTTCTTGCCACCAAAGTGGATAACTGTACATTTATCCATATTAAACTGCATCTGCCATGCATTTGACCACTCACCTAACTTGTCCAGGTCACCCTGTAATCTCCTAACATCCTCCTCACATTTCACCCTGCCACCCAGCTTAGTATCATCAGCAAATTTGCTAATGTTCTTACTAATACCATCTTCTATATCATTAACATATATTGTAAAAAGCTGCGGTCCCAGCATTGATCCCTGGTACCCCATTGGTCACTGCCTGCCATTCCGAAATGGAGCCGTTTATCACTACTCTTTGTTTCCTATCAGCTAACCAACTTTCAATCCAAGTTAGTACTTTGCCCCCAATACCATGCGCCCTAATTTTGCTCACTAACCTCCTATGTGGGAATTTATCAAAAGCTTTCTGAAAGTCCAGGTACACTACATCTACTGGATCTCCCTCGTCCATCTTCAGAGTTACATCCTCAAAAAATTCCAGAAGATTAGTCAAGCATGATTTCTCCTTCATAAATCCATGCTGACTCTGACCTATCCTGTTACTACTACCCAGATGTGTCGTAATTTCATCCTTTATAATAGACTCCAGCATCTTTCCCACCACTGAGGTCAGACTAACTGGTCTATAATTTCCTGCTTTCTCTCTCCCACCTTTCTTAAAAAGTGGTACAACATTAGCCATCCTCCAATCCGCAGGAACTGATCCCAAATCTATCGAACTCTGGAAAATAATCACCAACGCATCCATGATTTCTTGAGCCACCTCCATCAGTACCCTGGGATGTAGACCATCAGGCCCTGGGGACTTATCAACCTTCAGACCTAACAGTCTCTCCAACACCAATTCCTGGCAAATATAAATTCCGTTAAGTTCAGGTCCTTCAGCCACTGTTACCTCAGGAAGATTGCTTGTGTCTTCCCCAGTGAACACAGATCTGAAGTACCAATTGAATTCTTCTGCCATTTCTTTGTTCCCCGTAATATATCCCCCTGTTTCTGTCTTCAAGGGCCCAATTTTAATCTTAACCATTTTTTTGCCTTTCACATACCTAAAAAGACTTTTACTTTCCTCCTTTATATTATTGGCCAGTTTACCTTTGTACTTCATTTTTTTTTCTGCGTATTTCCTTCTTAGTAATCCTTTGTTGTTCTTTAAAAGCTTCCCAGTCCTCCGTTTTCCAACTTATTTTTGCTATGTTGTACTTTTTCTCTTTTAACTTTATATGTTTCTTAACTTCCCTCGTCAGCCAAGGCCACCCATGCCTCCTCCTAGGATCTTTTTTCCTTTTTGGAATGAACTGATCCTGCAACTTCTGCATTATACGCAGAAATAACCGCCATTGTTCCTCCACTTCATTCCTGTTAAGGTATTGCACCATTGAACTTTGGCCAGCTCCTCCCTCATAGCTCTATAGTTCCCTTTATTCAACAGAAATATTGTCACTTGCGATTGTACCCTCTCCCTCTCAAATTGCAGATTGATGCTTATTGTATTATGGTCACTGCTTCCCAATGGCTCCTTCACTTCAAGGTCCCTGACCAATTCTGGTTTGTTGCACAATACCTGATCCAGAATTGGCTTCTCCCTGGTTGGGTCCAGCACCAGCTGTTCTAAGAATCCATCTCTGAGGCACTCCACAAAGTCTCTTTCTTGAGGTTCAATACCATCCTGATTCTCCCAGTTTACCTGCATGTTGAAATCCCCCATAACAATTGTAGTGACATCTTTGCGACAGGCCAATTTCAGCTCCTGATTTAACTTACATCTGACATCCAGACTACTGTTTGGGGGCTTGTAGATAACTCCCAAGAGCGCCTTTTTACCCTTAGTGTTTCTCAGCTGTATCCACACTGACTCTACATCCCCTGATTCTAGGTCCCCCTGCACAAGGGACTGAATATCATCCCTTACCAACATGGCCACCCCCCCCCCTCTGCCTGTCAGTCTGTCCTTACGATAGCACATGCAGCCTTGAATATTCATTTCCCAGGCCCTGTCCACTTGAAGCCACGTCTCAGTTATCCCCACAATATCGTATCTGCCAATTTCCAAAAGAGCCTCAAGCTCATCCATCTTATTTCTAATGCTTCGTGCATTCATGTATAGTATTTTTAATTTGTTACTGCCCTCACCCTTCCCATCAACTCCTATTTCACTCAACCTTACAGCATGATCCCTTTTTGGGTTTTCTGCCTCAGTGATACTGTTGTCTTTCTTGACTTCCCTTGTTCTAATTTTCCCTCCAATTTCCTTCTTAAACATCCAGTTTGTCCCCTCCCCCCGCTACTTAGTTTAAACGTAGCTGTGTTGCAGTAGCAAACCTGCCTGCCAGAATGCTGGTCCCTAACTTATTAAGGTGAAAACTGTCTCTCTTATAGAATTTATGCTTACCACAAAACATACCCCAGTGATCCAAGAATTTAAATCCTTGCTTCCTGCACCAGTTCCCCAGCCACACGTTCAAGTCCATTATCTCCCTGTTTCTGGCCTCACCAGCCTGAGGAATTGAAAGCAAACCAGAGATAACCACCCTGGATGTCCTGCTTGTCAGCCGCCTTCCTAGTTCTCCGAAGTCCCGCTGTAGTATGTTCCTCCTCTTCTTCCCATCATCAGTTGTGCCGACATGTACCACCACCTCTGGCTCTTCACCTTCATCCTTGAGGATTTCCTGCACTCTGTCTGTGATGTCTTTAACCCTGGCACCAGGAAGGCAACACACCATCCTTAAGTCCTGTCTGCTGCCACAAAAACCCCGGTCAGTTCCTCTCACTATGGAGTCCCTTACTACCACGGCTCTGTGCGATGTCCGACTCTTCCGCTCTGTCTCCATGCCAACTTTTGATTGACAGACCTGGCCGCCTCGCGGACTGGCAGTGTCATCTTTCTCTACTGTTTCCAAAAGATTCAACTTGTTCCTGACAGGTACTTCCTCCGGGGTCTCTTGCACCTGTCTCCTCTCTGCCTTCCTCATCGTCTGCTCTCTTCTGGTATGGTTGGTGTAATAACCTCACTGAAGGTCTTGTCCAGAAAGATCTCATTCTCTTGGATGAGCCTAAGGTCCTCGAGTTCTTTCATCAGTGCTGCAAAATGCTTTTTCAGTCGCTGAACGTGCACACACTTTCCACACTTATATGAGCCAGACACACCAGAATCTTGACCTCCCACATCAAGCACGTAGCATACTGAACCAGCTTGGCAGACATGTCTTCACCCTCTTCAACTGTGGCGTAATCACTTCACTCAACCTTCTTGTCAAAGACTCCTGAGCTAAAGCCTCACTCTTCAATCCACAGGAACTTCCTTTGTCCCTCTTTTTGGGGTAAGTCTGTGGACTTTTAATTTAGGTTAGAGGAGGAGGGTGGGAGGGAGGCCCTACTTTGTACTGATTGTTACTGGTTTTGAATTTGGACCTGGATTCAGAGGTGACTGGACTCCGAATTCCTCCTCCTGATCGCAGTAAACACATTCTCATATTATGCTCTTTTTATGATAATTCATATCACAAATATGTCTCTTGCTATCACCTTGTTGATCCATCTGGTGTTTAACACCTCTTCTAATCCTTTGTTTAATCCTTAATCTACACAAGACTGCATGGACATAATGTTGTTTCACCACAGGAAAGAAGACAATCCATAGCCTATTGTGGGTTATCCCCGGTTTCAGGATTATACCATAAGACTATAAGATAGAGGAGCAGAATTAAGCCAGCTGGCCATCAAGTCTGCTCCACCATTCAGTCATGGCTGATTGAAGAATCATCCTGATTCTTCTGCCTTTTCCCTGTTACCTTTAATCCCCTTACCAATCAAGAACCTATCTATTTCTGTCTTAAAAACATTTGATGCACTCACCCCAACAGCCTCCCTGGGCAATGAATTCCACAGACTCACCACCCTCTGGCTGAAGAAATTTCTCCTCATCTAAAGGATCGCCCCTTCCCTCTGGCTGTGCCCTCGGTTCCGAATCTCTTCTAATTCTGGAAACATCTTCCTCACGTTCACTCTATTGAGGCTTCTCGGGATTCTGTAAGTTTCAATAAAGTTCCCTCTTATCCTTCTAAACTTGACTGAGTACAGACCCCGAGTCCTCAACTGCTCCTCATCTGACAAGCTCATTGAGTGATGTATGAATGCTCTTTCTATCCTATAGTTTATGATTAAGGCTCTTCCAAGCCTCGAATTGCATTAAGCATTAGCAGTTACCCTGCAACATCTTCTGTTATAAATGTTCCTTCCAGTTTTTCAATGAATCAGAGTTCACCTCAAAATTTTGTCAACATTACAATTAGCTTTCTCTTATCAGGATAGCTCACCTCTACATGCTGTGTTGAGGTACGTGTTTTACAGTTTGAGATTATGTCCATGGTTTAGGGTTATTTTGATCTAGTGATTTTATATTTTGGGGAAGGTTCTGCCTTTAAATGTCTATAAATATTTCTTCGGCTTGCCTAGACAGGTATTGTAACAGTGACAACATTGTGAATGGAATGGTGCAGAACCTGATCTGGTTCCCACACAACGTACACACATCTTCAATGAGCAAGAATCCTGACATTTCTTACTCTTGCTAGTATAAGGATCCTAAGGTATCTTATATAAAGTGATGGCTCTGAAAGGGTTAATGCGGAGGACTCCCAGTCTGACGATGCCATAAGGACTTTGGATGGGAAGGGGCAGAACAGCTTAGGATCTTGCAGAAAACAGGTGGAACATTCAGAGCTCTTCATATTCTTAGTGGCAAGGTCTATCTATTCATGTAACTTGTATGTGATTGCTATTATGCAAAGAAATGCTTCTCATGAGCTTCCTGAATGGTTTCCTCATCCAACTGAGTCCAAATAGACCCAGTCGACCCAGGTAGAAAAGTGAATCATGGCAGGATTTATCCAGCCACATGGTGGTCCTGATTGGCCTTGCACACTCACTTAGGGGACAGTGAGGTGTGCAGATGCTGGAGATCAGAGTTGAGAGTGTGTTGCTGGAAAAGCACTGCAGATCAGGCAGCATCAGATGAGCAGGAAAATCGACGTTTCAGGCCGGACCCCTTCCTGCTGTGCTTTTCCAGCAACACACTGTCAACATTGCACACTCATATGCCAAGGTCAACTGGAGCAGGCTACTTCTACTGCCTTCGGTCAGTGCACTTAGTCAGATTAAAATAATAATTCTTCCCAGGGTGCGGATGTCACCGGAACGATTGGCATTTATTGCTCAGTTTGAGTTGTCCTGAGAGACGCAATGGACCTTGTTGCAACCAATGTCTTTTGAGGCCACTTTGAATGACACTTAAATTACATAGGTGTCAGATTGAGTAAAGATGACAGGTTTCTCTCTTTAAAGGACAACAGCGAGCTAATTTTGTTTTTACAATCCACACATAGCTTCATGGTCAGTTTTACAGATAGTAGTCTTTTTTTATTTTTTAATTTTTGAAATTCTCAACATGCAATGTTAATATGTGATTTTGCCTCCTCTGAAGTATTATCCAAATAACATAATCACTAGCCTAATGTTTTTATTACTAAGCTACTCAATGTAGTTTAGCTATTACTGTTTAAAATGTTGTTGATGCCATTAGTCTGAAGATTAATTGTTTCTCAGAGAAGATAATCCTTTATAGTTTGTAGAAATGTATCTCCTGTGTATATATCTGCAAGGTATGCTGCTTTTACACTTCCAACAGCTGCTTCTTTCTGTCTTGATAATATTGAAACAAGGATGAGTCATCTGAAAAAAGTCCTCTCCCAGTAACAAGGTTGCAGCTGCTTGTACTTTGGTCTTTTAATATGCTACTAACATCACTGCAAGATATCTTTGTTGTGTTGGCTCAGTAGAAATTCACAGGGAATGGGTGTCAGGAACCTTGAGAGTAGAAACAATCTGCTGATGTGGAAAGCATATTAACATAAACCGCACAAGTGAATGCATCCTGTGCTGGCTTGAACCAAGTCAACGTAGATAGGCAGGAGGCTGGAGGAACGCAGCAAGCCAGGCAGCATCAGGATGTAACAAAGTCGAAATTTCGGGTGTAACCCTTCTTCAGGACTGGGGGTGGAATTTGTAATTATCACAGTTTTAGAATAACTTCCTGTGTACCACTGAATGTCACAAACTGCTGTTGAAACACATATTGAGTCAATTATCTGGAGAATGATGGATATCCGGCAGTAATTTCTTTTGAGTTTCAGAAAATGTCATTGCTGACATCCTAACCCCGAAATTACAGCATTAGAATTATATTTCTGTACTCACTGTTTAAAACTCTCTCCCTCTCTCTGGGTGGATCTCTCAATGTGAGATTCAAGCCAAATTCAGCAACATTTCATTTTTTATAATGTATTCCTTTATGCGGTATGTGGTAGTGGAACTTGGCTCATGGCATTGTTCTCTGTATTAGGCGAGTGCCACTTCCTTCACAAAGTGTATTTCAAAGGCCAAATATATCTACCCTTCTCTCTAGCTCCTTCACTGTATCTATGCAATATGAGGAACTTTATCAGCTGCTGTCTCCCGTGTTGCACCATAATTCACTCCTGCCCATCTGACTGACTTCCACAAATAGTTTCAGTACCAACTCTAGCCAGAACTTCATCTTATCTTTTAAGAAATGCAAGCTAGCTTTGAGTGGTCCTAGCCTCATACAAATATGGTCCCTCTGCTGAGGATGCAGTGGTTCAACAGTGTGTTTTATGCGCACATGATTCATACAAGTTCATAGACAGCACACAGGTGGTGTACTGCCTGCAAAGGAAGGAATGTGCATGAGTGATTTGAATCGGTCTCACTGCTGGTTTGTGGTGTGTGGAGGGATTATGGCATGTGTAGCCACTGTACAATGGGATCATCATTAACATTTCTGTCTTTGACCACATATTTCAATGAAATTTTATCGAGATCCAAGAGCAAACAGGGGGCCAGGCAGCAACCAGTCATGATTCTGGACCTAACTGTCTATTCCTCTGTAATCAGAACTGTGGAATTCATTTTACAATCAATTGATGCAGTCATAGAGTTCTACAGCACGGAGACAGGCCCTTTGGCCCAAACTTGTCCATGCTAACCCTTGCACTTTGTCCACTTCTTATCCTTTCCTATCCATGTATTTGTCCAAATGCCTTTCAATGTACTTGCCTCAACCAAAGCTCATTCTGTATGTGTACCACTCTCTGTGTAAAAAAGCTGCCCCTCAGCTTCCCTTTTATTCTTTCCCCTCTGACCTTAAACTGATGGCCTCTAGTCCTCGATTCCCCAACCCTGGGAAAAAGACTGAGTGCATTCAACCTATCCACGCCTCTCATGATGTTATACACCTCGATAAAGCCCTTCCTCAGTTTCCTCCGCACTAAAGAAAAAAAGACCTAGCTTGTCCAACCTCTCCCTTTAACTCAGACAGCTGAGTCCTAGCAACATCCATGAAAAGTTCTTCTGCACTCTTTCCAGTTTAATAACGTCCTTCCTATAATAACGTGACCAAAACTGAACACAATACTCCAGGTGCGGCCTCAGAAACGTCCTGTATAACTGCAACGTAACTTCTCAACTTCTATACTCAGTGCTCTGACTAATGAAGGCCAGTGTGCCAAAAGCCTTCTTCCCTGCCCTGTCTAATTGTGACTTGTCTTTCAGAGAACTGTGAACCTGAACTCCAAGATCCTTTTGTTCCATTACACTCCTTAAGGCCCTACCATTCACCATGAAGCTCCTACCTTGATTTGACTTTCCAAAATGCAAGACCTCACATTTATCTATATTAAATTCTATTTGCCATTTCAAAGCCCACTTCCCCAGCTGATCAGGTCCTGCTGCAATTTCTGATAGCCTTTCTCACTGCCCATGTTACCGCCTATTTTAGTGTCATCAGCAAATGTACTTGTCATGCCTTGTACTTTCTCATCCAAATTATTGATATAGATAACAAACAGCAATGGGCCCAGCACCGACCCCTGAGGCACTCCATTAGTCACAGGCCTCCAGTCCAACAAGCATTCTTCCACTATTACCCTCTACTTCCTACCATCAAGCGAATTCTGTATCCAATTTGCCAGCTCCCCCTAGATTCCATGTGATCTAACATTCCAGAGCAGCCTACCATTTGAAACCTTATCAAAGTCCATATAGACCACATCTACTGCCTTGTCCTCAACAACTTTCCTGGTTATTTCATCAAACAACTCTAACAAGTTTGAGAGGCGTGATCTCCCACTCTCAAAGCCATGCTGGCTACTCATAATCAAACCCAGTCTTTCGAGGCTGGAAATGAATCCTTAGTTTCATGTTTTCTTTAAATAATGCTGCTTCCTGCACTTGCTACACTGAGGTGATATTCTATATTTGGCGAAATCTCACATTGCTTTGGGATTTGAGTTCTCAACCTCCTAATCAAGAGAAAAGATCACTGCCAGATAAATATCCTTCTTTGGTCAATTCCCATAGCTTCTTGCCTCAAACATTCACCCATTTCAACTGTCTTGCGTTACTCCAATCATCATCATCTACTTCCTGCATCTCATTTTATCCAAAAGATATGTTGACTAAGTTTAGTGTTAAACTTGTTCTTTTCACTTGATGTCATTGTCCCTTCTTGTTTTTGGCTCAAGAGTCAGATTAAAAGTTTAATAGTTTGTATCTTGTCTTTTCCATTCACTATTTAGGTATTTAAATTACATCCTCACCTCATGTTGTTTTTGATGTGCCGAGACAGAATCAATTGAGGACTGCATTCTGTTCTCAAAGCTCTTGGATACATTGGATTGCTCTATTTCACCATCTTTCCACAGCCTTATATCTTTTTGCAATGGTGCATACAAACAGTAATAGGCATAATAGCCTCTTGAGTCTTTCCACCTTCCTACTCAATCATCATTGATTGCACATTTCCACATTTTTTCTGCATTTCCCTTAGTATCCTTGCCTGAACAAGCAAGTATTGTACAGATTTGATGTGCACTTAAACACTGAGCATTATTCATCTTTTAAATGCACTTTAAGGGTCAAGGCAGTTCCGATAACATGTTAATCATCTTACCCTATTATTTTCAGTTCCCAGCTTTCGGAAGGCTTCCAATCATATTAAATTTATATCCAAACTCTCTATAACTCACCTTTCGAACCACTCCTAAATACCCTAGTATTCAAACTTCCCAGAGCATTATATGAATATAATTAGGAACAACCATGAGGAAGGACTCCCTGAGATTTTATTTAGCGTAGGAAAGATTGGCTACCACGAGCAAACATGAAATCAAGTATCCAACTTTTCTAGCAGTGTTTGAAATGGTTTCACGAGCCTGGGTCCTTGAGGAATTGACAAACCATTGGGATGGAATCTGCACTGTAAATTGCAAAAGGAAACAGAGAAGAGAATCTGATTCAGTTTCTAAAGAAGCTAAAAACTGAAACTGAGATTGGAAACTAAAACTACCGGGCAGACTGAAACTGCTAGCGGCTAGATGGAAAAGCTCAAGTCATCCAATCTTGATCTCGGTTGATGAGTCCAGTCTTGCAGTATAGGTGAGCTCAGGAAGGCAGACATCAGATCCAGAAACTGAAATATTTTACTCCAACTCTTTCTGTTACTTGTAGATAATATTGGTGGATATGTGCCATACAGACTGAATAGAGAAGGCTCTGCAGACATGTGCCATTTTGATGAAAACCATTTCTATGATTATTTATGTACTGCTGTTGGCTGGGGTCAAGACTAGCTCCTAGAAGGAGAGGAGTTGAAATACTTTGTAAGGAGGACTGATGTTGAAGGGCATTTTGATTGATCTTGATGACCCCTATACGATATGGATTGATGAACCAATCCATGAAATTGAATGTGTGGTTTATGGTTTAGAATGGATCACAATTTCTCTGATAATTCATGTTTTAGTTGTGATTTGGTTAGCTAAGATTGTACTTAGTATTTTCTGTGTTTGTGTCAGTTATTAAAAAAATGTTCTTCTGTTTTGAAATCATGGAATCTTGTGGCTTCATTCTTTTCACAGGTAACTGGAACTTTTAAAAGTGATTGATTGAGACTGAAAAATAATACCATTAATTCATTCTGATTAAAATGGTAGCAACTCTCAATCTGGGCTATTAAAGTTTCATAACACAGTCTTGGAAATGAAAGAACTAGAAACTCAGGAATACAATTCATTTTAATCCTTTGTCAACATTTCTCTTCAATTCTACACCATTTGAAAAATTTGCCCACCCTTTTTCTCTTTCCCACCCCCATCCGACACCAATCCTGCCCATTCCAATCACCCATGAATTGTTAGTTCCAGAATTTCCTGCATAGAGATTGGCAGCTTTTTACTTTTAAATGTAAACTTTCTTGCTTCATACATATTTGTAGCACTAATCGTCCACCATTTTACAGTTTGATTAGATTCGCTACAGTGTGGAAACAGGCCCTTTGACCCAACAAGTCCACACCAACCCTCCGAAGAGCAACCCACCCAGACCCATTCCCCTACATTTACCCCTGACTAATGCACCTAACACTACGGGCAATTTAGCATGGTCAATTCACCTAACCTGCACATCTTTGTGACTGTGGGAGGAAACCAGAGCACCCAGAGGAAACTCTCACAGACACGGGGAGATTGTGCAAACTCCACACAGACAGTCGCCTAAGGCGGGAATTGAACCCAGGTCCCTGGCACTGTGAGGCAGCAGTGCTAACCACTGAACCACCACGCTGCCCGTTGTTGTTAGTTCCAGAATTTCCTGCATAGAGATTGGCAGCTTTATACTTTTAAGGGCCCATTGCAAACACTGGATTTTGTGCTAAAAGCACAATCACATGATAATGTATAATTCCCATGCGTTGATCCCTTACTAATGCTCATGAAGTCATGTTCTGGGATCTTTTTGACTGTGCAAATTTTCTTGCTTCATACATATTTGTAGTGCTAATGGTTCACCATTTTACAGTTTGTTGAGAAGATTTTTTAAGCCCTCTGTTTATTCCTGCTCTCTATTCTTAAACAAAGACCTCTAGTGAAAAATGAGGTGCAAACTATAAAATGGAACCTAATCAAAATTGAACACACTGAAAAACAACAAGTTAGACAATGACTATGAAAAGCAATTGAAATTATTTTTTCCAAAGCTATAAAGCTCTAGGAATAATGCGAAATCATATCTAATTCCTGCCATTATATTCTTTATTCCGACTTTATTGGAGGCACTAACCAGGGATTGAAGGCATTCATGTGAACTTGGCTGATAATAGGTTTCAAAACAACTGTGTGTGGACACTGGGGAAATTTGACAGCATGAGTTAAGCCATTTATACTGTGCAATTAAACTTCCAAATAGCTCTCCGCCCTCTTTAAGAAGTGAAGCGTGAGTTTTAATCATTAATAATTTACACATTTCACACATCCATCACTGCTGAATAGAAATTAGTAAGTTATAAGCACCAATGAGTGTGACATCACATGAGTAAAGAATATTAATAAATTTAAATACAGCTTTGCAAATTATGACAGCAATTCACAAAAAAAAATCTGCATGAAGATGCTGCCGAATATAATGACTTTTCTTATTAGCTAAGTCCCAATCTAGAGTCTTCATTTTTATTGCCTGAATATTATTCTGAATATTTTAGGAGGAGACTACAATGACTTCTTATTGCTTTTCTGCCTGGGTGGGCATGAAAGCATCCTATGAATGTAATCAGGAACAACCATGAGGAGTAGGACCTTGTTCTTTTTAGCATAGAAAAGATTGACAACAGCAGTAATGAGCAAGGAAAAATGAATGCAAATATCCAACTTCTCCAGCTATGGCTATTGTTGGCTTCATGGGCCTTGGCAATTTAGGACTTAATCATTTATTCTGATAAACAACGGCAACAGATTCAGTCTGAACTGTTGAATTCACAGAGCACAATCTTGGACCGGAAAGAGGTGAAGATCAGAAAATTGCATGTTTTTTCTGTTCAGTGTTTTTGTTGTGTGAAAGCTTTGTAGCAGAGCAGGTAAGTGTTCCTCCTGCTGAACCAGAAGGTCCAGGTCCAAATTAAATTCCAGGCTTAATGGATGTGGAAGGTGCAGTCATAATATAGACAAAGAGGTTAAATTATTAAACTGCAAATCTGTGCAGTGCATCTATTATCAGTGGTAGGAGCAGGAGATTCTACTGACCCGCTATACTTAATATGGAATGGCAATACTCAAGCTATGGCTACTGATGACAGGTCAGTGACCTGTTCCAGGAGGAAATAACAATGGAAATAGATGTAAGCATGTACTTTATCAGTCTTGTGTATAAGGGATAGAGATAACCTCTAAGTCCAAGTATTTATTACAGATACAATCCTGGAAGCAGGAGAAGATCATAATAGGTTAGAATGGTGGCAGGCCAGAAACTGACTGCATTGTCTGCTTTGTCTAAATTAAGTTCTGGATGTAAAGTCCTAAGCATGACTTTCCTCAACTTGCATCACCAACTGAAGTGCTTACTGGGTCAAATAATGGTCAATTCTTGTCGCTTATATGGACAAAAGTAGCATCGATAGAATGTGGTGCTGGAAAAAGCACAGCAGGTCAGGCAGTATCCGAGGAGCAAGAGAGTCAATGTTTCAGGCTTAACCCTTCTTCAGGAGACTACAGTGAGGTTGAGTAAAGTGACCACACTTCTATGGTGCAAGACATAATACAACTAAAAGGCTTGAAAAGGAAAATAGTTGTGACGGGGTTGGGGGAGAGGGGTGCCTTTATAAGGTTTTAATCTATTTAAAACTTGGCAGTGTCATTGTTTACAATAACAAACTGCATAATCACTTAAGTCTTCATACTTGAATCCACCAATAGGAATTTCTACCCATTACAGTTGGGTGGCAATGACAATTTGGGAAAATTACTGCAGGAGCCATCCTCTTTGCAATTGTATCTTAATCAAATGGCATTGACTTTAAGAGAGTGTGCTTTAAGAGCATGGGTGGTTCAGTGATTAGCACTGCTGTCTCACAGCACTAGGGTCCCAGGTTCAAATCTATTCTTGGCAATTGTCTCTGTGGAGTTTGCATGTTCTCCCCATGTTGCTCCGGTTCCTTCCACAGTCCAAAGGTGAGCTGATTAGTTGGCTGGGCCTTGCTAAATTGCCCATAGGTCAGGCGGATTAGCCATGGAATATGTAGGGTTACAGGGTCGGGGGTTGGATCTGGATGGGATGCTCTTCAGAGGGTTATTGTGGACTCAATGAGCTGAATAGCCTGCTTCCACACTGTTGGAATTCTAAATTATTGTGTAAAGGCTCTACAGTAACGTTGGGATGATGTCAAGGAACTGCTTCTTACTGGGAAACACATGGTGATCTACAAAGAAACTTGAAATCTAGTCATGTGTAAGTGAGAAATCTGTGAAGTTGTTTGACTTGCATTATGTGAAAGAGTTTATGAATAGTCTTTCATTAAGGTAACAACAAGAGTACATCCCTGAATGCCATGTATTATATATCTAATCTGAATTCGTAATAAGCAGTGTCATAAAGAAGATAGTTCATGAACTTTTTTTCTCCTTGACCAGTCTGTCTTAAGCCCAAATTCATGGATATGGAAATAAAACCACATAACACAAGGGAAAGAACAAATAGCAGTCGCAGTGGACAATGTTTTCAAACATTCACTTTTGAAATAGTGTTTATGATTTTCTGAAGGTTTTACTTCTCTACTTTGAGAGCTTTCTTTCAGAGTATTGCTAGTGAATATGAAGATGCTTTTTTATTTTGTCACCATCACAATTTGTAGCATGTCTGCTCTAAAAATTGTATTTTTTAGCTTGGAACAAAAGTAATTCAGCTTGTTGATAAGTGTAAAATGTAACATTGGCCTCTCTTAATCATTGTGGACTTATGATAAATCTGTATGTTTGCCTCTGTCAGACTAATAGTGCATTTCAGGTCGATTTCCCCCAACTTCATTACCTGGTGACTGCTTTATATTTTCAGAAGCGTCTCACATCAATGAGAAATACAACTGCAGTGCTCCTAGCACAGCAAGAATACTAATCATTACAGACTTCACTATGTCTGTGAAGGGAAAGTGTTCCAAAATAATGTTCAAAAGCACTACCCTAATGTTTCTTAATCAAGGCAGCATGGCAAATGCCATTTGCTTCTCAGGTGGCCACTTACCCACTTAACTAAGTAGACAGCATGCATAATTAATACAACAAACTAACTTGCTGTGTGCCGAAGGGGCACATTTGTTACTGGCTTCTAACTGTGGCAATCTATAGAAGCTGTTTACCTTATTCCTCTTGTTTCTCTGCCAGAGGCAGGTCCAACACACAGTGCCACAATTGCCAAAACAGGTTGGGTGAGGTGGCAGGTCGCAAATCCATCCCAGTTGGCACATGGATCGTGTGTTGTTGGCACCAATTTGATCCACACTGGCCACTAATCAACCTGTCCCGAGAAGGAACCCTAGTTGCTGTGGAAATATTAGCCTTGCCTTGTAGCTAGAGTCTGGATAGTAACGGTAACAATTGTAATTTCTTCCTAGCACACGGCACGTGCTGATCACTCTTGCTGCCTGCTGTCGGAACTTACAAGTTGATAGGTATCCAGTTTGGCAATATTATAAACACACCTTCCTTAATGACTGAGGCTGGGGTATTGCCATAAGACTGCCTCACAGTTAAATTACTGATGTGTTTTCACATTCTTAACAAGTTTACTGTCCTAGTTAATTTGGAGTAAAATTTAAATAGAAGCAAGTTCATGTTGGGACTTGTACGAACTCGACATAATACCATCTATCCTTGTCTGATTTTAAAGGCCAGACAGTTAGCTTCTAACTGACAGCTCAAGAAAAGTTCAAGTCGGCTTCTCTTGATGGTTGGTGAACATAAACATCTCAGTGTTGGATTTCAAAAAGAGCAGACTTGTTCTCCCTGATGATCCTAGTCTTTAATTATCCCTCAATTAACATGAAAAAACAGATAATTTGGCTGTGATCAGATTCCTGTTTATTGGATCCCGTTTTACACCCCCTTACACTACAGTCAACTGCAATTCCATTAATAGAGTCATAGAGATGTACAGCACCGAAACAGACCCTTCGGTCCAACTTGTCAATGCCCATATCCCTCCAAACCCTTCCTATTCATATACCCATTAAATGCTGTAATTGTATCAGCCTCCACCACTTCTTCTGGCAGCTCATTTCATACACTCACCACCCTCTACATGAAAAAGTTGCCCCTTAGGTCCCTTTTAAATTTTTCCCTCTCACCCTAAAACTATACCCTCTAGTTCTGGACTGCCCCACCCTAGGGGGTAAATAGACCTTGTCTATTTATCCTATCCATGCCCCTCATGATTTTATAAACCTGTATAAGGTCACTCCTCAGCCTCTGACGCTCCAAGGAAAACAGCCCCAGCCTATCCAGCCTCTCCCTATAGCTCAAATCCTCCAATCCTGGCAATATCCTTTTGAATCTTTTCACGCCCTTTCAAGTTTCACAACACCCTTCCAACAGGAGGGACACCTGAATTGCTCACAATATTCCAAAAGTGACCTAACCAATGTCCTGTCCACAACATGACCTCCCAACTGCTATACTCAATGCTCTGACCAATAAAGGAAAGTATACCAAACCCCTTCTTCATTATCCTATCAACCTGTGACTCTACTTTCAAGGAACTATGAACCTGCACTCCAAAGTCTCTTTGTTCAGGAACACTCCCCAGGACCCATAACATTAAGTGTATAATTCCTGCCCTGATTTGCCTTTCCAAAATGCAGCACCTCACATTTATGTAAATTAAACTCCGTCTGCCACTCCTCAGCCGATTGGCCCATCTGATTGGATCCTGTTGTACTCTGAAGTAACCTTCCTTGCTATCCCCTACAGTTCAATTTTGGTGTCATCTGCAAACCTACTAACTAGACCTCCTATACTCACATTTGGATAAATGACTAAAAGGATCCTTGTGACCTCCAGTCTGAAAAGCAACCCTCTCCCACCATCCTCAGTCATCTACATTCGAGCCAGTTCTGTATCCGAATGGTTAGTTCTCCCATGAAATAGTGTTCATTGCCTGCAAAGTGCATTTGGATTTACTAAAGTTGGAAAGAATGCCACATCAATGCAAGTTATTTGTTGCTGTTTTGCTGAATTTAAACTTTGTTAATTAAAACATAGATGTTTATCTATCACTCCACAGCTGTTGATACCTTTTCACCATATTGGCTCCAAAGTGCCCTCCAGAGTAAATTGCAATGTGCCCACTGCAGCAGAATATATTTTAAATCACAGTTAAGATGAGAGTATCTTTTTTCTCGACCTTGCATTTCATGTTTCATCTGCACCAAGTTTAACAATGATGGTGTTTGTCTTGAAAATTGCCTGAATGTTCCTGAATTGTGGGTAGAAAAGCTTTTTTGTTTACATTCTGAGGTGGTCTACAAATCAAAGAGCTAAGAGAAGAAATGGATTACCTCCATGCAGCATGGATCTATACAAGTGTGAACAAATGAGTTTCATTAAGGATGGTCTGTTTCCTTTCTCCTCTGAACAAGGAGCCAAGTTAAAAATAAATGAGCATTAAGGGGACACTTACAGCATTAGTAACTCAGCTAGTTTCTTCTTCAGAGAAAAGGAGAAGTCAGATCTCAGCTTTGTCCCTTTCTACAGTCTTCAAAATGAATTGAAGTCTAGGAGTCTTCAAGTGCGTGGCCTACGCTTTTGGGAAAGAATACATCTGAAAATGGTCATGGTTAAGGACGTACTTTATTACGAGGTCACACATTTTATGGTAACTCAATAAGCTCAATTCCATTTTAATTTCATACTGTTCCAGAATTTTTCTAATCTAGTGTTTGATATGAATTTTGACAGTTTCATCTACTTTTCAATGAAAACGTCAAACCTATAGCTAGGCTTGTTGCATAATCTGTCAGAGCTCTGACTGTGAATGAAGAAAAATCAGCTTGTTTCTTTTATTGCTATTAACTAGTAAAATGAACCGTGGGCAGTATGTTACTTTCTGTAATCAACTATGGATGATCCAGAGAATGTTGATGAAATAAATAAGTCTTTCTCATCATGTGTAATTGATTCATTGCCTTCTTTTAAGATGCACCTTCTGTTGCCGGGGCTCATCAAGAAAAGGAAGCATGTTCACTCAATTAAATTATGCACTTGGACCATGTTCAGGGAAGATAATCAAGATTGTAAGACTTGATGTGGTTGCTATGCAATTGAAAAACAAATATAGTAGACATACAAAGGGAATGATATTGGGATGCGGATCACCTAGACAATACTGAAAATTTCACAAGTCTGACAGCTGTTGAGAGGATGGATGCAGTAATATCTGGTTGGCATTCCTATGGAACATAAGCTCATCATTTATCTTCAGTGCAGCTAATGGATCTGCAATGCGTTTACAATAGTTCCTGTTTTAAATAACTATTTCCTTCATTATAGGTCCCCTATGATGACTTGCGCTATCTGTTTGGTGAGATTATGTATGGAGGACACATCACAGATGATTGGGACAGACGGCTATGCAGAACCTACTTGGAGGAATTTATTAAGCCAGAGATGATGGAAGGAGAAGTGCTATTGGCAGCAGGATTTCCTCTCCCTCCTAACCTGGACTACAATGGCTATCATCAGGTAACTGATTATTTCCCATGTACTTACAAACCCACTCACCTTCAATAATCCATTCATTATGATAAATATTTGAATTCCACTTCTGTCTTATTACCTAAAACTTTGACTTAAATTGTTTCTTGTTAACATAAAATTATTTGTCATGCTTGTTGAACTCCCCTTTCAAGAGTCGAGGTTGTGGTATCGTAACATTTCCTAGCTTAATTTGATAGTTTCAGATTAATTGACCAATTCTGACTGGAAAGCACTCTTTATTTATGGACTCTTCTGTGGCCATTTTGATATTTTAATTGTGGGATTAATTAATCCTACCTTCACTTTCACCTGGAGCTTTTTAAACACTGTCTAAATAATGTACCCTGAATTTTGACTCTTAAAGCATTGTGACGTAAGAAATAGAGAGAGGCCATTCAGCCCCTCAAACCTGCCCCGTCATTAAACACCATCACGGCTGACATGTTCAAGGCCTCAATTCATCTTTCATGTCTGCTCATTATAGCCCTCAATTCCCTGATGTCTACTGCCTCTCTAAATACTGCCAGTGATCTCACCTCCACAGTTCTCTGGGGCAGAGAATTCAAGTCCAATTTAAAAGCAATCTAGCAGCAACACTTGGGCTTATTATGGACCAATTAATGGACAATAGCAGTGGAGCATGCCAAACTGCATAGTTTGCTCTGTTGGATATCACTCAAACAGTATGTATCACATGAACACAGGCCATACAATCTTTTTGTATCCTTAGGATGCAGATTCATATCAAATAAAGATAGAATGAGCTGAGCTGCTCTTATTCCTGATTACGAAAAGTGTTTTGTAATGTAAGAATTAAAGCATTCTTATAAATTTGGTGACACAACTGAAAACAGGTTGAAAGGTTGTGAAGAGCTGTCAATCTGAAAATCTTGCTTCAATGGATAGGTGGAGTATCCCATCAAGATATATATAGTTAGACTGCAAAGGTTAGACCAAGGTGAAAACCATTCCAGTTCAGCATTTAAACCACAAGCATGCTCCTCTCTATGTCTGATGTGAGAAACCTACTCCTTTAAAAAAAGTATTGCATTTATACAGTCAAAGTATAGCCCTTTAATTCAGATGTGTATTTTTGGTTTACCCGTTTCTTTTCGTTGACAGTACATTGATGATTTGCTTCCACCTGAATCTCCCTACCTGTATGGTCTCCACCCAAATGCAGAGATTGGGTTCCTGACACTAACCTCAGAGAAGCTCTTCCGTACTGTGCTGGAAATGCAGCCCAGGGACAGCAGCGGAAGAGAAGGGGGAGCGACCACACGAGAGGAAAAGGTAATGAAGAAGTTTAAGGAGTAAAATTGTACTTCCCAGAGATCTCTGCTGATTGATTAATTTACCAGCTAGTCATTGTCATGTCAGATATAAATTGAAGTTAACACTTGTTAATTTATCATTTGATTAAAGGCTGTGTCTAACTGTAATAAAGATTGGAGAAACTCATCAGGTCTGATGGCATCTGTGGACAGAAGCTGGAGTTCATGTTCCAGTTCAGAAGAAGGATCACAGACTCAAAACGTTAACTCTGCTTTCTCTCCACAGATGCTGCCAGACCTGCTGAGTCTCTCCAGCAATTTGTGTTTTTGTTTTGGATCCTCAGCATCCGCAGTTCTTTTGTTCTATTTTCGTGGAGTTTGTGCGGCCTCGTTTGTGAAGGAACCAGCTTTCTAGTGCCTGTGTAGTCAGAATGATTTGTCATTTCTTAGCCACTCTCATCCTGATGGGTTGTTGCAAGGAAGAACAATGGAAATTTGGAGACCTTTCCCTCCTAGACCTGTATACTGATGACAATGAGATCCATCTTTCCACCGCCCATCTCAAAACCTCCAGCTTGCCCCACTGCTGTCAGACTGGAGTCAAACTTTTGACAAACTTTAACATCTGCTTTGAGAGGACTTCAACTAATTGCACTACAAGAAGCATGTGTTTGTGCTAGAGAAGATGCAGAAATGATTCACTGAAACGTTGCCTGGGCTGGAGCGATTGAGCTAGGGAGAGAGACGAGACAAGCTTTGTTTTCAAGCTTGTTTTCATTAGAGCAGAGAAGGTTGAAGGGGGACCTGATTGAGGGGTACAAAGTTATGGTGAATGGACAAGGTGGACAGGGAAAACATTCCCTTGTTAAAGGGGTCAGTAACCAGCTGGTTTAGAGAAAATTTGAGGAGGAAAATTCACCCAGAAGATAGTGGGTATCCAGAACTCACCGCTGAAAAGGGTGGGAGGAACAGGAGTCCTCCTGATGTTTAGGAATGCATTTGGGTGAGTAGTTAACATCCCAGGACATCCCAGATGTTGTCCTACTTCAAGGACTGTAATTTCCCCTCCCCTGTGATCAATAATGCCCTTAATCACATCTCCTCTATTTCCAACACCTCCGCCCTTGAATCCCTACCCCCTCTCCCACCTTAACAAGATTAGAATCCCCCTGTTCCTCACATTCCACACCACTAACATCCAAATGCAGTGTATCATCCTCCACAATTTTAACCGACTGTCAGACCCCACTACCAAAAATGTATTCCCCTCCCCCATTCCATCTGCATTCTGTAGGGACTGTTCCCTCTGCGACTCCATCGTTAGGTCCACACTTCCTCCCAACCCCCTCTCCACATCTAGCACCTTCCCCTGCCATCATAAGAGGTGCAAAAACCTGTTCCCATATCCCACCCCACCTCTCACCTCTGTCCAAGGCCTCAAAGGATCATTCCAAATCCAGCAGAGATTTACTTGTATATTCTCGAACCTCATTTATTATATCCGGTGCTCTCGATACGGTCTCCTCTATATCAGAGAGCCTGAGCGCAAACTCTCAGAATGGTTCAGGGAACATCTCTGCTTCGTACGCACCAACCAGCACCACCTTCCTATGGCCATCTATTTCAACTCCCCCTCCCACTCCCCTGAGGGCATATCCATTCTGGGCCTCCTCCACTGCCCAAACAAGGCCATCTACAAACTGGAGGATGAATACCTCATCTTCTGCCTCAGGAGCCTACAACCAAATGGCCTCAACGTTGAATTCACCAGTTTCCAAATGTCCACTCCCCACACCCCATCTTCTGCCCTGTTGACCTGACCTACCTGTCCAAGTTCCTTCCCAACTATCCGCTCCATATTTCCCATTGATCTATCACTATCACCTCCTACCTACCTTCCTGCTAGCTCCCCCATTTATCTCTCAGCCCCATTTCCCTCCCCAGTCCTGAAGAAGGGTTATGCCCGAAACATTGACTCACTTGCTCCTCTGATGCTGCCTGACTTGCTGTGCTTTTCCATCCGCACACTTTAGTGACTCTGACTCTCCAGCATCAGCAGTCCTCACTATCTCCACGTTGAAACACCATAGCATACAAGATTATAGGCCAAGTGCTGGGAAATGTTATTAGACTGTATCAATGTTTGATGACAGCATGGGCTGAAAGGTTTTTTTCTCCATACTAGAAAAACTCCAGGACACTCTATGACTGTCTGTGAGAAGCTTTCAAACCTGTTTTCCACACAGAACTGAGGTAGAAATCATAGATCTCGATGATGCTTCTGGCAAAGGACCTGGTTCCTTCCCCACCCCCCAGCCCTATCACAGCTGACCCTGCCAGATTAGGAATAGCAAGAGTCAGAAAAGGCTGTAGGAATTGTTAAAGAGTCATACAGCATGGAAACAGACCCTTTGGAACAACCAGTCCATGCCAACCATAATCCCAAAGTAAACTAGTCCAACCTGACCACTCCTGGCCTATATCCCTCTGAGCCTTTCCTATTCATGTACTTGTCCAAATGTCTTTTAAATGTTTTAATGGTATCACATCAACCACTTTCTCTGCAAGTTCATTCCACATGAGAACCAGCCCCTCTGCAAAATATTTGCCCCTCATGCCTTTTAAAAATCTTTTTCTTCATACCTTAAAAATGTGTGCCTTAATCTTGAAATCCCCCATCAGGCCCCCTAATTGTTGTTATAACATTGGAGAGAGCACATTAAACAAGAAATCACTGGAGCTTTTGACAAAAACAATGTGATAGCTGTGGGGAACTTTAATCTTAATAAAGACTGAATCAATCAAACTGACAAAGATTACAGTATTTGGACTGTGTATTTGTTTGTAGAATGTGTTTGTGGCAGTTTCCTGGATCTAGCTAGGGAAAAGGTCATTTTGCATTTAATATTGTCCATTGAGGTTCAGTTAATCATTAATATCATAGTTTAATAAACTAATATAATGGAAAATCTGAAATAAAATCAGAAAATGTTGGAAATGTGCAGGTCAGGCAGCATCTGCGGAGATAGGAGAGTTAACATTTCAGGTCAATAAGCCTTCATTAGAATTGGGTAATGTTAGAAATGTAATAGCTTTTATCCAGGAGACTGGGGATAAAGAGGAAAAGTCATAATAGGAGAAGGTCTGTGATAGGGCAGAAGATAGTAGGCATTAAATGACAAAGGCTTTAGTGGTACTGGGACAAAGGGAGTAAGAAAGGGACAAGGAATGTTCAGTCTGCAAGCACGATCTTGAGTTTCTGTTCATTTTAATTCTGTGCCATGACTTCATACTGACCTTTCTGTCCTTGGTCTGCTACACTTCACGACTCTAGTGAAACTTAACACAGGCCTGAGGAACAACACCTACCTTTCAATTAAATGTGTAACATACTTCCACACTCAATATTGTGTTTGTCATTTTCAGTCTGTAACCTTTGCCTCCTTTACTTTGCATGCTTTGATCTTCCTCTTGCTTTTTTTAACCTCAGACTGCACCTGTTTGTTATTATGCAGCTCACACACTCAGGACAGGTCTTCTGTCCCTTCACTCTCCCATTGCCACTCTCTTTGCCCTATGCAAGCAACATTTTTGTTGTTTAATCTCTCCCATCTTTTGCCCTGTCACAGGTCTTCCCTTTTCTTCTATTTCCACCCTCCTGCCTTTCACTGGCTTGAAACCTCCTACATTTCCTAACTTTTTCCAGTTGGGATAGAATATCGTTCTTATTTCTCTATCCAGAGTTGCAACCCAACCTGTTGAATATTTTGAGTTTTTCTGCATTTATCCCTCTAAGTTGAGAATATTGATACTAGTGTAACTAGATCCCTATTGTTTCCCCTAAGATTCAGTCAGTCGCTTGCTCTATGAATGGAAGATTGGATATGTTCCTAAATGTTTTATCTGTAAATGTTTTTGGGATGTTCCATTTTCATGAATGACTAAAAATCTAAGTGAAAGAACAAACTTAATCAAAATTGAAAATATGAGATTTTTAGATAAAATATGACTTGGTTCTACCTGTTGGTTGATGCAACAAATGTTACTGAAATGGTAATTGGATATATAGGTTTACAGTGAGTATATGTTATCATAAATGGAGTATGGATAGGAAATGGTTATATAGAACAATGATTGGCAATCAATGTATGGATTTTGTTCCACTGATTCTGCATTATTAGTCATGTACGGAGTGGTAAATAATGTTCATTTGTCTTTAGACAAGAGCAAAAAGTGTGTGTTTGGTACATGGTCGGGATTTACTATGTCAGCAACGTCTCTCATGATATCTAAGCAGATTCAGAGCTTTCCGATACCACAGAACAGAGAATAATGGAGTATGATTCCATATTTGCTCAGCCATTATGAAAAGAGAATTTTTCATATATCATCAGCACAAGTGCCACATCATCAGCACAAGGTAATGCTTATTAAAGGTCAAGGGCTTAATCAGAGTACAAGTTGGAGAGAGACCTAGGTGTAGAATGACCTCTTGGCAGTGAGTTGTGCAAGGACTTAGCTGAGGTGCAGAAGCAGGGAGCAAATCGGATGCAGAAGTGAATGAGCAGCTGGGAACTGATGTGCCATCTCAATTATATCTGCTCATCGAGTGTACTTGGAAGATCTCCTAATGGCTTTATATATTTTCCTTTTAATATATTCCGCTATGAAAACTCTTCAATCCACTTGAGGCCTATGGCTTAGATTTGAAGTTGTATTGCATTTCCAATGTGTGAAGGACAAAATGTTTTATGGGCAGTAGTGGCTAGGGGGTTAATTTGAGACTTGATTTTCATATGTCCTGACCTTCATCATTATTATTCTTTCAGGTTACAATCCCTTGAAGAAATAATGAGCCAAACTAATCATTAATCATTCCTTTGGGTGAAATTGTTACAGTTAATAAACTCCAGTCCTCAGCAAATTCAACTCATAAGTCTCTTTTTTTAAGTTCCTGATTCTCTTTGTTTCTAGATGTGATTATCCACAGGGCAGTGCAAACATCGTGTATAAATAGTTTTCATGCCCAATGACAAATGTCAATTCCCTGGGGAACATTACACAAGCCTTGATACGTTTGATGAATAGCATAAGGCAAATTTTGGGGAAAGTGCCATCTCTTTCAACCGTAGTATCATCAATCCACAGTGATCTGTTTGCTGAATTCAGTGATTATACTGCTTTAGCAAGTATATATATCTCTGACCACTGCACAGTTCTTCTATTGAATGTTAATGACCTAAGTATTTAGAAATTCAGCTCATTATAGAATGAATCTGATTGGGCACACATTTTTGGTGCCTATTACACCAATGTTTTGTTGAAATTTTATATTTGAATTCCTGTAAAGAGAACCGGCAGATGCCAATTGCCTGCTGGTATGAAAGCAAGGTAATGAATCCTTAAAATAAAGTCCCAGAGATCGGTGTAAAACAAAGAAAATTGAAAGGCTTTTTCTTCAGTTTCTTTAATCTTCTCTGTTCCCAAAGCTTCTTTCTGTTGCTTTTTGCTTGAAAATATCTTCAATATGATAATCAAAAACAGGAAGCTTTTTATTCAGCACCGGGTTTGCTTTAAGATGGATAGAGAGGAGAGAATGCCATGTCTGATTTACAAGACCTATAGGCAATGACAGTATCATATTTCATTAAGGGTTCCACTGACCTCAGATGGTAACACTTCTTGCAGGACTAGTGACACCAAATTGCCTGGAATTGGAGCTCCCAATTCCAGTATGCACTAGCTTTCAAATGAGTGAAAACAGGCTCAGGAGAAGGGGAGAGAAGACCAGGAGAGTTAAGATATTGTACTCCCAGGATAGGCATTTATCAACATATTTGGAACAGCCTTATGCAAGAGGCTGGATTTTGAAGGGAAGCTACTAGGGAGTGGGGTGGCAGAGAAGTGCTGAAATTCAGTGCCCCTCCCATTGTTGGCAGTCATTGGACAACACAAGATGTGTCCGCTGTGGCACATGTGCTTGCCAACCTCATGTAAATGAAGTGTTCTCCTATTGATCCTGCAGTCACCAGTAAGGGCAGTGCTGAAGGACATCAGCAGGCGTGCTCTCAGTGTAATTGGTAAAATTGCAGCCTGCAGAGGTTACATTCCTTGGAGGGGTGAATGTCTGTCTGTCTGACGGTCTGTCTGTGTTTGTGTGCACCTGCAGGCATAGGAACTCACAGATCATGAACAGTACAGGCTTGTTTCTCATATATAACTGATTCAATCAGCTGTACCTTTGCTTCTCACAAAGTCCCTCGAGATCGAGGATGATGAGATTGAAGTCTGGTCCAGTGCGCTCTCTGATGCTTAACAAGTCCAATGTGTGATCTGTGAATTCTGTCACATATGGATAAGGTAGTGCTTGAAGAGCTTGGTGGATGGATTGTTTGGCGGTGGTCTTTCTCCAAGAATTCAATTACAACACAAAGCTGGCTGGGAGGGTCAACTGTAAGGAGGATGCAGAGATACTTCTGTGTGATTTGAGTGAGTCAATAGTCACATTCATGCCAGATAGAGTATAACGTGGATAAATGTGAAGGTACCTCACTTCGGCTGCAAAAACTGGAAGGCAGGTTATTATCTGAACAATAGATTGGGAAAGGAGGAGGTGAAACAAGACCAAGGTGTCTTTGCACACCAGTCACTGAAGGTAAGCATGCAGGTGCAGCAGGTGGTAAAGAATACGAATGGTATGTTGACTTTCAGGGCAAGAGTATTTGAGTACAGTAGCCGGGATATCTTGCTGCAGTTGTACAGGGTCTTGGTGAGACCACACCTGGAATATTGTTTGGTGGTCTGCTTTCCTTAACTGAGAAAAGATGTTCTGGCTTCACAGGGAGTGCAACAAAAGTTTTCCTGACTGATTCTTGGAATGGCAGGGTAGATGTATGAAGAGAGACTGGATCAGTCAGGATTATTTTTAGTGCAGTTTAGAAGAGTGAGGGGATAAATCTCAAAGAAGCTTGTTAAATTCTCAAAGATTACACCGGGTAAAGGCCAGAAGAATGTTTCAGATGACTGAGGAGCCCAAAACCAAGGACATGTGGTGGATATTTTGGATTGAGATGGGGAGAAATTAATTCACCCAGCCATTGGTGAGCCTGTGGAATTATCTGCCACAAAAAGCTGTTAAAGCCAAAACATTGAATGTTTTCAATAAGGAAATAGATATAGTTCTTAGGGCTAAATATTATGGGGAGAAAGCAGGAACAGTGTATTGAATTGGATAATGAGCCATGATCATTTTGAACGGTAGAGCAGGCTCAAAGGGGTGAATGGCCTACTCCTCCTTTCTTTTAAAAACCTATTTTTCTCATCAACCTTTTTAGAGCTGTTACTACACACCTCTGGAGCAGATGGGACTTGAACCCAGGTCTCCCACTATGCCAAAAAAGGGCCCCTAACAGCTCCTGCTCCTACTTTCTATGCTTCTAACTTCACCCCTGCTCTTTTTCAATGTGGTTTCTCAATATGTTTGGTGCCATCCTGAATGAGCTACCTTCATTTTGGGTTAGTCACAAGCCAGGATCTCCTATGAGCTGGTGAGGATATGTAACCTCCTCAGAGGTGCTTTGAGGACATCCCTGAAGCAGTTCCAGTGGCCTCCTGGGAATGTCTTGCACCAACTGACTTCCGAGGTTGAGTTGGGGAGTCAGGTGTCAGGCAAACCAATGTTGTGTCCAGTCCAGCAAAGCTGATTTTTTGAGTGATTAGTGATTGACTGCTGGACAAGTGGCTTGGGAGAAAAAGCTACTGTAAGACCATTTTCCACTTCTGGATTTGAAAGATTCTGCGAAAGCACCAATGTGGTACTTGTCCACTACTTTGCAGTGCTGTTGTAGTTTGCTCAAAACTCTGAAGCATATAGGAGCATAGGAATCCCTGCTGTCCAATATGTATAACTATTCACATACCTGACACCTCAGAACATACACCTTTCTTATCAGGCAGATCAAGGAAGTTTTCAGTCAGCTGCATATTCCAAACACAAAATATCCTCACTGACTACTTGACTGACCTGTAAGCTTTAACAATTCAACTTTGGCATCATTTGGTTAAAAAAACCAACAAAATAAAATGAAATGCCCAAAAAAAGACCCATAAATCCATTGGTAGAATTCAAATATTGCTGGGGGTCCCACAATAAAATGGAGAACTTCTAACCTCCTCATTATCTACACCATTACCCACCCCCCACCCCCCACCATGCTCCTTCCAACTCGGATCTTATACCCAGCCTCCCATGATCTCACCTTGCACTTTCAGTCACAAACCCCTTTGCCTTTGGCCTCCAAGAATCCTGAAGTCTTGCCTCCTATCTCACTCTATTTCCACACTACCTGATCTCCTCCCATCCCTGCTAGTTGATTACAATCACCTTCTATGCTGACCTGCAGTCATTTCCCATTAGACCACAAAAAACACCCTCGATGGCCTTCACTTATTCTCTGTTGTGATCATCCACTATCTCCCCTTGCTTAGGTCTCTGATCATTTTCCCCTCTACCAGATCAGAGGCTGTCGCAGAGAGAGGGGAATTGGGTGGGCTGGGGAGATTGGAGACAAGAATGGGTGGGATTGGAGGCCAGAAATCAGATCAGAAACCAGAGTGGTGTGTGAAGGGCTAGCTTTCTGCCCTGCACCTGAGGCATTGATGTTAAAGGTCTACTAACTGTTTCTGGCCAGAAAATGGAGACCAAAACATTGGTCATCAACCAATGCTGTTAATTCAAGCAGAAAACAAGGAATATCTGTTCCTCCATGTTTCTCCACTGCAAAGATTACATCCTCCAATCTCGTGCCTTCCACGTCAGGGAGCTGAGATTGGGATAAATGTGTGAGAGTGTGCTCTGGCAATGTGAACATTTCAGGAAATACTTAGCAGAAAGCAGATTGAATTGAATAATCTCTTTGCTTAACAGGAGTTGAAATGTAGATCTTTGTTTTAATATACACACTTTGTCAGGCCTGATTTTCTCACTGAACTCAGTTGAGTAATCAGTACCATTAGGGGCTAATTATCAAACTTTGCCACATAATCTGAAAACACTGATGACAATATGGCATATTTAAGCCCAAAGTGTATTCATTCTGCTTGTGGAAGCTGTTATTTATTCAGAACGTAAAAGTAACTGGGTGAAGGACATGCAGGCAATGTAATATGGAGGAGTAAATTATTTTTCCCTTTCTCCTTTTAATATCTCTGACAAAAACCCAGATAGCAGCTAAACTCTAGCTGTTACAGTAATTATGCTGAAATGATCAAAAAGATGTATTCTAATGTCAAACAAAATCGGACAATGTTAACACATACCATGGTACTGTGAAAACAAGGAGCAAATTAGTGTCACTTCCACAATTGCTCAGTGTACAAAAGGTAACCAGAAATCATTTAAGGTGACAGAACGCATTTAATGGCAGCATCTATGAAATGTCAAAGTCTTTCTAAAGGCAGTTGATTCCAAATGCAATGGGAATGATATTAAAGAAAATCTGGGTTTTTTATGGTGAGTTTGGAGCTTAACATGTTAAGGTTATTAATTTTGAAGTTTAGAATATTTCTACATTGCAGCCAGTGTCAATGTGGGATGAATGCAATGCACAGCTTCCTCCACTCTACCTCAGTAGTTTTACAAGTGAGCAAGACCACCGAGGGCAGCTCATGAGAAACGACAGCTGAGAATAAGATGCAATGGAGAGAAACATGAGTAGGTTCCACAGTGACACCAAAAAGCAATGATGCAAGCTCTGTCAAACCCAATTGTCTACAGTGAGCACTCTGTTAAATGACTAGCACCCCATCTACTATCCCACTCCATCAATTGCTGATGCACAGGGCAGCAGTCTTCAAGAGATACTGGAGAAATTCATCAAGCTTCCTTCAACAGCACCTAAATAACCTGTGTCCCCCCACCACCCCCCCCCAACCCCCAGCATTGTGATGAAGAGCTTATGCCCGAAACATCAACTCTTCTGCTCCTTGGATGCTGCCTGACCTGCTGTGCTTTTCCAGTGCCACACTTTGACTCTCCAGCATCTGCAATCCTCACTTTCTCAGAATTGCCCATGGGGCCAACTTGAAAAAGATAACACACACTTTTACTGTTGAGTTTGGAATGCAGCAGATTGCGTGGAACAAAGGTCTAATTGTATCAATATTGTCATCATAGTTCTGATGCACATTCTTGGCAGCTATAATGCTGGCATCTGACATGGGACTGCGAGTTGTTGGGAGAAGGCAGTGTAACCAGTACAGGTTAAGACTGTGCATTAGTCTAGTGTTCAGCCCTTGTGTGTCTGGAGCTCCTAGAAAATCCTCCCAATATTCTCTCATGATGGCAAACAGAGACCAGACCCAGAAATACAGTGGTAAGCGTCAAGAAAAACCTGGAAGAGAAATCCCGGAACGCCCAGATCTACAGGCAAAGGGATTTGAGACCAACTAAGCAATCAGGTTTTTAGGGAGCAAATTGCTAGGACAGCCTAGTGACTATCAGAGACAGCACCCTGGGAGACATGGACTACAACTCAAGTGAGCAATCACTTCTGTTTTACCCCACCCAAGAACTTTCTGGAATGCAGCTGACCTCTGGCTGATCAAAGGCAGGTGAGGCTGGAATGTCTTCCAATTGCAATAGGAGTACGCTTAGGTTTCAGTCCTGCAAAGTATCTCCCTGTAATGCATATGTACACATTGTCCCAACATATACAATAGAGGTAGGAAGATGGCAGGCTGCTCACCTACGACATTTTCGCTTCATCAAATGAGCTCCTGACTACCGTCAAACTTGTCATTAAATTTTGCCCGTGGACTGTCAAAGTTTTTCTCCCTGCTCTATTTCCTTCCATTGCTAACCTGTATTCTCAGCAGTGACCAGGGAGCCCCTTTCTTCAGAAACTTGTGATAATGTGGAGATACTCACAGCTCTGCTTCTGTTTTCCAGGTAAAGGCGACTTTGGACGAGGTGATGGAAAAGTTGCCCGAGGAGTTTAACATCGCAGAGTTGATGAGCAAGGCAGAGGAGCGGACTCCCTACGTTGTAGTGGCTTTTCAGGAGTGTGAGCGAATGAACATTCTTACCTCCGAGATTAAGCGCTCACTTAAGGAGCTGGACTTGGGGTTAAAGGTACTTTGTGGACATTCCAGAGGCTAAATTAAACCACTTACATTTATGGGCAGGGGAAAGGAAATCTGATTTATGAAAATTCTTAATCTCTTGAGGTTCTCAGCCTGGGATTACTGAAAAATAATCCATTAATTTTTCTTTTAAATTTTTCATGCTGAGGGGTGAACTTATAAAGATTTATAAAATCGTGAAGGGCGTGGATAGGGTGAATAGTCAAGGAATTTTTCCTACGGTGGGGGAATCTGAAACTGGAGAGCATAGGTTTCAGGTGAGAAGGGAAAGATTTAAAAGGGACCTAAGCAATAACTTGTTCACACAGAGGGTGCTGCGTGTATAGAATGAGCTGCCAGAGGAAGTGGAGGTAGCTGGTAAAATTACAACATTTAAAATACATTTGGACAGGGACAGGAGTAATGTTGGTGACATCTGGAGGAGGCTAAAATGGATTTCCACTGAATTTGATTTGATGTGATTTATTATTGTCACATGTACCGAGATACAGTGAAAAGTGTTGAGGGCTAACCAGAGAAATCATACCTAATATAAATACATCAGGGTAATAGAACGGCGGCACGGTGGCACAGTGGTTAGCACTGCTGCCTCACAGCACCAGAGACCCGGGTTCAATTCCCGCCTCAGGCGAGTGACTGTGTGGAGTTTGCACATTCTCCCCGTGTCTGCGTGCGTTTCCTCCCACAGTCCAAAGATGTGCAGGTCAGGTGAATTGGCCATGCTAAATTGCCCGTAGTGTTAGGTAAAGGGTAGATGTAGGGGTATGGGTGGGTTGCGCTTCGGCGGGGCGGTGTGGACTTGTTGGGCCGAAGGGCCTGTTTCCACACTGTAAGTAATCTAATCTAATCTAAAAAAGAACAGAATGCCTAATATAGTATCACAGCTACAGAGAAAGTGCAGTGAAAGCTCAACTCTTATATATGAAAGGTCTGATAACAATGGGGAACAATGTTCTGAAATCTGTTGGTGCGTTTTTTTTCAAACTTTTGTATTTTCTCACCGATGGACGAGAGTTTAACCAAGGTAGGAGGGATCTTCTGGCTGAAGATTATTGTAAAAGCTTCAGCCTTATCTTTCATAGTGATGTATTATATTTCCACCTCATTGAGGACAGGGATATTTGTATAGCCTCCTCCTCCAATTATTTGTTTAATTGTCCATTGTTACCATGACTGGGTGTGGCAGGACTACAGAGTTTAGATCTGATCCGCTAGTTGTAGGCTTGCTTAATTCTATCATTATTGCTTATGCTGTGTGGCAGACAAGTAACCCTAGGTTGTAGTTACACCAGGTTGACAGCATATTTTTAGGAATGCCTGGTGCTGCTTCTGGCATGCCCTTCTACACTCTTCATTGAACCTCAGCTGGATCTCCTGGTGGGATATGCTGGGCCATGAGGTTTGTAAACCATTCTACACTCTTCATTGAACCTCAGCTGGATCTCCTGGTGGGATATGCTGGGCCATGAGGTTTGTAAACCATGTTGGAGTATGATTCTGCTGCTGTTGATGGCTCAGAGTGCTTCATGGATGCCTAGCACTGAGTTGGGGATCAGTTTGCAACCTATTCCAATTAGCATAGTGATAGTGCCGTACAATATTATGGAGGACATTCTCATTGAGAAGGTGGGAGTTAGCGGTGGTTATTCTTACCATTACTGTCATTGACAGATGTATCTGCAATACGGAGATTGGTGAGAATTAGGTTAAGTTTTTGCCTCTTGTTGGTTCTCTCACCACTGGCTGCAGAGTCTGTCTAGCAGTAATGCTTCAGGACTTGACCAGCTTGATCAGTAGAGCCACACTTCATGGTGGACGTTGAAATTTCTCAGACATAGTGCAGTCTGTACCCGTGCCTCCCTCAGTGATTCTTCCAAATGGTGTTCAATATGGAGTCACATTTATTGTTCCTCACCAGGAGGTAATCATCAGGAGATTTCCTTACTCATATTCAACCTGATACCATGAGACTTTATGGGTCATGGAGACGATGTTGAGGACTCTCTCCTGACCATATCCCATTGTACCATCGCCTCTGCTGGTGAGACAGGATATACTTGTGGATGGTGATAATGGTCTCTCAGACATTATAAGATTTGAGTCCAACAATTATCAGGCTCCACTAAACAGAACAGTGAAAGAACTGCAGACACTGGAAATCAAAAACAAAAACAGAAATTGCTGGATTGAGGTTAAAAACCATAGATGCTTATGTTTAAAAGTCAAAGACCTCTTAAAATTTATCTGAATCACAGTAAAGCTGAGCAAAGCCTAGATTGCTTAGCTCTGCCTGGCTTATGCTGACTAGGAGGCAACTCAGTAATTGACCAGATGGCTACAGGGGACAATTAGAAATGTCTATATTTGGAGACTGTCGAAAGCTGGATGGCAGAGGAATGAGTGTATCCTGGGTAGACCATCAAATTCTCCTGCTTTAAACTAGTGGTAAAGCCAAAGTTACAGCCAAAATTCCCTAGGTATTACTCAAAAGATTCCTGTATGCTGTTCTGCTGCTGTTTTAACTTTTTGTAAGTGGATGAATTTTGAACAATGGCCCTCATGTCCATTGATGAAGATCAGCAAAGCTAGCTAACTAGCACGATCCTTTACAGACTGTCTGGAATAACATTTTTTCAGAAATTAATTCTATTCCCCTGATTACCATGACTCTGCAGGCATCCTCACGATTTTATCTCTTCCTTTGCTGCAGTGACAGGAAGTGGGTTCCTAGGCTTCCTCCTAGCTCTGTGCATTTGAGGTTGAGAAATGCAATGGTCAGTTTAATTGGCTCAGGTATTCAAAACAACTGCTCACACTTGACATTCTTAATTAATAACAAAACCAATCTCTCACATCATTGTGTTTTATTTTTTGGCCAAATTTTGTGCCAAGTACAATAAGAGCAAAAAAGAAACGTGATGCTCAGCCTCTTCCACTGAAACTTTCCTTCCTTCTGTTTTGTCGTTAGGGAGAACTGACCATGACAAGTGACATGGAGAACCTTCTAAGTTCCATCTTCTTTGATCAAATACCAGATTCCTGGAGTAAGCGAGCCTATCCATCAATGGCCGGGCTAGCCAACTGGTTTGTTGACCTCCTCGGCCGCATTAAGGAACTGGAAACTTGGACATCTGATTTTGCCCTCCCTTCTGCTGTGTGGCTGGCTGGCTTTTTCAACCCCCAGTCTTTCCTCACGGCCATCATGCAGTCCATGGCTCGGAGGAATGAATGGCCTTTAGACAAGATGTGTCTTCAGTGCGATGTGACAAAGAAGACTCGTGAGGACTGTAGTGGTCCACCTCGTGAAGGGAGCTACATTCACGGTCTGTTCATGGAGGGCGCACGCTGGGATTCTCAGGTATTCAAACAGATTTTCTCTCATTGGAGCTAAATAACAACAAAAAAAAAAGTCCTCATTTGTTTTTGTGAACATTCTCTGTGGTCCTTGTACTAAATGTCTCACTGTTTACAAATTCACATCCAGCCATCAATATAACTGATCATTACAAGAGGACACTGAGTGGTAGGCTGGGTATAGGAACCTGTTTAAATGAAGCAATGTCATTTCTGGGCTTTTAAATATAGTTGCCACCTCAGTCAAATTTTCTTCCCAAGATTTGATCAGAACAGAGCCAAGATTTGGCAGTTTAATGTAAATCCAAAGGTGAACATATTTCTCTAACTGCTACAAACAGCAATCAAAAGATCTACAGCAATGCGTAAACATTGTTGAAGCTATTTTTCAGGGTGACTGTTTCCTTGCAGCATTGCTTTCTGATGATTTGGAGATCCCGGTGTTGGACTGGGGTGTACAAAGTTAAAGATCACACAATGCTAGGTTACAGTCTAACAGGTTTATTTGGAAGCACTAGCTTTTGGAGCGCTGCTCCGAGACTTCCTGATGAAGGAGCAGCGCTCCAAATGCTAGTGCTTCCAATTAAACCTTGGTGTTGTGTGATTTGCTTTCTGATGCCATTCTTGTGTAGAGTACAGCATTTATCCTCAAATCCTAGCTTCTATTCAGAACTCTATGAAATAGTGTGAGAGTGCAAACTAGTTGTTTTTGTGTCACACACTCGATGTTGATCCTTGTTCCCATCATTCAGCAGTTTGCCAGTGGAAATAATTGAAAAAACAAAAAGGGTTAGGTTGGAATTCCTTTAGAAATCAATGTGCATGCTTAAATCTTGCTGTCTTTGCCTGCACCAGTTTTAGTCTACTGCTTTGCACTACAAAGAAAATTCTCTTTTTTTCCCAGAAAATTGCAGGATGGGTATATTTGGAGAGTGATCATTTATTAATTTTGCACAGGCAAAAAGCCCCAAGTTCTACATTGTGTGGCTTACTTGTAAAAGCTTGTTTTTGTTAGATAAACAGAACAAAATAATGATGAGATCTTCAAGCTTCAATCTATTTAATCTAGTCTATTGCACCAATTAGATTACACGATGCACTATTCTGTCAATCTGTCAGTACAGCTATCTTTGGAACAATGAGACATTAATGAGTCAAGTTCTGAGCCCAAACCATAAAACAATAATGACATGTGGCGCATAAAGAAGCCCAAGAGATACAGTAGATGTTTCCCAAAATGATACGCAGCACATGAATCAATAAACTTTGACACTGTGGATGTCAAGTGAGATTTAAAGTTGCTGCTGTTCCTTAAATTAATTTGGGAGTGACCATTATTTTCTGTGGTCTGTGTGAATCTGACATGTAATCAGGAGGTAATTGAAGGTGCACTGGGATGAGGGTTAAATTCTCCCCTTTGGGATAGATCTCTGCTAAAGCAGGACTGCTGCCCAGCTCTCCATGTCTACCCCAACTCTGACCCAGTTCGCTGGTTTGTGAATTGGTGTGGTGGATGGGTCGTCAGTTGTGCATTGCTGGTTTAGAGAGAAAATCTGTCTACAGCGGGGAAGTCAGCCTATCCAGTCGTATATCCACACTGTGGCTGTTGCACCAGAAGAGACAGTGAGGGATCTATAGTGGTACAGGCATCGTGACGATCAGAAGTAACATCCCACTGATGGCCTCACCCAATCTGTATGCTTTCCCGAATCAGTGTTGGGGTCAAACACAAGGGGCAGTTTGTTATACAGAAGTAATGTTCACTCTACTTCAAGGACAATAGGTAGGAAAGAAAGGGTGGATAGGACAAATAATCACAGCTGAGGATTTTCCATCTGCCTGTGCATCCCCTTCCTATCTATTAGATCAGTAATGTTCTTAGTGGGAACAGGAAGAAGGAAATACAGTCATAAAGTCATACAACACGGAAACAGACCCTCAGTCCAACCAGTCCATGCTGACCATAATCCCATACCAAACAGTCTCACCTGCACTTGATATATATTCCTCCAACATTTCTTATTCATATACTTATCGGAATGTTTTTTTTAAAATGCTGTAACTGTACCCACATCCACCACTTCCTCAGGAAGTTTATACCACACACAAATGACTGTATTAAAAAAAAATCTGTTCATCTCTTTTTAAAATCTTTCTCTAATCACGTTAAAAATATGCCCCCTTGCCTTGAAATCCCCCACTCTAGGGAAAAGACACTTGTGATTCACCTTATCTATAAGGTGATTTTATTAACCTCTGTCAGGTCACCTCTCAACCTCTAATACTCCAGTGAATAAAGTCCCAGCCTATCCAGCCTCACTTTATAACTCAAACTCTTCATTCCTGGCAACATTCTTATAAATCTCTTCTGAACCCTGTCTAGCTTATTCATATCCTTCCAATTACAGAGAGACCAGAACTGGACACAGTACTCCAGAAGAGGCCTCACCAATGTCCTGTACAACCTCAACATAATGTCCCTATTTCTGTACTCAAAGTTCTCAACAATGAAGGCAAGCATGCTAAATGCCATCTTAACCAACATATTTATACGTGAGTCAAAAAGTGTGGTGCTGGAAAAGCACAGCAGGTCAGGCAGCATCTGAGGAGCAGGAGGGTTTTACATTTTGGGCATAATCCTTCATCAGGAATGACCTGATGAATGGCTTACGCCTGGAACATAGATTCTTGATTCTCTTGTCTCTCGGATGCTGCCTGACCTGCTGTGCTTTTCCAGCGCCACACTTTTTAACTCTGACTCTCCAGCATCTGCCGTCCTTATCTTCTATCTATCTATCTATATATGATGCAAACTTTGAAGAATTATGTGCTTGAATGCGTAGCCTCTCTCTTCTACAACACTGCCCAAGACCTACTGTTTATTGTATAAGTCTTGTCTTTGTTTATTTTACCAAAATACTTTGCATTTATCCAAATTAAACTCTATTGGCCACTCTTCAGCCCATTGACCCAATTGATCAAGATCTCTACCTTCTTCATTGTTCACTCTCCCATCAATTGTGGTGTCACCTGCAAACTCACTAACCATGCTTTTTATATTCTCATCGAAATCATTTAAATAAATGACAAACAAAAGAGGACCCAGAATGATTCCGGTGGAACGTTGCTGGTCCAAGGTCTCCAGTCCAAAAAATGACCCTCCACCATCACTCTCTGCCTCCTGTCCTTAAGCCAATTTTGTATCCAATTAGCAAGCTCACGCTGAATCCCATGTGATCTAACTTTACTAATTAGTCTACCATGTCAAACCTTGTCAAAGGCCTTACTAAAGTCCAAGTAAACAATTTCCAGTAGAGGATGTGTTTTTTGTTAATCCTTTTACAGATTATAGTGCTGGCTAGGCCAGTATTTGTTGCCCATCCCCCATCAGCCATGAGAAGATGGTGCTGAGCTGACTTCTTGAGCTGCTGCAGTCTATCTGATAAAGATAAATTTGTAATGTTGTTCACATGCGAGTTCCAGGATTTTGACCAAGCTACATTGAAGGAATGGCGATGTGGTCCCAAATGGGGGTGGAATGTGTTTTGGAAGGGAACAGACGGTTGTTGCAGTTCCCACCCATCAGCAAATTGACCTTTTCAGATGATAGAGATCTTGGCTTTGGAAGGTGCTGTTGAAGTATCAATGGCTTGCAAGTGCAGTGCTGCTATGAAGTGGTTACACATCACTCTGACACTGTGATTATCGTGTAAGTGCATCCTGGATCCAGAGTCAAGAGCTGACAGTGATACCCATGCTCACTCTGCTTCACTTTGTAATTGGCTCAGACAAGTTTATCAGTGTGAATCTGAGTTCGTTCTGCACTAGCATTAATCTTGCCGTGACAGTTTGCAGTAATTGAGAAGAGTTTGAAGAATTTAGTGACAGACAAGGGAGGCATTGATCTGTGAAAAGAGATGGTGTTACTGGATCTGTCTTTTGCTTCGGGTTTTAATGCATAAAATACAACTTTTCTAGGACTATGGTAGAGTCAAGTCTTCAGTTTTGAATGTAAGCCAGGCCATTTATCTCATATTTAAACAACGCATATTAAATGTAGAAGGTTGCATATATTTTTTATTAAAAATGGATGTTACTTAACATTCCATTCTCATTATCTCGAAACATTATTCGGCAACCAAAAACTTTTTTTTATTTATTCTGTAATATACAGATTAACAGAATTCCTTTGAGAAATGCAATGTCAAATGTAATATTTTGGAATGCTGAGCAAACAGTCTTCGCAGCAATAGGATCATTTCATATTGACAAGTAGGTTAAATATTCATGTGCATTGACACAGCCTTTCTTGGTGATTCTCTCTTATAATTTGTGCCTTAAAATGAGGCAAATAAATGCTCACAGAATGAACATTCTCAACTCCAAGCGATGCAAAGTTTACCTTTGCAAACAGAATTCTGACCTACTATGAGACAATAGTGCCAATTATAAATATAAATTATAGAGGGATTTGGGATATTGCTGATATCAGGAAAGGCGTTTTGTTGTTAATTCTATGCTTGTGCTTCTAGAAGAATTATATCAAGTGGAAATGATTGATAAAAATAACTTAGATTGTTTTGACATTGTCTGCAAAATCCAAATTTTCCATTTTGTTTGAAATTAGTATTAATTATTACCATTGTGGCAATATTTATCCAATGTCAAGTTTTCTGTAGAAATATAAAAAATCTGAACTGGAGTATACAATTTGGCCTTCAAAGCCTGTTTCACCACTCAGTATGATCATGGTTGATCGTGTGATTATGACCCTGTTCCCACTTTCACCAAATCTACTCTAATCCCAGCGAGTTTTGAGAAGATTTGTAGCTCAGACTGCAGTTCTGGATGTAGGTTTGCTCACTGAGCTGGAAGGTTCATTTCTAGACATTTTGTCACCATACTAGGTAACATCTTCAGTGAGCCTCCAGATGAAACACTGTTGATAATTCCTGTTTTCTATTTATATGTTAGGGTTTCTTCGGGTTGGTGATGTCATTTCCTGTGGTGATGTCATTTCCTGTTGTTTTTCTCAGGGAGTGGTAGATGGGGTCTATTTCGATATGTTTGTTGATCGAGTTCTATTGGAATGCCATGCTTCTAGGAATTCTCATGCGTGCCTCTGTTTGGCTTGTCCTTGGATGGATGTGTTGTCCCAATCGAAGTGGTGTCCTTCCTCATCTGTATGTAAGGATACTAGTGAGAGAGGGTCATGTCATCTTGTGGCTAGCTGCTGTTCATGTATCCTGGTGGCTAGTTTTCTGCCTGTTTGTCTAATATAGTATTTGTTACAGACCTAGCATGGTATTTTGTAAATAACATTAGTTTTGTTTGTTGTCTGTATAGGGTCTTTCAAGTTCATTAGCTGCTGTTTTAGTACGTTGGTGGGTTTGTGGGTTACCATGATGCCAAGGGGTCTGAGTAGTCTGGCATCTACTTTGATCCCCTTAACTCTAAGAACTATATCCATCCCTTTGTTGAAAACATTCAATGTTTTGACTTAATTGCTTTCTCTACCAGAGAATTCCACAGGCTCACTCTCTCTGGAAAAATCTCCTCATCTCAATCCTAAATGGACTACTCTGGTTCTGAACTCAGTGGTCATCGGGAACATTCTTTTGGTATTTACTCTATTTGTCCTGTGAGAAGTTTGTAGGTTTCTATGTGATTCCCCCCATTCATTCTTCTCAATGCACATCAGCCTGATGTTTCTGAGTTAATTAGTCGAGTAACATCAGTGCTGGGGATTGAAAGCTTTCTTTTAATTATCAGTGCCCGATATGTCGACAGTCTAGAACACATAGACCACAGCCAGATGCAAAGTGTTTCTTATGTTTCCCTCTCGCATTCTCCATAAATAAAATAAAACATAGAAGTATGAATGGTATAAATCTGAAACAAAAACCTAAAGTGCTGGAGAAATTCAGCAGGTCTGGCAGCATCTTTTGAGAGAGAAGCAGATTCTCCAGCAGTTTCTGTTTTTGTGCCTTAACGATAAGCTCAGTGAAGCACTCCCCACTACTGCACTGTAAATGATTCTATTTCTCATACAGGTCATCTAAGTGAAGATGCAAATTGACCCTAATTAGTACAGAATTGACAGTGCTGTCTAATTTTAATTTGTCCCAATTAAATAAATCCCAGGAGTTTAAAATGTGGCCTTCTGTTAAGTGCCATCTATGGTCAGTAGCAAATGCATTCCTGGTGTAACAGACCATCGGGAGACCATGTCAAAATGCCTGGCTTTGTGTCGTTGGAAGGAAAAATGATAGAATAATTAATTATTATTTTTCCACTTTTTAAAAACTCTGTCATGGGATGTTGTCAGTGTTTGTTGCCCATCCTTAATTGTCCCTGAACTAGGCCATTCCAGGGGGAAGTTAAAAGTTGACCACTTGTCACTTCGAGGCCACACTGGGTATACCTGACTCATTTTCTTCCCTAAAGTTTTTGGGAAGTTCTTGAACAAGATGGCTACAGTGATTGTAACGGGGGGAACCTCATAGAATATGAGTTCTCTAAGTGAGGCTGTAAACCTGGTTCTGTCGGGAAGCTCCGGTTTTCAGATACAAACAGGAGTGTCAGGGGTTCTGCTCACTCTGAGTGTTGGCTCTGAGGGAGCTGGATCAGTGTCAAGGATTATGTACATGTAAATAAAGGCTGATTAGATGGTGGGATACCCGACTCCATGGATTTATTTCAGTGGGTTTCCGTGACAATTGATTATGGATATTATTACAATTATCATTTCAATTCCAAACATTTGAAAAAAAAGTTGAATTTGCATTCCACAAGCTATCATGGTGGGAGTTGAGTATATATCCTCAGAGCATTAGCTTGGGCGTTGGGTTATTAATCCAACCATGTTTCCATTCTGCCAACATCTCCATTTTGCCACTCCAGCCAGTATTTCAACCCTGTGTCTTCCTATTTTTCACCCCATAACTCTTTCCCTTTCTTCATTCTGCTTTAAATGATGTCAACAAGGTTTTTGACTGACCCCCGAGACCTCTGGAATGTTGTATGACAGTACTCCACAGACTCTCCCATTCGCAATTTATCCACATCTCTTCATATTAATCCATCATATCAATTGTCCTAATGAATATGCCTCGTCCCCATTTCCTCCCAATACATTTTCTTATCAGTGTGTTATAACACACCAGTTGATGTGGTTTGCATGGACTTCAGTCAAGTCTTTGACAAGATTTCATATGGAAGGTTTGTCCAAAAGACAAGAGTTGTAGGATCCAGGACAATTAGCAATCTGGATCCAACATTAGCTTACAAATAGAATGCAAAATGGTCAGCTGGAGTTTTGTTTTTGTGATTGGAAGTCTGTGACCAACGGTGTACTAAGATTGGTGCTGGGACCCTTGTTGTTTGTTATGTACATTAACAACTTGGATGTGGGTGTGAATGTGAAGGTCTGATTAGTAAGTTTGCAGGTGACACAAAAATTGGTGGTAACAAAGACCAAAATTGCTGGATAGACCCAGCATTTGTGGAGAGAAAGCAGAGATAACATTCTGAAGAAGGGTCACCGGACCAGAGTCATTAACTTTGCTTTCTCTCCACAGATGCTGCCCGACCTGCCGAGATTTTCCAGCAATTTCTGATTTTGTTTCTCATTTCCAACATCTGCAGGTCTTTTTAAAATTGATAGTGTTGTTGATAGTGAGGAGGCTGGTCTCAGATGAGAGTTTGATCTTGATCAGCTGGTAAATTGGGCAGAGCAACAGCAGATGGAATTTAATCCTGATAACTGTGGGGTGATGCATTCTTGGGAGGTCTAATAGGAAAGGATTAACACAAGGATAGGGAGTACTGAGGAACAAAGGGGCCTTGGCTTTCAAGTCAACACTCGAGTGTAGTGCTGGAAAAGCACAACAGGTCAGGCAGTATCCGAGGAGCAGGAGAATGGACGTTTCAGGCATAAGCTCTTCATCAGGACCATAGATCTTAGAAGATATCAGCACAGATAGAGAGAGTGGTAAAGAAAGCATGTGGGATGCTTTCTTTCAAGGTCTGGGGCACAGAATATAGGAGCAAAGACGTCTTGTTCCAATTTTATGTAGCATTTGTTAGGCTGTAGATATAATGCTGTATGCAGTTCTGGTCACCACACTATCGGAAGGACATGATTGCACTGGAGATGGTGCAGAGGTGATTCACCAGGATGTTTGGGATGAAAAGTTTCAATTATGAGGAGAGACTGGATAACCTGGGCTTGTCTTCCTTGGAGCAGAGGTGGCTGAGGGGGAATCTGATTGAGATATACCAAAATGATGAGAGGCATAGTTAGAATAGATCTTGAGAATCTCTTCCCCATGGGAGACATGTATAAGATCAGAGGGCCTAAGTATATGGTGCGGATCAAGTGGTTTAGAGGGGATCCAAAGAATATTTTTTACAAATACCACGTGCTGCCTGGGAGAGTGGTGGAGGCAGGTACACTTGAACATTAAGAAGCATCTGGATAAGCACTTAAAATATCAGCACACAGCAAGCTATGCACTAAAAGCAGGTAAATGGGATTAGTGTGATTTAGTGTTTGTTGGTCGACATAGACAGAGTGGGCCTATGCTGTGTGAGACTATGAACTCCGGACCAGATAGGACTTGAACTCAGGCCTCCTGGCTCAAAGGGAGGGACAATACTACTGTACCGCAATAGCCCCCTAAAATCAAATTCCATCATCTGCTGTGATGGGATCCGGAGCCAGCTCTCTAAAACATAACTGAGACCTCCAAGTCGCCAGTCCAGCCGCAATACCATGACACCAACACATCCCCTAAATAACACATTCCACTCATTTTACTGATAAACGCCACACCTTCCCAGATAATAAGGCAGCATGGATGTGTCTACCTGGTTTTCAACTGGAAGCATTCATGTGTTATTGCACAGATGAACACCACTACACTACAGCAACACAGGGCCCATTTGCTCTCAATGATAATACTGCACATTCAAACACAGAGTGGGAGAGCCAGATTTTTTCTCAGCTAATGTAGTAGAGCAATGTTTGTCATTAATAACGGAATAACTCCAAAGTTCAGGTGTTGCCTTTCGCAAGGACTTTGTTTTTTAACCTACTCGTTTGCTTTCTTTCAAAGCGGTTAAATTGACTGTTCTTTAGATAGATGTTTTGCTCAAAATAGTGAAGCTCTTCAGAGTTTAATGTTCTCTGTCATTCTTTATGGTAGCCAGACCACCTGACTGACAGCCACTGAGATGGTTGAAGTGATGAGTTTAAAAACAGAAGGTGCTGGAGAAACTCCGCAGGTCTGGCTGTATCTATGGAGAGAGACCAAAGTTAACATTTTCAATCCAGTGACCCTTGTCACCAACATTATGTTTTTAATTCAGATTTCCAGCATCCGTGGTATTTTGTTTTTATTTGCATGGTTGATGTGGCTGTTTGATATTAACCTGGTATCCCACGTCACTTCAGTGGCCTGTCATGGTGTAGCAGTGATCTTTCTGGAGTGATATAAACTTTCTAGGAGGTAGCTCTTCAGATTTGCAGACACTTTTGTGTTTTCAATCGTTGATAGCCTTTAATCTGGAAGGGACATCAATCTGGACATTTCCTGCTCATGGGAATGTTCAACTGAAGGTTTGACATTCACCACTGGATGAGCAGAAAGCTCCTCCAATTAAATACTTGGAAAATTGCACCAATTGTCATTGGTCCCATACACAATTTCTCTTCCCTATTCCTGGCAATAGGGTCTCATACTGAAACAAACAGCTCTCAATCTTGATGTCATATATTCAAGTCAATATTAAGATCCCTTATTTCTCCTCTATAACATTGCCTGTTCCATTGCCTCTCATTTGCTACTTCACCCTTATTTGTGTCTTTGTGGGAGTAATAGCACATTAATTTATATTATGTTATAGGGATTTGAGTTCAACTCCCCCTGTGGAAGATGATGGAATTTGAATTCAGTCAAAGAAAATCTGTCATCAAGTGCCTAATGATGACCATGAAATTATTGCTGATTGTCGGGAAAAGAACTGGATGGCTGATGTCCTTTATGGAAGGAAGCTGCTGTCCTTGCTTGGTCTGGCTGACATGTGACTACAGACCCACAGCAATATGGTTGGCTCTTAGCTAACATCTGGGCAATTTGGGATGGGCAATAAATGCTGGCCTATCCTGTAAATGAATAAATAAATTGCTTGCCTCAGACTTCACCATTCCATTGTGCTTCTGGCTGGCTTCCTACTCTGCATTGTTTGTAAACTCAAAGTTATTCAAAACTTTGGGACTCATTGTCCTAATTAATAATAAATGTCACTGATCAATCCTGCTCTTGCTCGTCCCCATTGACTTCCAGTTTTGCAATGAATGCTAAACCTTGGTTTCTAACTTCTTTATGAATCTCCTTACTTTAGTAATCACTGTCAGCCCTACATGCTCTGTGAGATACCTTCATTCCTCCAATTCTGGCCTATTGAACATGGTTGATTTCAATCTATAAGGTCTGTACCACAAACTGTAACTCTTGGCATTGATCTGCAAATGAAGATTTTAAGAAGTGTACACCTGTTGGTTGTACACCCATTGTTGGCTGTTCAGACCTATCCATGAATATCAGAATCTCTCATAATTAATGGAAGTAAAGATGTAGTTACTGTAGGGGGCAATTGGATTTTTTCTTCTCATCCTTTTTCTCTATCATATTTGTTTCTTTGTTCTTTATTTCAAAGGTATCTGTAATCCTCCCAAAGTAGCATCTCCCATGGCCTGTGTTTTTCATCAGTGATTATCAATGTGCCACACAGAGAGAGTCTTCTTCAGGGAGACCTTGAAGCATTTACCTGCCTCTCCTCTTTTCCCTTTACAAATGGTCCACTTTCGTATAGGACGTTCTTGGGAAGGAGACTATCATCCATTTGGGCAAGGTGACCAACCCAATGCAGTTGACTTTGCATGAGGATGGCCTTGATGCTGATGATGGCTGTTTCCAAGATTAGATTAGATTCCCTACAAAGTGGAAACAGGCCCTTTGGCCTAACCAGTCCACACCGACCCTCCGAAGAGTAACCCACTCAGACCCATTCCCCTCTGACTAATGCACCTAACACTACGGGCAATTTAGCATGGCCAATTCACCTGACTTGCATATCTTTGGACTGTGGGAGGAAACTGGATTACCCAGAGGAAATCCAG